>NC_082637.1:88583988-88883988 GCF_030936135.1 Gavia stellata | reverse complement strand
GGAACTGCTCTAGCTGGCACATGCCAAAACCAAAGACACCAAGCCAAAGCCATGTTGATGAGCATGTCCTCACTTGACTAGATTCAGACAAGACCAGAGCACCTGAACAGCTCAGATACCGTGACAGGTCTTCATTTTATACTGATCCTTTTCTTACTGAAGCCTAGAAAGACCTACTGAATTCAAGCTCTGCTGCATTCAGTAGGGCAGCAAAGACGTCAGATGCCCTGCTGCCCAGGACGGCTGATTTGTGGCAACTCATATGTCCAAAGACAAAAACATACAGCCAAAGAAGTAGCTGAGAGGTGCCCCCATGCATGGTACCAGGGCTACATGGAAGATGCTCTGAGGCACTCTGACCTACGGCAACATTAAGATCAGCATCTCTTGTAGATGGGCTGAACACAGCTCTTATGTCTGTCTTGTAGCTGTGCAGAGCAGTGGCACCTGGCAGCCATGGACTCAATTAAGTCTCTTGAACATTGGTACCAGACTAGATGCCACAGGAGAAGGTCTGAAAACAGCTGGGAGAATCACAGAATCACAGAATGGTTGAGGCTGAAAGGGTCTTCTGGAGGTCATCTGGTCCAACCTTCCCGCTCAAGCAGGTCCACCTAGAGCAGGTTGCCCAGGACCATGTCCAGATGACTTCTGAACATCTCCAAGTTCGGAGACCGCACAACCTCCCTGGGCAACCTGTGCCAGTGCTTGGTCATCCTCACAGTGAAAAAGTGTTTCCTGATGTTCAGAGGGAGCCTCCTTTGTTTCAGTGTGTGCCCATTGCCTCTGGTCCTGTCGCTGGGCATCACTGGAAAGAGCCTGGCTCCCTCATCTTCATTCCCCCCATCAGGTATTTGTACACATTGATGAGATCGCCCTGAGCCTTCTCTCCTCCAGGCTGAACAGTCCCAGCTCTCTCAGCTTTTCCTCATAGGAGAGATGCTCCAGTCCCTTCATCATCTTCTTGGCCCTTTATTGGACTCTCTCCAGTATGTCCACATCTCTCTGGTACTGGGGAGCCCAGGGCTGGCCACAGAGGAAGGCAGTACAGAACTCAGATCTCCAGACCTGACCTGGACACCGTCGCTCCCTCACATGAAATCTCTGCTGATTGGTTTTGCTGGATTTCTCCCTCAGCAGTTATTTAGTTGTGAGCAGGTGCCAATGTGTAGATGTTTTTTCAATATATTATCACATCTTTGTATAATCGATAAAAATTTAAATGAGAAGACCTTGACTGAGTCTTTAAATTCTATTATACCCAGACACCAATATTTACAACCCTGTAAAATTAAGCATTTTAAGACACAACCACAGCATAATAGCATTTGCAAGATGCTTTCTGTTACTTTGTTGATGTGATTTGTGTGTTTTTAAATAATTTGCTTGCAGTTTTCTATATCATGCCATGCATTTCACTAATATTGTGCATGCTGCCCCAGTTGTGCATCCTTCCTTGCTGCAGTACAGCCAGTTCTGCCTGGTTCATATCACTGCTTTGGACTCTAAGAATTATAATCCCAGCTAACAAAATCATTCTCTACCATATTAATCTATTTCACAATTATAAAAGGAAGTCTCAAAACTGCCACACGCATGTTGCTTACCAATCCAGAACTAATGTGACCAATATGAAACTCTGACTTTGTATATCCACATGCTGTCGTTGGAAGAGTAGCACTGTGCATGCACTGGAGGTTTTCATACTGTATGGAAAAAAAAAATGTAAATATAACAATCAACTCCAATGTAACAACTAAAATAACTTTTAATTGTTTTCCCTTCACTTATATTTTCTGCTTGGCTGACTCTGCTTATGGCTCCTGGAAAGGCCAGCTCATCAGTTTTTGTTGTTAATCAAGAACAGTAATTGTGTAAGTTATAAAGACACAAGATGATTCTTTGCTGAATAGGATAACAACTACCACAAAATGCAAAGTAGTTTTTTTAATGTGTTTTGATTAGTAATTTGTAAGGCTGCTATCTGAGTAAACAAGGTCCCCAAAAGGCGCTGGGAATCTGGACTCTAGGAAGGGTTTGCCCCCGTGTTCCTGGTGTGGCGGATGCCATTCCAGAACAAGGGCTTTCACGGGGTACCACTGGCTCGGGGTGCACCGCGGCTAGTCTAATTCTGCCTCTGTTCAAGACCAGCAAACGCGATGTAACTGGGGAAATGGTGGAAAAATGTCCTCCCTACCCCTGATACCAAGACAAGTATCATGACAAGCACCATGAGAGTAGCATAGACACCCCTCGCAAGGCGCTGTTGGTCCTTGGACACTAGGGCAGGAAGGGGGGGCACATCACAAGTCCAGCTGACTTGAAACATTAATTCCCAGCTTGTCCTCCAGCATGTGGCCCACAGCCCACCCAGTCGCCCTCGTTGGGCGCAGCCCTGCCAGCCCACATCAGTGACAGCGTGCACTTTGCCTGCCATCACCCCTCTCCTCCAGGTTCCATCCCTGTAAGCTGCTCGAGCCCCATCTCCCCACAGTCTTTTCACCTGGTGGGGAAGCTTTTGTATGAGTGGGGGTTTTTCTTGTCCAGGTGGGGCAGAAAAGGGCCCCAAAGAGGAGAAGGCTGGGAGCAGCGTGAAGAGGGGAGAGAGGCCGGTGATGGTGAGGAGGGGAGGAAGCACCCTACCATGGTGCCAGGAGCTGGGCTGCGGTGCAGCCGAGGAGACCCGAGACCAGGTGGGCCATGGGTGAAGTCTGACTGCTGAAACGCCTCCTTACCGTGCCGGTTTGTGTTTAAAGCCTTCCTACTGTGAGGTCAGTCTGCAGCACTAATCACACCGTACTTTTGCAATACACTTTGTCAAGGAAATGAAATACAAAAATCAGTGGCTGATTGCAAGACAACAAGCATTTGGCAAGGAACAGCTAAGAGAAAACTATGGAGGAGCTTTGGGCAGGGTAAACCCCGCTACACAGCAAAACAAAACCATTTTCTAATAAGAACTGGGAATACTCAACACAAGCCTACAAATTGCTGAAGGAAGTGGCATGGGACAGTTTACCTCGCTCTAAATATCAAGTCTGATTTCAATTTCATTGTTAGTAGTGATTTTAATCTCTAACCAGAAAACTTTGAGGGAGGAGATGGCTGGATTTTTTTTTTTAATACAGCTAGTTAAGTACCGCTGTATCCTGAAATCCGTTTGTTGTATATCTACTGAGTTATGAAATGGATCTAAGTGGATGAACTCTGGTGCAGCCTGCTCAGCAATGCATGAAGAAAAGAGTTGGAGGTGTAAAAAATGTCAAATAGCTTTCTCATATGCATTAAACTATTAATAAAGATAAAATTATCTTTATGTTTTCAGTTTATAATGTCTCTTTTATGAAAGTAAGAAACGGCATTGATTCACGATTCATTGGTTTCACTGCTTTGTGTCATTATTGGGAACATGTCAAGAACAGCACCCAGAGCAGGCACTAAGTTGAGGGGAAAAGGTGGCAAACAGGATAGAAAAGTTTCTGCTTTTTGAAGCCAGAGCGTTGCTTCTGGAGGGCTCTCTTCCTTGCTCCATGGGCAACCCAGCGCACAGGACATGGGGTCCGGGGTGAGGAGAGGTGAACACCACTTGACGGGAATTCCCAGGGGCAAAGTGAAGAGAAGCTCATGGTGTCCCCGGGGCCGGCTTGCACCCTGGCCCTGATGGCATTTGTGCACTTTGGAAACAGTGTTGAACAAACTCATTAAACACAGAAGAGGTTATTACTGTTTCTTCATATCCATTTCTAACTTGTAATTAAGGTATCCTGAAGTGTCAGATGAGTGGGAACCAGGATGCCAAAATATTGTAGCTGAGGTCTCATGCCGTCCACAAGCCCGCAGTGAGTGGCATGATTTCTGTAAATCCGAGCACTTGGAAAAACTCATGGAGCAAAGTTTCGTTAAGGCAAACCATCACATCAACCACAAACCCTGTGCACACTATGAATCCAAAACAAAAGCCTAAATTTGGGAAAGTCTGAAGACGCAGCCCAGAGTTTCAGGCACAGATCAAACTCATCCCTCAAGAAAGTGTGCAAGCCCCCTCATCTGGCTTTGCTCTTGAGGCAGCTGCACGTACTGGGGGGGCAGTAGGAACCGTGGGCTGGTCCATGGTGCCCATCAGACGCCCACCTCGACAAGCACAGAGTAGCACAGTGGCACAAAGGCAGTTGAGAACACAAATTAGGGACTCAGGGGAAGGGGCATCCCATCCAGGACCCTCCCAGGGCTGTCCCAGGAAAGGCTCAGAGACCCAGGGGCAGCTACTGGACAGAGTCTGAGCCCAGCTGCTGGTGGGATGCATATATATTCCTGAAGGGGTGTGTATATATATACATATTTATTTTTTTTTCCCACTGGTGGACCTCTGTCCTACTCAGCAAGAGAAGCAGCAGGATGAGGCCACTGGTGCTCTCTGCGTTCGTGTGTGCACTCTGTGCCTCTGTGTCGATCTGTGTAGCTGGCCGTGCTCACACATATATATGTGGTGCACACGTGTGTGTGTGTGTGTGTTTGCCTGGGAGCGCGTGCACAGCCGTGCTGCTGGCTGGACCCAGGCCATGGACCTCACCTGGGCTGCTGGAACCAACACCTCACACCACCCTCCTTCACTGCTTGCCAAATTGTGAGTCACGTCCCATACTTCACTGAAACGGTGCTTCACACCCAAGATGGGTGACCCCCTCCACAGCAACACTTGCCTCGAATATGCAGGTGTGCAAAATTTGCAGCTGCACTGTTTGTCTTGCCTGATGTTAAAGCCATAGCATGGATGATTTTTCTACCACTGGCAGCAAGTTGGACCAACTCAAAAACGTGCAGCTCTGTAGGGGAAAAAATAACTTGTTTTTCCTGGTGGTGTACATTGGCCCATGCAGCCATCGTGCCCTTTTTCCAGAGATGCAAACAGCTGAGCAAAACTTTCCAACACGAAGTGGAGGAATGAGGGTCATTCCCCTGTGCTCAGAGCAGCCAAGCCCTGTCCCCCTCTCCCACACCTCTGCAGAGCAAGGTGCGAGGTCACAGAGCATCCTCCTGTTGCAGCGTCAAGGGCGGTGGTACGGGCACGCCGCTCCATTCTCCCTCACTGCAGGATTTAAAGCATTTAATCTTAAAATATTTGTCTGTCCCTTTGTTTGGCAGACCCTGGGTTTCTGTCCCTCATGCAGCAATTTTCGGAGTTTTGTTTGAAAGGCAGTGCTCCTCAGAAATACCTGACATACATTTGTATTAGATGTATTAAATACACTTACGTACGTGTTTAGGAATGCGAGGCAGTCGCTGTCCTTACATCACAGCGAGGAAACGAGGACCCCAGGACTTGGCCAAGTCCGCGAGGAACACCCTCAGCGGAGTGAAGACTTCAGATCACGCTTTCCAGGTCCTACATTAACGCTGTAATTACCACATCCTCAAGTGCCGCGCAGTGCTGGCAGCTCTCTCTGCCTGTGCTACAGAACTGCAAATAATTACAGAGTTACACCTATTCGCTTATTTTAACTTTAACTTATTAACTAAGTTAAATTAATTATAGAGTTAAAACAACAAATGCCGTGGGTGGCTGTTGCTACATAGAGGTAGAGGTGACCAAGTTAATTTTCTAACCTGCCTGATCTACACAGAAAAGTTGCAAAAATTCAGTGTTTGTATTTGAAACACTTCCACTGTTTCAATGGATTTTACTCTCCTGTACATAAATGTCTTGCAGGTGAATGGGGGCAGGACAAACATCTGCCACATTCAAAATCAAACTCCTCATAGGGCTGGGAAAAAGGTCATCAACCCACCTTGCTAATCTCGGGCTTAACCAGGGAGGTCTGACATCCACTGGACAGAGGGCAGTAGCTGCTCACTGAAACCTCTCCCACTGCATAACACGAATGGTTTATTTTCAGACTATCAAATCCATTTAGCAGGGAGGTGAAATACGCAATTAGTATCATAGAAACGAGCTTCAGTTCATGATACGTCTTAATTAGCTATGTAATTTTATTTATGTTCCATTTGTAAAGTCCAGTCCTGTAATTACTGCTCGAATGCTGAGTGAAGGGATTTTTTTAGCCTTGAAGCATAAGGGAAAGAGAAATGTTTGGCAAATGGTGAGGGAAGTTGCCTGAGGTTAAATGAGGTTTCAGCAGATACACGCTCCTCCACTTCTCAAACGGCTGTGGATTACATGTTGGCTTTTGGGCCTCAAATCTAAAAGTCAAGCAAACTGAAAATCACGACTAGTTCAAACAGCCATTCTGGTAGGACCTGTTCACATTTCATCATGTCTGGTGGGAGCTGTTCACATTCCATCTCAGGGAAAAGAGAGGTGACAGACACCGGATTTTATTTGTCCTGCACCAGTCCTGCTTACTGGGGTCAGGGTTATTGTTTGCAGGAAAATCTGTTTCTGGAGACGGGAAATCACTCTTGTTTATCCACAATCCTTCGTGAAGCACGATGCTTGAAACACTGCTGTTGTGCAAGGAAAAAATCTCCATTCCAGATGTATTTATTTCTCTGACATTTCCTACTTACTCAGAATAATTATCCATTGCTGAACAACTGGTAAATGAAGCACTCTTGCTGGAGCATCCCCACAGGTGATCATGGCTTTTTTGGACTGGGTTTGACAGCAGCAACACGCCATCCTCAGCAGACCTCAGACACCCTTAAAATGAGATTCCCAAATGATGGGACCTACGTGACAGTGCATGGTGCTATAGAGTATGTTTTGCAGAGGCTGAGCAGAGGCAAGACCTGGGGCAAATACCAAACCCTGGGAGAAATACTGTATTTCGAAGTAGAGGAGGAAGGGCCATACCTCCAGGGGAAGCGGGTGCCAATACCACTGGTGGATCAAGCAAAACCACTGTTTCACAAGAAGCACCCAAGAGCAGTGCTCAGCTCACTCCCTGCAATCCAGCTACCCATTAGCTTAGACAGAAGCCAAGAAGCTTCATAGGAACCGGGGGATGCAAGTTTGAGGAATCATTGGCATTTGACAGGCTAAAAAACTTGCCCAGAGTTGTTGGCAGGCCATACAGAACTGGTACATGGTAATTCAGCAGCCTGCTTTAAAGAAAGAAGTCATCCAAGGGAGGCAGCATGTTACCTTGGGGCTTACTCCCCTGCTTTGCAAGGCATGTGTCACGTTGCTGCTTTTGTTCAGAGAGGCATTTCATTAGACTGTAGAAAATGCTTTCATTTAAAAGAGCTGCCTTGCAAAATTAGTGAGCGTGTAAGGCCTTCTAAAACTAACTCATGGTTACTTAATAGCTAGTTAATAATTAACTAATAGCTTGTAATTAATTACAATAAGGACAACAATTCCTAGTTCTCTTGTGATGCAGAAAGGCCAGACTGGACCAGGCAAGTGACTGCAAAACCAGCACCAAATAGTGATACCTCTGAAACTCCTCAGTTCTCCACTTGACCTGCAAACGCCCCTCTCCTGGACTGCAAACACACCCTGGAAATGCAGCAGAAAATTGCTGGGGATGGGAGCTCCAAGAGCTTCAAACTTGTCAGGTTGGTGCTGGGGAGCAGGATGACTGCCAGAAAAATAAGTCCCATCCTGGAGAGTTTTCGTGCTGTCCGTATTGGCTGGACATACTCTAGCAAAGCTGACCTTTTTCCAGAAGTGCAGTCACTGTAACCAAGGCTCCCCAGTCACACCTGGGAATCATCGGAGCCAAGGAACTTGACGGTTCCTAATACACTGGACTGGAGAACAGTCCACTGCTGAATCTTCCTGAAAAGAAGAAACCACCATGTGGACAACGGTGCTGGCACCTTGGAGGGTCTGTTTCACCCTACTCCAGAGTCAGAGGCATCCCAGTGAAGGCAGGGTCCAGAAGAGTCTGACTATGGAACCACCTTGTCAAAGTTGACTTCTGGCCAAAACCGTGCTGCAGAAAGTGGGAGATGAGTGATTCCTCCCCCACGCCCCACCAGACATTTTTGGGCACAGGCTGGAAGGATGGTGATATGGGTCAGAGACCATAGGAGCTTAGGTATGTTCAAGGATGCTTGGCCACGGCATTCCTGTCCCAGGTGATGCTGCTTCGGATCAGTTATTCTCTTCCATGCATTTAGTAATGAAGGGATGAAGCGGTCTGTGATAGCCCAGCCTGAGAGCAGAGAGGCACTGCCTGCGCTGCTGGGGAAGCAGCTGAAGGGAGCAGCTCTACATGGAGAGTCAAGCAGGCTGGAGGACCTTAAATCAACATATTTGCTCCCGCTGTCCGGAGTGGAGCCCTGAGCTCTGAGGACGGTCTAGGGCTGACCCATCCCAGCAGGGCAGGAGCCCACAGCTGGCCGGGGACCCTCTTTGAGCTCCAGCTCAGTCAGAAAGCACAGGGATGTCCCCACTGTTGCAGAGCTGCGATTTTCCAAGCTCAGACAGGGAGAGGAGCACCCATTAATCACTCCCATTGCCAGTTCCCACCCACACCCCCCCCCCCGCCCCCCATTTCTCTCCTTCTGGCTTTTTCCCTGGAATAATTCCCCATCCCACTGACCCTGGATGTCCTGCAGAATCCCCTGCACTACAGGAAGGTCTGGTCTCCTGCTGCTGCATCCCCTGAGCTCTGTGGGGGTGGAATGGGACAGAGAAGTCCTTAGGGGGCTTTGCAGAGCCAACCCAGGGGTGCAAGCCTGAGATTCGTACCAGGGTCAAGCCAGGACTTTCCTCTTTCTCCCAGCTGTGCCGGTGGGGGAACGGGAAGGTGGCTGGGTGCTGCACCAGCCGCTCAGCGCCCCGGCTTGTTGCTGACGAAAGAAAATCAGCTGCCTTTGATCTGATCTGCCACCGGGCTTGACACGGACCTGTGAGCTGTTTTCATTAGGGGAAGACACCAGCTGCTGAGGCCCTCAGGAGAGTCCCAGAGCTGCAGAGGAGGGAGGGATAAATGAATTGTGTCACTTTGCAGTGGCTTGGACAGGGATAACAACATATCATAAGCCGCACTTCGAGATCTTACTGTGCAAATAGGGGAAGAGATAGGAGATGAATAGAGCGAACCATGGTGATGCCAGTGGTCACATCCAAAACCAGAGCTGCCAACACATTTCTTGCAGGAGGGACACCACCATAATTGCAATTCTGGAGACAAACAGCACACCCATCTCTCATGGCAGGGAATCTAGGCAACTTCCATTTAGGGAGGTTTGAATATTTGCTCATTACAAGTTTCAGTATCTCCAAATAGATTAAAACATGGAAAATAATCTGAAGAATTTCCTGAATTTTAATGCTTCATCCTACTCCAGTGTGGCCAGGAGCTCTGAATGACCAGCTTCCAGGGCCTGACTGTGCCTGACAGATGCGAGAAGGACCAGGGAGAAGGGATGGCAGAATAGACAGGCACGCTCTTCCTGAGTAGTAGTGGTACTGCAGCATAGTAAAGCATCTCTGAGTCAGAAAAGATGTAGGCAAACTCGGCATGGCTCAAGGGAAGTCTCCTAGAATAACACGAGGCCTGGAGACCATACTTGCATTGAGAGACTGAAGAAGATGCTTTTGGTTGGTCCAAGGGTCAGTTAAAGAGCTTGACCTACCTGGTCTACAGGTGGAAGCTTTGAGCACAAGGCTGCGGTCTGACAGAGGAGATGTCCTGTGCTGAGCAGAGAAAGTCAGCATAGAAGTCAAGAACTGGGTAGGACAAATGCAGAATATAGTATGCACATTTAAGCTGGGGAGATAACGGAGCACTGGACCATCTTTTGCAATAAAATGGGTTTGACACTGTTGACACCTCTAGATGTACTTTTAATAGATAAATTCGGTGCTGGTCTTAGACTTGCTGGGAAAGACTGATGGTATCAAATCATCTCACACTGGGATCCAGGGCAGGTGAGGTTGTGTTCCCTTCTGGCCTCCCCACATCTGGCTCTATGCATTGGCCTGCAACAAGAGTGTAATGACCTGTGAAGGTTTGGGGGTGGATGGCATGCAGCATCACCTTTATTCCTGGATCATAAGTGGTGGAACACACTTTTCTCTGAACATTGGTCTGCTTTGAATCCTACAGTGAAAAAATAATGTGGTGGGCAGAAGCCTTTAAAATGGAGGCTGGGAGGCTGATTAAATTTGCCACGTTGCCGTACCACAAGACCTCAGATGGCTTCCACCACAGGGAATGGACATGGACTGGGAAGGTCCAGGTTCAGAATCCATAGGCATATCTGGCTGGAAGAGAGTGACCTCCAGCAGCTCCTAGGGAGAAGGCTGGGTGTGCACAGACCTCGTACCCCGGGACACCTGTATAATTGCTTTAAACATCTTATTTGGGTCAATAAATCCCTACCAACTATTTTCTAAAACAGGGTGTACACAGGTGACAAACTGCTTACAACAGAAATAATGTGAATATTAAGTTAATCAAAGCACTCATATTGCAAGGGATTAAAAGAGGGGAGGGGAAAAAAAACCCCAGCTCATAACAAGCAATCCATGTCACTTTTTTTCCCTCCTGTGTACTCTTGCTCTGTCCCATTTGTCTAGCAGTAATCTACATTTCAAATGATTACATGGGAAGCTGAAGTGGTAGTGACAGGGATAAACGAAGCTTGTTAAACTAATAGCTGCACTAATGCCCAAATATGTGAACTTCCAGAGTCAGGCAGCATCCAAGGCTGCCGGAGCTGTCAGCCCCGCTCCCCCTGGGCTCGTCCGCCAGCCGCTGCCACATGATGAATGGCCCTGTCGAGTAAATTCATCCGGGGCCCAATTAAATAGGCAGAAATGAACTAGAGCCGTCAACCAGGGAGAGAGAGAGAGGGAGAGGGAGCGAGAGAGGGAGGAAGAAAGAGAGAAGATTTGAAAAAAAAAAAAAGGGTGGGAGGAGGGGAGAAATGTTCCTCACAAAGTCAAGGAAGCTCCGGCGCAGTGAAGTCATTCTGTCAGAAAATGGCCATTTAATGCTTTGCCGAGCCCACGACAGATAAGTCATCTGAGGAAGCTTTAGTGGAGTCCCAGGGCATTTCATTTATTAATTATCAGCTTCGAGCGGGGATTGCAGCCAGTCTCTCCCTCTTTCCCATCCCTTTTTCTCCACCAAGCGCTGTCAGCGCCTTGCCTCCTCCCTGTCAGGCAGGAGAGCGGCCGCGCCGCAGCGGGCAAGTTGGGCACATGGTGGTAGAGACAGCGGGGAGAAGGAGTTGTGAGCTCTTTGTGCATCCTCCTTCTTCACCTTCCTCAAAAAATCCTGGCCGTGCCGCTCTGCCCCCAGCCATCCCCTCTCCCTCCTCCCACTGCATCCCAAAGTCCCCCATCTCCCTGGCAGGGTACGGCCAGACCCCACACAGCGGTCTGGCCTGCTGCACCCTGTCCCCTCCAGACGCCCTATTCCCTCCCCTCACGGAGAGCTAGGCCCCGGAGGTGAGGTCCTTTGGTCTCGGCGGGCTCCGGCACAGCCCATGACAGCCAGCGGTGCCCACAGCCTCTCTCTGCACTGGATGGTGAGATGCTGCTGGAGGAGGACAGGTCCCCTCCTTGCCTTGTTTGTGCTGCACAGAGTGTGCCTGCTTTCCTTGGTCCAGAAATGTCAGCAAGCAGAATGTAAATGGCTGCTGATGGGAGGAGGAGAGGAGGAAAAGGGATGGCAGTCCCAGCACCCAAGGCAGAAGAGCCCAGAGAGTCCAACAGAGCGAAGTGGAAGTTGCAAGTGGACCCAGTTACAAACAAAAGGAGCAGACTGTGATTGACTGCCTCAGGACTTCACAAGAACCAGAAACAGTGTAGTGGACAGCCCAGATGGTCAGGGCTGATTTCTCCTCTCTCCTTCTGCCAGCTGATGCTCTGAGGCACAAATTTTTTGGGAGAAAGGCTGCCCAAAGCAGCTCTAACCACCCGGCCAGGCTAGGGCATGTGCTGGGAGGGAACAGGCGTCCCTGATGGTCCTCCTGGTGCCTTCTCCGAAGCCAGGGTTCCTCCCTTCCTCCACACAGATGTTGCCAGGCGCATCTCAAGGAAAACCTGGTGTTGCTTTTGGTGAAGCTGCCACTTCCCCTAGCCCCAGCCCCTACTACGGTATGAGTTCTTGCTAAAGCACCAGACTGGTGAAAACCAAAGGCTGTTATGCAGCACAGCTGCATTCACATCACAGAGTGCTTGCCCCATCTCTCCTTTGGCCCCACTTTTATAATAATTTCTAAAAGTAACAGAATAGTTATTTTTTGGGGGTACACATGACATGATGTTCAGCTAAAGCACCTGAAGTAATGCAAGAGCTCTCTCCCAGCCCAGCAGAGTGATGTTTTTCTAGGAAGAAGCTGGGAAAATGTGTTGCAGTTCACAGTGTTCATACAGAGTGAGATATTTGAAGGATGTGCAGCCCAGCTGGAGAGGGACTTTCAGCCCCCTTGGGCTGTGGTCTCACCCATGCTAACTGCTGGTACCGGTCTGTGGGTCACTGGGGTTGCAGGGGTTGTGGCAGGGGCACAGTGACAGTTCAGCTGTGTGGAGGATCAAGGCTCAGTGCTCAGTTGGGTCCTGGCTCTGCTTCACTCTGCAGTTCCCCCCATCTGGGGACAACCTCCGTAGCACTGGGATTTTTGCTCACCCCTTCCAGGTCTCCCTGGTCCTGCAGGCACAAGCAGGGAGCATCAGCCAACTGTGGGGGGGCTGAAGAACCCTTCCCTTTCCCCTTCCCCTTCCCCTTCCCCTTCCCCTTCCCCTTCCCCTTCCCCTTCCCCTTCCCCTTCCCCTTCCCCTTCCCCTTCCCCTTCCCCTTCCCTTCCTCCCTAAACCTTCCCTTCCCTTCCCTTCCCTTCCCTTCCCTTCCCTTCCCTTCCCTTCCCTTCCCTTCCCTTCCCTTCCCTTCCCTTCCCTTCCCTTCCCTTCCCTTCCCTTCCCTTCCCTTCCCTTCCCTTCCCTTCCCTTCCCTTCCCTTCCCTTCCCTTCCCTTCCCTTCCCAAGCCTTCCCAAACCTTCTCCACCCAACCGCTGCTCCTTGGGCAGCACAGTGTTTCAGTTGCCCTTCCTGGCTACTGCACTGCATTCTTCCTCTGAGTGGCTCCAGTTACAGCCAAGCAACGGGTAAGTGCCTTCCAAAGCAGCGGGGGGTATCACTGGTAAATTACAAGTTGCTCCAGCTATCACAGTATTCATTTATCTGGCTGTTCTCTGTGCCCCACCGACACCTTCAGAGCTGCGTCCCTGAAATACATAATGCCAGCTGTGTATTTTACTGCCTGACATGCTATTGTACGTCCTCCAGGGCCTCGTGGAAGAAAGAAACTGGTCTGAGAGTTTACTCTTGCTTCTGGCTTTCTGCCTGTAACTTGTAATAGCGCATCTCCTCTGAACTTGTTCTTTCCACCGCTCCATGAGCGAGATTCTCCATTCTTTAGGAATTCTGCACTGAAATTCCTCTGCATTTCCTCACCGTGTCTCCTACAGTTTACATATTTGGCTCTCCAGCTTGAAACGGCCAAAACTTTCTCTGCAGAAGTTGCTCTGCTGTGTACTTCCCAGTAGTGCCCTTAATGAGAGGTCCCGTTTGCTCTGCTCTGGTCTGCTGATGCAGCAGCCAGCGCGAACAGGCGACGGTGCCGGCGTTGGCACAGCTCAGCTGCCGTGAGGCCCACCAGGAATCTCGGTGTGCTGTCCACACTGGGAACCCACCCCCTGCCTCACCACCGTGCATGGCAGAAGACATATCCCGCTGTGTCGTAACTTGTAAGTGACAGCGTGACGTTTTGGCATAGTGGCTGCGTTTGTTGCCAGAGCCCTGTACTCCCTTGCTGGGGATCAGTCAGGACTCACTGCAGCACCCAGCGCCTGGAGCATAGCTAGAGGAATAATTAAAAGAAAATCTTTGTTTGCACTAAAATGTCAGGATTTTTTTTTTTTCACAGGGCAAAGATTTTTCTTATCAAAAATCTATTCACTAAAATGCTAATGATAGTCAGTGATTAGAAACTGCTGCTCAAGTTTTGAAAGTTCCCAGTGGGTTTCACAGACACGGCATGTAGCTTGTCAGTTCAAGAAATGCTTTCAACAAATCAAACTTCGGGGTATGCGTTTTTAAAAAATATTTCATTTCCTTAATGCTTCACTGTGCTAAAGCCAATAGGGACTTTTGAGTTAAGTGACAAAGACCACATTATTAGTTGCAAAGTCAGTTCTGATAGGAGTCTCTCATGGCAAGATCTTCTCAGATAGGCATAGAGGAACTGCTAGCAAATCTGCGTAATGCTTATCTTAATTAAAAAGAATAATTATTAAGATGAATTACGAACTTCTTTTTATTTATTAGTGTGAAAGAACTTCTCTGCCAACCAGATGAAGGTGTTCCAACAAGAAACACAGACCCTTGAGAAACGCAGGGCTCAGCTTCTTCCAACTCTAGTAGGAGTCAAGCAAACAAATCTGGTGGCAGGCAACACCGTATTAATCATTATTAATGCCAGCACCTGACCTTGAGGGTAGAAGTGTTCAGGTCTGGCTGTGGAGCCTTTGGACATTTCCAAAGCACCATACCTGCTGCTGCTGCTGCAGGTTTAGAGAACAGTATATGACATTGCTGGTAAGTCTCTGGTTGGGATGCCAGACCCCAGCACACACTCTCTCATGGGGTGCCCCGTTGCCCCAAGAGGAGCACTCCTCCAGTCCATCACAGGTGCTGGTTTACAGTCCCTGTTCTGGAAGAAAGAGGTTTAAGCTTGTAGCCCAATTTTCACGGGAAATTCGCAGTTAGGTGAGCGGTTCCCCACATACCTGGAGAACTTTGGAGCCACAAGTTATTGTTTGCTAGTGGAACTGGGGCCCAGCTAAAAAAACCACCCGACGCCTTCCGTCAAGTAAACCATGTGTGTAGTGGACGAACAGGTTTGTGTCCTGTGGCAGGACTATTTGACATCCCATTGAATGAAGTCCGTTGAGCAATGTCAACGAAGTGCTGCGTGTGCACACTTGCTTTTCAGTGTGGTTGCTCTGTGGCACAGAGCTCTGCAAAGGACTGGTCCCCAGATTAAGCACTCCAGTTTTGTAAGTCCAGCCCTCATAAGAAGACTAGTATGACTGAGATGGTCCCCTTCGTGGCTTGCCAAAGAAAGAGGACAGGAGCGTGTAGACCAACGAACTGCTGGGGGAGGTGAGTGGTGATCAGCTGATTAAGAGCAGGAGAACGTCTCCTGGGCACACCACAAGACCCCCTTTCTGCACAGGGCTTGCAGATCAGGGGATGCTGGCCAGCCCTTGGCAGAGCGCAAAGTATGGAAATGAAGTAAATGAATCGGTTTGATGCCTTTTAAGTTTCTCAAGCCTGGTCCAGCTCTTTCACTGAAATAAGCAAGGGGGAGGGTTTAAAATCACGGGGAAAAAAAAGGGCAAGCGGTTACTCTGTTGATTAAGGAGGAACAAACCCAACGTATTTTGTAAGAAATGGATTATATCGCTTATTAAATGTCCCAGATTTTGTTCAAGTAGAAATAAGACAATTAGCAGGGAGGTGTGAGTAGAATACTTTCTTTGCCATTGTAAAGGAGTAACTAGAAGCAGCAGAGAAGTTAGGTGATAAGATAGTGTGTCTGGAGGTATATGTATACATGTGTAAGCACACACCTCCGCAGATGAACCCACCCCACAGGCTGCAGAATCACAGAGTCATTCAGGCTGGAGAAGACCTTCAAGATCATCAGGTCCAACTGAGGTCCAAGGCCCTCTGGGATTGCCCCAGAAGACCTGTTCTCACCGCGAAGTCCCAACCTCCGCTCTCCCGACGGCCAGACCTGTGTCCACCCAGCGGCACCCTGCCCCTCCCCGGCCCCCGGCCCCCTGCACGCCCCTACAGCGTCCCTCTCTCTTCCAGGGCGGACAAGCCTTGCCCCGGTGCGCGGCTTTACACCGCACTGTAAACAGCTCGTCTGATGTCTGAGTGGGAGGACAATCCATCATTTTTAGTGTCTTGCCTGTCCCTGGGGAGTGGGGGAGGAGAGGAGGAGCGTCAGCACGAGACCCTTCCTGTGCAGGCACTTCGATTGAATGGTTGATGGCCCTTAAAGAAAAGGAAAATAAAGGAAGAAAGAAATAGACCGAAGAGCCTTTCCCTGCCACCCTTACCCTGCAAGCGTCCTTACGAGACAAGATGCCCTCTGAAATTCATAATCCTGGTTGGGATCAAAAGAAGCGTCCGCAATCAGGAGGCAGGCGTGATGTGTAAGCACAGGCAGGGTGAAGGGGAGCTGTTGCCTCCGCCGCATCCCTGCAGAGCTGGCGGGCTGGACCGCCGTTTGCATCTGACCGTCACTGCTCTGCAACAGCACGGTCCTACCAGCCCCGCCAGAGCCTCCGCACACCATCCCTGGAGAAACAGAGGGAAAATGTAGGATGACAACCCCCGAAGCGAAATCAAAGGAGAAAGAGAGGGACAGACTGGTTACAGCCAGTGGTCTCTCTGATCCAATATCCTCCGGTAATGGTCTGCGAAGGGGCTTTCCAGCACTGGAACAGATTTTCTGGGTTTGTCAAAAGCCTTAGCGGTAAAACTGACTAGCTTAGCTCAAAGAAATTAAAGATGCAACACTACACATCAAGTAACAAATAATAATAATAATAATGTAAATTTTCTGGTAAATATTAAAATACTTAATGAAAAATAAGCGTTTGTTTTTGCGGGAAGAACTGTAGAATATGTTAACAATAAGACTTACATGAATCTATGTGCTATTTTGAGGTAACTTTTTTTTTATTATTTGATACAGAGCCAATAAAAGCTCTTCAAAAACTTAAAACTGAAACTAAAACAGAAAGGCTAAAATCACACAGAAGTCTTGCTCTTTGCTTTGTTTCTCACAGATGGAGAACTGGTTTTGCAGGCCATCCCATAGCTTCTAGGCAATCCAATTTAAAGTAAAGCCGAAGCCTGGCATTTCATAAGGATTTGGGATACAGAGTTTTCCTGCTTTGCTGGGGAAGCCAATCCATACGTAGGGCCATTAAAAGTGCCGAAACAGGGAAGCAAACACCTGTGCGTGAATCTCACCTGGGCTGAACTTCAACATAGCACCTTGCTTATACTGTTTTTAATTTTCAGCAAAAAGAATAATAGAGATCACCCAACCCAGCAGCAAGGCATTCACACACCAGAAGCATGACAGCACCTCGTTGGTCTGAGGAAGGACAGTGAAAATCTGGGCCAACAGACAGGCTCGCATCTTGTGTCAGGAGATGGGTAACGTGCCTCGGCTGCGTTGCATTGGTCCCACTGCAGGTTTGCTGATGAAAAGGGACTTGGAAGCCCCCAGACACCCCGGGATGAAGACATCTTAGGAGGTCGCTACTCCCTCGCATGCCCATGAACTAGAGGATGGACGGAGGTTTCACCGCTGGCCTTGGCCAGGAGCTGCCTGTGACCAGAGGAGCTCAGCACAGCCAATGCAGGCAGAGGATCGGTCCATCTCCGCCATTTCAATAATCGCCAGCCCTGCGCTGCGTGCATCTCCTAAATTGTATTTTCTTTTGCAAGCTCCCCAGCACAGATCTTTTTTCCTCTGCTGTCGAAACTGGCAAATTTAAGCAAATGCCAATAATTCCATTTCGTCCCTAAATTTCTTTTGTCATCATCATTGAACTTGGCTTACTAATGATTTCTTAGAGTTTCAGCTTGAATGGGCATCCATAGATTTTCCTTCTTTTTGGGTTAAACCTGGAGTTATCATCGGGCGTGTTTCTGTCAGCTCTAAACCGTTCCTTTCGCTTGCTCGTGGCCAAGCTGCTGCATAAATCTGAGGATGCAGAAGGGATTTAGTGGGGAAGGAAAAGGGCTTTATATCAAGGCCACATCGTTGCATGCATTATGCTGTGGCACCGCAGCACTTCATCAAGTTCTAATTACGCCTGGTTGACAAATTCCTAGCCCTTTCAACTGGAGATAGAGCATCTTTGACTGAGTCCATTAGGGCTCGTAATTTTTGATAGTTGAGTTTGCCAGTTGTCTGCTTATACTGATTTTTTTCCCCCTGCTAAAACCAACTTTTATATAACTGCAAGTCTGGGTTCATTTACTTTATGTACAGGTCCCCTAAGAGGCAGAGAAGTGAATTATATTCTCCCTTTTGGTCTCGTGCAGTTACTAAATTACATTTTTAGCACCTGAAATTAACAGCTAACTGGAGGTAGGCAAGGGAGAGAGTAAAGTTAATGAATTGACTAAATATGATAGCAGAGGAAAGCAAAGAGCTGTGTTTCTTCTACCTGTTTTTCCAAATTTTACTGAAGCAAGAAACTAGCAATTACACATCAGTCCCGGGGTGTCCGTGAACGGAACAAGCCGAAGCGCCCACCGCGGGAGTCAATGTTCCCGTCACCAAGCAGGTGGCATTATTTCGGGAAGTAAGACCCCTGCGAGCCACCCAGCCTTTGCTGGGTTACACAGTGTGAACAGAAGGCTGCAGGTCGAGCTCGGACTGATTTTGCTTTTCCATTCCGTGTGCCCAGCAGATCGGAGTTACCAGCTGCGCTGAAGACGCCCTCTTGGGCTTTCAGCGGAAAGCACGAGAGAGTTGTACTGACACGTTTTCTTTCAGCGTCCTAGAGGGATGCACAACAGTTAGTTCAGCTGATTGAAAGCTGTCTTTTTTTTTTTTCCTCCTCTCTCTGTCTGCTTTTTTCTCCATTGTGCACAAGCCTCTGCCTCAGCCGGAGCCCGACGCCTGTGCTCCGCAGCTCGCTCTCAGCCAGGTCTCAGCGATGCTCCTGCCCTGCTTGGCCCCATGCTGCTGGCAGCCCCGTGTCCTGCCAAGGCTTGGCTCTGCCCATGCCCAAGCATCTCTGCCCTCAGGGTGGTGGGTGCTGCAAACCCGGGCACTGGCTTTGGGCACGAGACGCCCACCAGAGAGGGGGTGTACCCACCGGAGCGGGGTACCCCTGGAGAGGGTTGTCCACAGGAGAAGGGTGCCTACCGGAGAAAGGTGCCCACCAGAGAGGCGTGCTTTCTGCAGGAGTCTGCAAGAGTGGCGGATCCAGGGACAGGCAGATTTGCAGGTCCCTGCCTGCAGCCCAGCTCAGGAGGACAGACCTGGGGGGCTTTGGCTGTGAGCACCACCACCTCAGTGCATCTCACAGCTGTTAACCTGGCTGAAAGCACAACACCCTGCAGCCAGACTACGAGCTACCAGGTTTGTACCTCTGAGTCACTCAAATTCCTTTCCTGCTGTCCTCGAGGTGGGCATTTCAATGCCACAGCTTCTCTTGGTTTGGGGACGGGGCGGCAGCAGCGAGCTCATGCTCCCGCACGCTGCGCAGCACTGCTGGCTCTCGTGTCACTCCTCGGGGGGGTTTCCCCAGCACGAAGTCCGTGCAGTCAACTTATTGTGCACAATTAATTTGGCCTTTTTTTTGGAGATATGCAAGACAGAGCCAAACCAATACTTATTTCACTTCCCAGCACCTAGCGGCTTTAGTGTTTATTACACACAGAGAGAAGTGCTTGACTAATTGTCAGCAAGCTAAATTAAAAGCTCCCTGTCTCAGAGTTAGCAGTTTTCATGCACATACTTGTTTTCTGGATGTCCAAAGGTCTCCCCTGCTTCTCACCTGGTTTTGCACCATAAATTGCAACTGCGTTTTGAAAAAGATAACACGTAGCTGTATCCTTACATGAAATAATAAATTTAATATTTACCGTTATAGGACTTCCTCCTGGATTGGCACTGTATGCCAAACGTTTCTGTGTAGTACACTGGAGTTGCGATAACAAAGACTCAGTGAAGCGCCCGGTGAAGGGGGGAGCAACGTTATTTGGAACAAACAGCCCCAAAAAAACAGAGAGTGTTCTGCTGCAGCTCCAGACTTGCTTAGCAGAGGACTGGGATTCAGTTGTGTGTCCTGAATAGGGGCTCACAGCAGCAGCAAGGGGCTGCAGGAGACCAGCTCTTTAAAAGAGGAAATCTTGAGACAACATAAGAAAACATGGAAATTTAAATGGTAAAGTGACATTTTTCTTTGAAGTGGGAGAAATGTTTTCTTGAGCAGCCCCTCACCAGCTCCTCTCTGGTGGTGAAGGCGGTGATCAGCATCGTTAATGCAAACGGGCTCCCCGGTGGGTGCAGCGTGGCAAGCCGCATGGCCAGGCAAAATCTGGAATTTCTGATTTAAGGGAAACGTCGGGGTTTCAAAACTTGTCATCCTCCTGACTCAGAGTGAAATTGAGTGTTTCTAGAGGTGCCATGCAGAGCCATTGGCTCAGGAAAATTGACATTCCACAACCATGGCATTTCAGGGGGGGAACGGAAGCCCTTTCAAATATTATTATTTTGTATTTCTTGATATCACTTCACAATGTCTCCTGAGCTGACGCGGCAAGCACCAAAATAATGGAACTAGGGGGACCTCCCTCCCCCCCCCAAAAAAAGAATCTCAAACTGCTGCACCAGAATGTTTTAAAATGAAGATTCCAAAATGGAAAATATGTTTTGGAAGTTTCTCATGTGGAAGCTTCTGAATTTCTCAAAATGAACACATATGCTAAGAGGTCCCTGTTTGGGTGAAATTGGTGTTTTCTAACAAAATGCACTGAAAAATTCGTGACCCACTTCAACTGGCTAACAGCCAGAGCAAGCAAACAAAAACATGGTACAGCAACAGGTTCTCTTTAAAGCTGAGTTAATCAAGGTCCATGCTCATGGATGGAGAATGATTAATTAGCAGCATTGAGAAATAACCCTGAAGCAGGGGAGGGGGGTGTGTCTGTGACCACTCACATCCACGAGAAGGCTACAGACAATGGATTTCATTAAAAGTATTTACTTGGATAAAACTGGGAAACTTCTGTTGTGGAAGACATCACAAGTCTTGCGAGCAAAGCAAAGCCTCAGACACTGGCCTCCCACCCTGTCCGGGTTCTTCCAAAGGAGACGTATGAAGGAGCAGAAAATTATCCCCATGTCCCCGCGCCTCTGGCTGGAAACACCTGCACCGCATATCTTTGGCATTCCGGGGGGGGGAGTTTGTGTGTGTGGTTTTTCCTCTGCAGAAAGAGCGGTACTGTGGTGGAGCCCAGTGCCATGCCAAGCCCTGTGGTACTGACCACCAGGAGCCGTGCCAGCGCTGCCAGAGCAGCCAGCTTCCCCCTGTGGAGCTCATCCCCGTCCTGGGAGACGTGGCAGCATCACACGGGATGGTTCCCACTACCCCTCACTACAGCCACTGCTCCCGCTCTGACTACGGCATGTCCACACTGGTCCCTCACACGCAGCATTAACTTGCTTGAGACGCACCTTGGTCTCCAAATTTCCATCCGCCTGCCTCTGTTTCGTAAAAAAAAAACCACTGAGCACACACGGGTTCTGATCCTCAAAACAGCTTTGGCCGAGCACCCCCGGTCACCCTGTGTGTGCCGAGCAGCTTTGACACACACATTTGAACAAAATGGGAACTGACAGTGTCGAGGCGCTGTAAGTGCTCAGCTACAAAGGATTCATGCAATTATCTTTTGTCGGAATTCATCTTGTCAGCCCTGCACGGTGCTAATGTCTTTAGAAACTCTGAAGATGAAAAACTGAGAAAAAAAATGCCAATTAAAGCAGTGTGTGGTCACGACAGCATTTTTTGGGGTGGGAGAAATGACAGCCAGGGAAACTGGTGATCCCAAGAACAAGCGCAGGGCTGGGAAATTGGCCGCTCGAGCTATGGGATGCGGGTGCAACCACGGGTCCCCAGGAGTCAATGGTTGTCAGCTGTCCGCAGCTTCCTAGGTACGTCAGTGGGTGAAACCTCTCCAGCTGGATGGCTGACTCAGGCAGGGTGTGTGAAAGGCTTACCAAAAATGGTTCAACCATCACTAGTCGCACAGAAGGGAAAGGGGAATTTGATTAATTGCATGCATGCTCATTTGCTGCCCACCCCTGGGAGGGACTTGCTGGCTCCACGCCGCATGGCACTCACAGGGATGTTGCTGCTAGAACGACTCCAGGGCCAAACTCCCTGAAAATCTCTTGAAACTGCTATGAGTGGATTCCTCTAAAAACTACCAATCCAGATGTGCAGAGACATTGTCAGAGGTGTGTCCTGTAATTCTGGAGGGAAATGTGTCTTCACACCTTTGCATAATTTGCTGCATTAAAGTTTCATGGATAGCTTAATTTGGTATTTCTTGTAAACAGTCGTATTTTTGGAAAAAAAATTATCTTTCATGTCCATTGACTTTTAGTAAATTAATTCCATTTTTCATGCGCTTTTTCATTCAAGATTTCAAAACTATTTATTTCAGCAGTTTTCAATTTTTTTTTTGCATCAGGGTGCAAAAAGTTTATTTCCTATTACACCTCTAAAAACATTGTTTAGCTGATCCAATAGAAGAAAAAGTATTATTTTTCACTTTGGCAATAAAATTTTCACTTATTCAACCCTCCCTTATTACTTCTGTCCCAAGTATTCCCCGCTGTGGCGCTGGCGAAGGCAGAGATGGTGTCTTGCCAGGGCAAAGTGCTGTCTCTGTGGTGGAGAGATGGGCAATTGGTCTGTTCCCCGGTGGTCAGCCGGGCTTGGACGCAGCGCCAGGCTCCGTGGGAATGAGCACACTGACATCTGTTGACTGGAGACAATTTCTCCAGCCCGCTAACGGAGCTCTTCGTGTAGCTGAAGCGATTAAGGCATGGGAATTGAAACACAAAGGATCACAGCTCTTATTTGTCACCAGGAAGGGCCTTATTAGGGAACATGCATATCTTTCTGGTGCTCAGGTTGTGCTCACAAAGCCTATTAAAAGGACATTAATGAGCTGCTTGTAACTTGGAAAGATCTCTTGCTATTGAATATTTAGGGTTACATTTTACTGGCAACAAAATTTATTTCAGAATCGCTCAATTAGCTTAAAACCTTACTGTGCAAGGCTTTAAAAAACACTTTAAAATACCTTCTGTTTCAAAACATTTGCAGAATCTGAGATTTTGTTGACTCTCCCAACCCTTGGACAATCCCACAGTCCGTGATGGAAGAAAACATTACGTTTACCTCCCATGAAGGCAGAGGCAGTTTCCAAAAGCAAGAGCTGTAAAACGTCCCATAATTCAGCTTTATTCAGAAGCGGGGAAGCTGAAGGGAAGTGCTGAGCTGGCAGACAGCCCCGAGCCTGACTGCCTTTGGTGCTTTTCTGGAAAGGTTCCTCTCCCAGCCTTGCTGAGGGAGAAACCCATTGGGCATGGAAGGATGCTCAAACATCAGGGAGAGAGGCTGGCTTGCGAGAGAGAGCCTTGGGGGAAAGCCAACATCTTCTGGCCTTCGAGCATCAGCGCGAGAGTTACAGAAAAAATCCAGGTGTCCTTCTTGACGTTTGGTCTGAGCTTCTGCGGGCTCAGGGTCTCACCCCGCCTCCAAAGTCAGTGAGGACAGGCCTGGGCCCCACAGCAGCCACAGCTTTTTGCTGGCAGGAGAAAACACCGGATCTATCGGGGTGCGTGCTACAAAACCAGCATTGCCTTGAGATTTGAGGAAGCGACACTTCAGATCCCAAAAGGAAAAGTAAGAGGTTAAAAAAGAAAAAGACTTTCAGAGAAAAGCTGGAACAAGAGGAACTGGGAAAAGGGGCCAAGACATACCGCTGCGGGCTTGGGAAGTCTGACCTCACACGTCTTCCTCAAGTGACATCCTCTCTGACGTAAGGGACTGCTTATCTGCATATGCAGAACCAATCCTCTGATCTGAAAAAATGGAAGTTCTTTGATCCGGCCCTTGCTTCCAGGGAATTTCTCACAGGCTGACATCCCGTCATTTTGTCTGCAGGTAGGAATGATCGCGGTATAGAAAGGTAGGAGAACATTTGTTGGAAAACAGAGATCTAAAGCAGCAATGACACGACCTTATTGTAATTAGAACTGAACAGTTCAGTTTCCACCACAAAGAGCTTCACAAAATGCTTTCACTTGTCTAGAATGTTTAAACCCAAAGCTTTATTCAAAAAGAATGGAGAAATATGCATTTGTCTCCACCGGCTGCTGCAAGATCTGACACACCTGTAGCCCTCAGAGAGTTAGTAAGCTCATCAAGGCACCCAGCTAACATCAAACTATCACTGTTTAAGTAACTTTTTAGAAACCAAAGGTTGGTATTGTAAAGGAAAGAAAAGATAGAAATTCATCTTACTTATTATGACCTCCCTCAGGGTAGGTTTGAATTACACTCCAGGTGGGCTATGGAAATCTTTCATGTCTCTCGCTCCATTAGTTGGTACACTTAGCGAAGGCTGGGTAATAACCAGACATACTCTTCTCGTCATGAACAAGACATGGCTGCACGTTCGCTCTGGTAATTTCTGCAATATCCCCTTCTCTGGGCAACCAGCATCATCCAGTTCAGTCCCTGCCGCTGGCAGAGCTCCAGGCAGACAGAGGCAACCTGGCTGTAACAGCGAGGTCCGGCAGTGCTGCACGGGCTTCCAGCTCACCCATCACTTCCAGCAGCACGAAATAGAGGGAGCTTCTTCTGGAGCGTGCCCTACATCACCTCCGAAGGCAAAGCTAGGATGGCTATAACAGCCAGAAGCAGGAATTGATAGATCTGAGAAGGGCACCCAGACAGCTGTTGTAGAGTCACTAAAAGACACTGCTTCCTTGTTCTTGCAATAAAAGCATTAGAAAACGCATTGCTGAAAGGGCATCAGCAATACCGGTAAAGCTTTCAGTGTTTTGCTTAAATTTGTACGTCCTAGAGTAACAAGGAAAAATGAAAACGTCAGTTTTTACTTAGAGGTGAAGGGAGAAGTTCTTCCCCCTGCCAGCAAAGAATATTTCAAGAACTAGAAGGCAAATTAGAGAACCCAGTGAATTTGTTTTCTTTTACAAAGCTCTGTGTACAGGGTGCAGTGCCCCAGTAGTGGAGCAGAGATTAGAAACAGGCACAGGCAGCTGCTGCTGGATGTTTGGTTTGTAATCACTGCAGAGCTGGGCAGAAAGAGGGAAAAAAGCAGAAACCTCCCTGTTGGGACTCTGTCCCAGTTCAGATACTTTGGAATAAAACATGAGGCAGGCACCTGCAGCAGCAGGGCTGAGGGAACCTGTTCAGAGCCTCACCATTCGTTGATGGTTTTGACGTGTGGTCCTACCACCTCATTACAGAGGCCTCCTCCTTTGGCACTGATGGACGTTGGCATCGGTCTGGTGGCTCTGCTGAACAAGGACTCCCCAGGTGCACAAGCAGCTGTGGCATGAGGGCTCTTACCTGCTCTGCCCTAAGTCATCATGCATCCACCAAAGGTGCTCTGCTACTGCTCCTCCGGGCACCTTCTCGTGAGGAACCAGCATGCAGTGGATGGCGGGATAAAAATTTGCATTACAGTTTACTGCGTTACCAGCTCTCCTGAGCAGAGAAAGTTCTTTGGCTCATTTGCTGCTCCAGGCTGTAGCTGCTGGAGTCAGGGACCAAACTGAAAGGATGATCCCTTTGCAGAGCCTCCTGCCACCCACCACAGAGCAGGCACCCAGTTTAGGAATAACTGGCTTTGCCCTTGCAGCGTGTTTTAGGCAGCTGAGGACTGGCAAGGTGAAACCTCTTCCAAGTGTACATTGCTTCTGGCATTTGATTTATGTATGAGGTTTTTTTCCTAAAAGTCGTGAAAATGCCTGGGGTAAAGGCCAGCATGTGCTTGCAAAGCATCTTCACAAAGAAGCAAAGATGACTTTTCTTAAACTTTGTCATTTCAGCATAATTGTTGTAACATTTATACTAAATGAGCTCCACAGACTGGAGTGGACGTGTTCTTGTAAGGACGACCTGCTCACCCTGTGTAGGAATGGCAGCATCTGACCCTAAACCAGCAAAAAATTAAAGCAAGGATGAAGAAGGTAAGTAAAGCCAAATAATTCAAGGAGAGCAATTTAAACTCATATTGGCAATAATAATGTGCACTGTTCCACATCTGATCTTCAGCTATTTCTAAATTACACAGAGATAATCAAAAAGAAAGAGGATCTGCTACACATTCATGTGCAGAACGAGTCTCTGCAATTAGTAAGTGGAAGTCTATGGTTGATCAATAGTGACCCTTGCTGGTAGCTCTGGGTGTTTTTACAAGGGAAAGGTCATTTCTGCTATTCCAGCTGTACAGGGAAGAAGTCTTCCCCTAGATGAGAAAGGCTTTACCCTGTCAGTGCTGACCATTTCTGCTGCAAGATTGTGCCCATGAGGATTTTTTCTGAATTTCCCACCCCATGGCACTATGGTCAGCGGGACGTAGTCTTCAGGGATCAGGTCTTCTGTCAGCTGTTTCTCAGGAAGATCCTAGGATCGCAGCATGGCTGAGGTTGGCAGGGATCTCTGCAGGTCATCTCATCCAACCCTCTTGGGTCAATGCAGGGTCACTGAGAGCAGGTTGCTCAGGACCGTATCCAGTCAGGTTTTGAGTATCTCCAAGGACGGAGGCTCCATGACCTCTCTGAGCAACCTGTTCCAGTGTTTGACCACCCTCACCATAAAGTTTTTTTCTTATGTTTAAACGGAATTTCTTTTCTTTCAAGTTCTGTCCATCACCTCTTGTCTGTTTACTGGACACCACTGAGAAAAGCCTGGCTCTGTCTTCTTTACTCTTCCCCATCAGATATTTATACACGTCAATAAGATCCAGCTAAGCCTCCCTTTCCCCAGGCTGGACGGTCCCAGCTCTCTCAGCCTCTCCTCACAGGACTATGTGCTCCAGTGGCTTCATTTTAGTGGCCCTGCACTGGACTTCCTCCAGTAAGTCCATGTCTTTCGTACTGGGGAGCCCAGAGCTGGATCCAGCACTCAAGATGTGTCTCACCGCTGCTGAGGAGAGGGCAGGATCACCTCCCTCGACCCGCTGGTGACAGGGCTCCTAATGCAGACCAGGGACCGTCAGCCTTCTCTGCTGCGAGAGCACACTGCTGGCTCACGCTCAACTTCTGCCCACCAGGACGCCCAGCTCCTGGTCTGCAAAGCTGCTTTCCAGTCCATTGGTCCCCAGCCTGTCCTGGTGGTTGGGGTTATTCCTCCCCAGATGCTGGACTTCACACTTCTTTTTGCTGAATATCATAAGATACCTCTCTGCCCAATTCTCCAGCCTGTCCAGATCCCTCTAAATGGCAGCACATCCACCTGCTGTGTCACCCACCCCTCCCACTTTTGTATCTCCTGTGAACTTGGCAAGAACGGACTCTGCCCCATCATCCAGGCCATTAACAAAGGTATTAAATGATACCGGCCCCAGTATCAACCCCTGGGGTGCATCACTGGCCACTGGCCACCAGCTGGATTTCTTGTCGCTTATCACAACCCCCTGGTCCCGGTTGTTCAGTCAGCTCTCAGTCCACCTCACTGTACATTTATCCACTTTGTTCTTCATCAGTTTGTCTATGAGCATTTTATGGGAGACAAACACCCATTTCTTTCTCTTTCTCCGCTGAGCTAGCTGTTTCATCAGAGACACTATCAGGCTGGTCAGGCATGACTTTCCCTTTGTAAACCTATGATTACTCCCAGTCATCTTCTTCATGTGATTGGAAATGGTTTCCTGGACTGTTTGCTCCATCAGCTTCCCCACAGATCACTGTGAGGCTGGCAGGCCTGTAGTTCCCAGGATCTTCCTTCTTGCCCTTCTTGAAGGTAGGAGTGACATTTGCTTTCTTCCAGTCCTCAGGAACCTCTTCCTATCACCACAGACTTTCAAAGATAATCAAGAAGGGTACTGCAATGACACCAGCCAGCTCCCTTAGCTCTCAAGGATGCATCCTTTCAGGCCCCATGGACTTACATATGTATCCAGATTGTTTAACTATTCTCCAACCTGATCCTCCTCTACCAAGGACTAGTATACCCTGCACTGGCTTTCCCACTGGCCTTATCACCCATCTCAAGACAGAACCCTGATGCCCTCACATCTCCCCCTCCTTGTTCCTCCAGGCTCTCCTTCCTAAAGAGCCCGCACCCACACAGCGCAGCATGCCAGTCGTGTGAGCTATCCCACCATCTGCCTGTGGTCTCAGAGACTTCGTAACTCTGCAATGGCATGCAGACCCCTTATTTCTCCTGCTCGTGTCCCACGCTGCATGCCTTTGTGTACAGGTGTTTCAGAGAGGGACAACCCCCCCGCCCCCCATGCTGATTTCCCAGAAAGGGTACAAGAACTTTCCCCATAACTCTGTTGGTAGGGCCTTCATTCTTTACATGGATACCCTTGGGGTGGACCACCTTCAGCCTTGTTTTGTTGATTACAAGCTCCCTCCTGTTCACTTTACCCCAAGCCCTTCGTTTGCCACCCTGGTCTAGCACCTCCTAACCTGGTTTGGGTGATCCTCTCCCCGCCCCACGGATCCTAGTTTAAAGTTCTCCATACCAGGCTGGCCAGCCTGTTGGCTAAGATCCTTTTGCCACTCTTGGTCAGGTGGATCCCATCTCTTCCAAGCAAGCCTCAGTCCTCTGAGAGGGTCTTATGGTCATAAAACCCAAAAACCTCTTGCCAACACCAGGGGCATAAACAATTGTCAACCTGCAAGATCTACCTACTCCTCCTCCAGCCCTTGCCCCTCACTGATGGGATCAAGGAGAAAACCACCTGGGTCCCCACTGACAATCAGCCATGTAGTCACCCTTGACACTTCCCAGGTCACCCTGGCAGTAACTTTGCTGCCAGTTGTGCATCTGGGCTGGAGCACTTGGATGGAGGACAAGAGCTGAGCTGCCCACAAAGTTGAGCTGGGACAGGAGAGCTCCCAAGGGGCTGAGGAGCTCTCACACACAGCATCGCATCCAGGGGACTTTATAGCAGCCTGCCTAGTAGCACGAGACCTCCTGCACACTGCTGCAGCAACAGGATCCTCTT
This sequence comes from Gavia stellata, assembly GCF_030936135.1. Lineage (NCBI taxonomy): Eukaryota > Metazoa > Chordata > Aves > Gaviiformes > Gaviidae > Gavia > Gavia stellata. The sequence goes on along the minus strand of NC_082637.1, from coordinate 88,855,225 downwards.
CCAGAGGACTGCTTTTGCAATCCAAACAATTTCTAAAGGTTCTTTTAGAACTTTTTCGTCTATTTAGAAGCACAGGTAAGGGGGCTTTCTGAAAGTTTCAGGAGTCTGGATAGCAGCTGTCAACCAGAGAATGCAGTTGTTCCAGCATCAAAATATGTTACAGAGCTGATCCACAATTAAAAAAACTTCTAAAGAGCAAGAGAGAGTTGAATTGAATCAATTGGATTTATGTTATTCAGGGGAGGTAAAAATTAGTTGTTTTCACTTCCTCAGTTTCATTCACGTTCAGGTTTTCTTCTTCTCTTAAGCCATTTATAATGCTGTATTGCAACTTTCTGATAGCATCATAGAATCATAGAAATCATAGAAAGAAGAGTTTAGGTGGGAAGGGACCTTTAAAGGTCATCTAGTCCAACTCCCCTGCAGTGCGCAGGGACATTTTCAACTAGATGCTATTGGACTTCCTCAGGGTTTAAAATGGATCCTTTTTCCTGTTGAAATTGTAGCTCGTATTCCACTCTTCGAAAGAAAAATTTAAAAAAAGTCACAGCAAACCAGAAATCCTTGTCCCAGGTTGCTCCACCACGCTTCTCCAAGCTGCCAGAACCTCTGCTGGCACAGGAACACATTGGCACCGACGGGCAGTTTGTGAGCGTGAGTCCACGGGTCTGTCCTGGCTTAGCAGCAGTAATGCTAAACCTCATTTACATCCCTAGGCCAAGGCTGCTCTTTCGGCTTCATGGCAACAAACGTCAGTAATGGCTGACTAGATTTGACAGGGCTCAGCTGTCACCGTCCACCGTGGGAGTGCGGGATAGACGCATAAACGTTTGCAGCAGAGAGGGTGCTTCGCAGTGTAAATCGGAGTAGACCTGCCCAGCTATAAAATCCAGACTGCTATGTATTGCAATTGCAGGAAACGAGAGAAGGTGCTACAGCGAGTATTTAAAGAGAGGAGAGCAGTTTACCACATGAAAATTGCAAAAAAAAAAAATAAAACAATCCACAAATAACTGGAGAAGGCAGACTGCAAAGCGTGATGCTTATAAGCAGTTAGTAAGGTGCTGGTAAAACTGGCTGAAAGCAACTCTGCAGCCTCGCCAGCCAGTTTTAACACTGGGTTTGACACCATCGCTATTGCTGCGAGGTCTGGGCAGCCTGCCCTGGGGAACCTCACTTCTCCTCAAAAACCTTAATTGCGTTGTCCGTGGCAGAGGACGGGCACGGGGTGTGTGCACAGTCCCTCCAGCCAACACGGGGACCGGCAGGCGGCCGAAAGGACGAGGCGGTGGCGACGTAGACCCAACTGCCGAGCTCGGATAGAGTTTGAAGCCGAAGCTTTCAAACCCACAGCGGGAAGCCTTGCCGCTACATGAGGGTAATAAACCCGTGTGAACGCGCACCGCCTCCGACACGGCCATGTGCACCGCCGCGTCCGCAGCGAGCCCTCTGCTCCGCGTGCCTGTTCCGTCACATTAACTCATCCCTCGTAGCCATGGCAACGCGTGTGAAAAACATGCTGCTGCTGCTGCTGGTTCGGCGCCTGCAGACCCCAGCACCACCGAGCTCGGCCCCGGCACACACACCGCCCAGGCAGCAAACGACTAGTAAGGCTCCTTAATTTTGTTCATCAGGAACACCTCTGCTCGCAGACTGTCAGTTTGAGAGATCTTGAAAAAAATTGCCAGAACCAAGGGGAAAAAAAGGAAAAAACAAGCTAGTGTCTTCAGCTAAATAAGTGAGACCAAACTGCTTCGTTATCTGCAAGGACGAGGCAGCGATGCTGCATGGCTGCCAGCTTTGTAGCTTGTGAGCTCCCAAAGCTCACGTCTGTGACCAGCAAAATCCCCCTCCCCGGGCAGGGACCCTCTTCCCCTGCCCGTGAGCAGCAGCCACACAGCAGCACCCAGCCGGGCTCAGCATCCTGCATGGCCACGGCTCCCCAGCAGCACCCATCCCCTCTGAAGCCCGAGTGCAGCGGAGATTTCGTGGGGCTGCAGACGAGGCCCTCCAGGGAGCTGGCGGCAGAGGAGGGAGAATGATCTGACAGGAGGCAGGACTTAAAATTAAAAAGGCAACGCTGGTGGCAGCAGGAGTGTGGGAAGAGGGGAGGGAGCAGAAGGAAAGCATGAAATCCATCAAACCCGTGTTTGTCTCATTAAAAGTATTTTTAATTTATAATGTCCTGGAATGTAGTTGTCACCCAGCTGCGCAGCCATCACCATGTTGCCTCTCACTTTTTTTTTTTCCCCAGCTCCACTCTCCCACCTCGCTGGGACTGCCATCAATTTCTTCCCATCAGCAGCAGTTACAGTAAATGGATTCATTTGTGGGCAATGGGAGCTGAGAGACAAAGGTGACAATATAATTAAGGTTTTTAATTCTATGCCTGAACAGTTAAGTCCAGAACTCATGATAATTAGCTGGCTGCAATGAAAGATCTTTAGTCGTTATTTTCCCTTTGTTTCATATAATTGTTCACTTTGGCCAGCTACATTTGTCCTTTAATCTGGATCCTTGCTCGACAATGCTCTGCCTTTCCATCTAGTCCCTGGGACTGCAGAAAGCATATTAGTAATGCAGGAACGTACGAATGGTGAACACGGACACCGGGCACCATCCCCGGTCACACGCCGTGGCTGGTGCCTCTCGCACACATGCAGGGGAGGGGAGCGCTGCCAGAGGAAGGCAGCCACATCGCTGGAGCAGCTGAGGAGTGAGCGGATGGAGAAACAGGTAAGAAGGAAGAAGGGAAGGCTCCTGATATCACAGCACCTAAAGCAAACAGAGCAGGCACTCTCTTCAATGTCATAGACCTGCATATGTCTAGCATGTAGCCCTCGGCTGCTGTTGATACTCACAGAGAAATGGTTATCACAAAGTATCAGAAACGCATCCTCACATTTATTTTCCTTTAAAAAAGGAACAGAAGTGGTAAATGGTAATTAGGAAAAATGTCTTTACTGAGAGAGCAGTGAAGCATTGGAACAGGCTGCCCAGGGAGGCGGTGGAGTCACCATCGCTGGAGGTGTTCAAGGAACGTGTGGACGTGGCACTGCGGGACATGGTTTAGTGGGCATAGTGGGGTTGGGTTGGTGGTTGGACTCGATGATCTTACAGGTCTTTTCCAGCCTTAATGATTCTGTGATTCTGTGATTGCCTGGTTAGCCTGCTAGCAGTTTTTATGCTTTTGCATTCCATAAACCTACATGACGTCTGTGGCTGAGCCACCACACTGGGTGAACAGAGCAGCCTCATCAATGGCAATGCCACCAGAAGGCTGTGTTTCAAGGGAAGGAAGCAAAAACCTCTCCAAGAACATCTCCGTTAGAAGGAAGAAGGAGGAAATGCCAGAAGATTGTTTTCTAATACTGGGTAATGAAGATATCTTGAGACCTGCCTCTTCCTCACTGGATACACCACTGAGTTCTAGCGCTGCCAGCAGAAAACCTTTGTGCTTGCCTTTGACCTACCAGACCACAAGGGCTGCCACCATGCACCAGCTCGACCTACATCCAGGGTAAATCAGCCCACAGGCCCACAGCACAGCCCTCCCAAATGCACAGAGATATTCTTTGACACTACCACAGCTGGTCTTGGCTTTTCGGTGCGTGGGAGCTGCACCTGTGGCACACCTTACCCTTTCTGCCCAGTCTAGTCCCAGGCACGTGCCCTCCATCAAGACCTCCGGAGAAGGGTCCTGTAGGGTCTAGAGTTTGAGATCCCTTGGCTCAGTAAGTATTACTCACCCTTTTCAGGGGGTTCAGGGTGACTTTTCTGTGATCCAAAGATCTAAAGGGCCATAAATTCAGCAAGTATAAGCAAGACACCCTTCTATTGAACCTGCATTTACTCATAACATATGATCAAGTGAAAGCAGGCATGTGTTTGGCACAAAGGCAGAAACAAGAAGCAGGCATCAGTGAGCAATAAGCTCACACGTGCATCTGGAAAGTTTCAGCAGGCATAAAACAGCAGCAGCATTGCAGAAAGTGAATCACCCTATGTACTGCAAAAACGGTTACAAGAAGTACTGGGAGAATGTTATGCAACGCTAACTTTGACTTATCACATAACTTAGCACATAACACCAATAAGACCCTGCAGAGAGACTATTTTGGCAAGTAATTTGCCCTCTCTGACCTGCCTGTAATCCGTGATAGCACTCTCATTGCTTCAACGCTGAGTGGACTGGAAAAGAGACAGAAAAAAATGTCTTTTGAAAAAAAGAAAAAGGGAAAAGTCAGTCCTACAAAGGAAAATCAAACACTGACAAGTCACATAATGGGTAAGTAGAAATGTTTCTGTCTACCTGCTCCTTTGTTACCTCTGGGTATGGCACTCCCCCCTGACCCCCCATGCACCAATTCCTTTGCTGTAGGATAAATTTTCAGCCAGGGGCGTAGAGCCATGTTTCAGAAGAGCTCTGTTTTGGTTACCTCCTTGTCCTAGGGTCTGTGCAAAGCTTTTCCTGAAGCTCAGAAAGCATGCATGCATCACCTGGCATGAGCCAGACGAAATCTGGCAAGCAAGGGAGGAGATGGCACTCGGGGGCCTAATTTCACACAGGGCTCACTCGTGCTGAAAACCAGTTCAGCCCCAGGCTGATGATGAACAAAGTGAGCTACCTAGGAATAACAGTATCATCTCCCATGAGAAGCATTTAAATCTGGACAACTAGCTACTGATTACCACTGGCATCAGTGCCCGTGCCAGTGACTGGTCTGGCCATGTCTATAGCTTTGTCTGGTACCTGGAGGTTGGCTTTGAAGCAGCAAACTGAGGAACTCCAGCTTTCCACACCAAAATAACCCTTAAAATCCGTACACGTCAGCCTCAACGTGCCAAAAACGCAATTTTAGTCCCCAGCTCCCTTCTCTCCCCTCCCCAGTAGCATTTTTAGGGAAGCGAGCATCTCCTGGGAAAGTGTGTGCTCTTGTTAAAGAGGAATTTGGTTTGATTTGGAGGCTCAGCTCAGCTCTTGTTACAGATCTCATTTCAATTCAGTACAACTTACTCTCCTAAGCCAGGATGGCACATCCGCCTGGGGAGTTTGAGCCCCTGGACTTACCGCACTACGTTGCTCAGGCCGGCAGTTTCTTTCCCATCAAGCTTTTACCAGGGGAATCTCACAAGCCATCCCTGCAGAGCCACGGGGAGACAGAGGTAACCGCCCCGTTAATGCCACCAACAGCTGTCCCAGGTGGTGGCTGGGAAAGGACGTGGAAGGCGTGCGCCACACCGTTGGCTGCAGATTTCATTATGTACAATGTCACTTACACAGCTGACGTCGGTACCTACGTCTGTACCTGCATGCTGTGAGCAAATCCATTGCTGGCTACACTTCCCATTGCAACCAAAGTCTCTGACCACCCAATCTCTGCGTCCCTCAGTGCATTTCTATCAGGGCTGTATGGGGACAACATTTTGTTGAGGAGCAGAACGGTGACTTGGATCAATGAAAGGGAGGGCAACCCAAGAGGACCTGCAGAAGACCTTCCCCTTGCATCGAGACCAGCTGCACCATCTAAACCCACTCCACGCAGCTCCGGCTCGCAGTGTGCCTCCCTGGCTGCTGAGATGGATTTCATTCCCCATATGGCACTGCATCAGCAAAGACAAGGTTTCTAATACTGCACGAGTTAGCAGTGCCTTGCCTGTAGTTTGGACATCTACCAAGCAGCAGCGCAGAAAGCACGCTGCGTGATCTCTTTCTGGAGGAATTCCTTAGTTTTATTATTGCCTCTGGCAAAGCCATTCTGCTCCCCTCCTTCCCTGCCGGCCGGACGCAGGCTCTGCCTGGCATTCCTCTGCACCCACTGCTGTCTGCCGGTCCTTGCAGGGCTAGGAGATGTTCCCAGACTAGCATTCGGAAACCCCGTTGTTCAATAGACACGGGCACTTGCACACCCTCTCCCCAAAGTTTTCATCCCAAATGCTTACTTACGCCTTCGCTTTTTCCCAGCTCCTGGGCATGTTATTGAAACCTGCGGCAGGAGCTCATGTACGCGTTCCTATGCCCTTGAATCCATTAGCTGCGGCAAAGTGATTAATTATTTTAGCCTCTTTATGGCATCACTGTTAACTTACTGCACGTTCATACTTCCAGTCATATAAATGATAGACTTAAAATAAGGAGGACATGTGTTATTGAACTATTTATAATCGGAGCTGTCTGGAGCAGAAAAAGATCCAAACGGGCATAAGAAAGAAACAAAAGTTAATGATTCAGAGATAAAATACTATGTTTTAATCTACAGGGTGTGTGACAAATCCAAGAAATTAGAAGCTAAAAGGGTACATGACTAAGGCGAGAGCCTCAGGACATGTCTTCAACTGCTGTAAAACTAGCACCGTCTTGGAGGGAGCATCGCTGTGGCTAAAAGACACACAGAAAATGCGGAGGCTCACTGTGCCCACAGCATTTATCCTCACAGCAGCCTCATGGGGGGACCAGGGGTAGCCAAGGCTGAAAACACGCCTGTGTTTTCACCTGCACCTGCCCCCCCCCAGCCGGGAAGGGGGATGCCCACGCTGGGGTCCTCTCTTGCCAGACGTGGAGCTGGGGGTGCCCCACGGGGGGATGACTTTGTCCCGTGTAGAACAGCAAATATGGTGAAAATGTTGGCTGTGTGGAAGGAGTATCTTTCCCCCACATTGTGTTTGGGGAAGAAAACTGAAGAAAGGGCAACTCCTTGGCCGAAACAGAGAAGTAAGGGAGGGTAATTACAAAATGACATTTCTCTAGGCCAGAGGAAAAATGCACTGACCACCAGACCAAGACAAGAAAGAGAAAGCTCTTCTCAAGGGTGCGGGCAGAAACCCCCAAAGCTGAGCACAGCATCAGGAGAAGCTTGGGTCGGTCCAGGGGAAGAGGCAGCACCCGGAGAGTAAAGCGCAAACCCAGCGCTGGATGGAGCAGCAGCAAAGTCGCAACCTCTGCCCATGCGCAGCAGCAGCCCCTTTGCAAATGGGACTCTAAAAAGAGAAGGGTTTCTAAATCAGAGCAGAGACACCTCCGAAACAGTCGCTCTCAAAGTGATGAAGAGTGGTTTTGCACATAGATTTTGCTCCATGTCCATTAATCAGTGCAGGGGCCATGCCTTCCCTGGGCACGCAGCCTCTGCAAACAGATGCTGCAAAGCTCCCGGGTCACATCCTGTCACGGGGTGAATTTTCAGGAAAGAGAGTCTTAACAGGGGGAACTGGGCTGGGCGCACCCCGGTACGAAGTGCCGTATTTAAAGAAGGGATGATGGCCTCCAGATTTCTACTTGGCAGGCAGGAGAAACAGTGCCTGGGCTCTGATGGGGCTGGGGGCACAGGATTCGACCGGTTCTAATTAGTGTTTCCACCTGAGGAGGTCTGCAAGGAGTCGTTCCTTAGACCATAAAGCCATAGGCTCCTGGACCCTCTTGTGCTATAGGCTTGTGCAGCACCTGAGTGTATGAGAAGCTGTTCACTTTGGGGTTACTGCAGCATACGACCACCCACAACGATAATGACAGCTGCTGCTTGAGAGCTTTCCCATTAGCAAATTATTGATAAACAGATCATTTGTATTGCACAATACCAGGAATGCCAGAAGTGCTGGATCCTTTCCCTAGAAGATCCTGTGTGCACTGCCCAGTAAAAATATCATGAGCCAAAAAGCCTCAGGAACAGCCCACTGGGGCTTTGTAATGAAAAATATTTTGAATTTTTGCTCAAAATCTGCTTTGTCTTGAAATTTTCTTTGCTTAAAGAAAAATCTTTGGAAAATGCTCCTGTCTGAAATGAAAGATTTTGTTTGACCCAAAGCCAAGATACTTTTCTTTCTTTTTTTTTTTCATCTTTCATGATGGAAAGCATCTGAAAGTAATCGAGACTTCCCTTTTCTTTCCATTTATTAAAGGCGTTTTGAGGTGACACCACAAGACTCACGGGTGTGATGTTAAGGACGCTTCAGGCTCCTGGCCCCAGCGGGTCATACTATGGAATCAGCAGGGCAAAAGGCACATGGGGCAATAGGCTGCACAGCCTGATATTGGAGTTACTGCTCAAACGTTAGTTTGCCACTGCAGAGTGCCTGGCACAGGGTCCCAGCCTTCTCATCAGCCAAACTGAGTCTGGAATTATCCACAGGTCTTCTCACCCAGATAAATTACAAAATTTGCAGCAAAATTCAAACTGATTTTAAAATAGGTCCATCGCTTTTTGTACCCCTCTAGCACTCCAGTTCTCCTAGTAGCCATTAAGAAGACTCTACAAAAGATTCAAAATCAAAATATTTAACTCGTCTTCAGTTTTCTGTTGGTTTCAGTAAAATATCACTAACTTTTTGTAGGCAATGAATATAAAATTGGGTTTGTCTCTTCTTGCAAAATACTTTAATGAAGTGCAACAAGGTACTGTTGAATTCAGGTTGGTGATGGAGACACAAAACCACAGATATTCAGGCAGGTGGATTGAATTGGCTCTAGCTGAGTGAAGAAAAACTTGAAGGACCTTGGTTTTGTGATGGGCCCTAGTTAAATATTCCTCCTCTTTCTTTCTAAAAGTAATAGTCCTGAGAGTTCATCTGCAAATTAAAGCTGAAAAGTGATGCTATTACCATTCTCAATTTCCTATGCTCTCCCCGGGTAACCTCAGCCTCCAGATTCTCTCTATGTGAGGTTTCCTGAAAGGCTCTGAGATGAAGCTGAATGGCTGAACTACCCTTACTTTCCAGCTCTGCACCAGGGTACAGCAGCTATTGCAGTCCCAGAGTTTTGCAAATAAAAGGCCCTGTGCAGGAGAGATTTGGAGTTGGTCTTGCTGAATTCATTTGTAAAGATGAGGTGAAATATTAGTAGCTGCCTGTTGCTGGGCAACTTGAATCAACTCATGCTTTGCCCTTCTTACATTGATGTACTAATCAGCAACAAAACAACGAAAGTTTAAATCTGTTCTTCCTGTTCCATACTGTTGCCCGTTCCGCACCACACCGCTCGCACAGAAAGCTGAAGGCAAAGGAAAGCCCAGAGAAAGTCAAACTTTGTGGATATACCGAAGGGTCTGCTCTTGTCAAGTCCTTTGTAGGGAAGTTCTCGCTTGTTGCACAACGGCCGGCTCCTGTGAGTCCTTTGAGAGCTGTCACTGCTCTCATCCGTCATCATCGAAGAGGTCCACCTGCTTCAGGGTGGATGTCTCAGATGTCCTGGTGACTGAGATGCAATAGATGCATCTCATCACCACCCTGATTGCTTTTATTTTTGGATGCTGCAAGGGTCCGAATGAATGCTATTTATTTCTGAAGATTTTGTGCACCAGTGCCTGCCCTTGGGTGGCTGCACTTACTGCTGGGAAGGTTACTGGGCACCGTGTCCCCAGTCAGATTTGTCTTTCCCTCCTGGTCTTGTCCTTACAGCTGTCTCAGCTGGCAGGGGAAAAACGTGACCTGGCCGAATGCCTCTCAGGTCACCAAGGGAAATGACAGTATTTCCACTCTGCATTTCGACATGCAAGGTGAAGATTTTCTCCATAATAAGTGTCCACATTTAGTCGCTGAAGCCCTTATTTCAGATAACTGAGTTAGCAATTCAATTTATCACTGACTTATAAACCCAGAAAGCATGTAAAGCCAATTGGTTTCTTCCCATAAAATGTCATGTTTTCAAGCCAGTCTCTGGACTCTCGGGATTTGCCTTGTTTGGGCATGCCAAAATCACTTTGTCCTACCTCCTGTTAAGGAATAACATCTTGGAAAACCAGATATATACAAAGCGGATTTGTAATTTGGACCTTGTTGTCCTAGCCCTCCCTGGGCTTTCACCAGCCTTTACTTATCCATTTTTCTCTTTACATAGCACTGACGCCACATCCTTAAAATGTTCCCACTCCACTTTTCCAGTGGGTGAAGCATATAGGGTGAAGTTTTAAAACATCTCAAGATGTATTTTCAGCAGCTGAGCAGTTTGGATTAGACTTGTAAAGATGTTCAGGTGCTGATACGTGTAAACAGTGCTGTCAAGGCACTTCTGGAGAGCCTCTTCACTGCAGGATTTCTTTCCCACTCCCGCTGTTTAAAAGGCCAGTGCTTAATTGAGGCCGGTGGGATGGGCGCTGTTCAGTCAGTGGGGAGGCAGACCATCGCCCAAGGGTAACACCATGCCTTAAGGAGCTGGCTGAGACCAAACACACCCACAGGTAGTGAGACAGTGTTCAATCGATCCTCAAAAAACTTGAGATGGATGCTAAAGGCTTGGTCCCCTCTTTGACAGGCAACACCAGCATTATCTGTGCCAGCGTGCATGAGTTGTGCTTTGTATGCACTACGTGGTGCAACCAATGAGGAATTAATTATTGGAGTAAAACTAATGAGTGTTCTTTTACAAAAAACCACAAGTCTTTGGCTGCACAGAGATAGGCACTGCTAACTAAGGTCCACCCAGGTCCTATGAGGCAGCACTAGGTCATCACACGTGGGGATCCAGCAGTGTGGGGAGGTGGGTTTCTCCCCAAGGAGGGTGGTGACCACCGGCACTGCTGGCACTGGCGGGGCTGGTGCTCACGCCACACGGTGAGGATGCTTTCCACCAGGCTCCTCAAACACCAGCAGTTCCTCTCCGTGAGGAGACGGTGAAAGGAGTAAATGTAAGGTGAGGAGGAGGGAAGGAGCAAGGAAGAGGAGAGAAAGGAGGACAGAGACTCCCCATGCATCAAAACGCCTCTAGCACCGGCAAGCTGGACAAGATGGTGGGCAAGTCTCCCTAGATTTTGCCATGAGTCTAAAGCTCCTTATTGGCATGAACTTGGCAGGAAAATCTGGAAGAAGATCCTGCCGGTGGGTGTGGAGAGACTGGCTGTGTGTTTTGGCCATTCTCACATCAGACCTGTTTCTCCCATAATAAATTCATAGGGGTGTCAAACCTGACATGAAAAGCAGCAGAACTTGCTCTAAAATTACTGGTTATGAACAAAGGCACTGCCTGCCTCAAGCCAGAGGACAGGAATAAAGTGGGTCTATGTCTTGTTGAGCATTATGTTTTGTCAACATTTTGCTGCACAGCTCGCAAAGTTTAAGAGCTACATTTTATTCTGTGGAGGTTTTTATTTCTTAAAAGCCTACCTTCTTTATATGTTTCCTATAAGCCTAGAAGTAGAATTGTATTAATATAATTATAATTTATTGGGGGGGGGTGTTAATAGAATTAAACAAATTACCCCAAAAATAGAATGTAAAAATGTGTTATTTTCTGTTTGGTTTGGGGCAGGGGGGGATATTAGGGGAAGGGGAGACATTGCTGATAGATGAAGGAGCTGATGCCCTTAATTTGTAAAATAACACAAACCCACAAAAGCAAATGGAGAATACTGGGTGAAGAGAAGTGATGAGAAGTGTTTCTTGGGAAGCTGTTCTTAGTCTTCTACTCCCTCTCCCCCCACATTTGGGAAAGATTTTGGCAGTGCAAAAGTGAAAATAAGGAAACTGATAGGACAGTGCCTAAGACGAGGTGATGAGCAATTAATGCACAAGGCAGAAGACACATCTGTGTCATAAAAAGTGTCCGTGAGTCTACAGGCATCCTCACCTCTCTACAGCAAAGCAAGGTGTCCTTGATTGTCTTCAAACATGGGCTCCTTAATTAGAGTGGAGGAATAACATGGGCAACAGAAAAGTCCTAACTAGTATGTATGACTGCAAGGTGTTAGGCTTTGATTGTAAATGCCCAGACCAGTGAAACCAGGTCTTTCAGCAACTACCTTGAGTTTTGCATCAGGCCCTGATGACTCTCTGAGTAGCAGCCCTATCCGGTTACCATTAACGTTGTGTTAGCTGCTACACGCTTCCTCTGTGCTACAGCCTTGGCTTATTTCCCTGCCTTTGTGGATGGGGAAGGAAGGAATTGCCTTCCTAATTTGGTAAGCATCCCCGTCATGTCCAAGAGCAGGCGTGACCGCATTCATCTCGAAGCATCAGGTTGTCACTCTTCAGCATGAATGCTATTTTGGGGAGAGGGGTAGGTTATTTGGTTTCCTTAGTGCCTGTAAATGCTGTAACTTTTTGAACTTCAGTGTTCTAGCAACTTCTTAGATTTATCTTTGCGTAATAGTCAATTTGACTAACTGCACAGAAGAAGAAATACAGAAGTGACAAGTTATATACTTCTTGCTAACACTATTCACAGACAAAATTAAACATTTTTAAGTTTGTGATATTCAGTGTTCAAAGAAAAAAAATTGAGAGTAATAGATCTTTTGTCAGCAGAATGAGAACTGCTGAAATACTGAAGTGGGAAGTAAAGCCACTTACTAAATAACTGGAAGAGGCAGCGTGAAAAGAGCTATTGACTGGATATTTTTTAAAATGCAGTCTGGCTAAGCAAGCATGTGCAGTGGTTTCAAAAGGCCGGTCAGCCAGTCCTACCTCTGCCTTGCCTCTCCCCAACGTGGCTGTGACTTAGGCTGCTCTTCTCTCATAGCTCACCAAAAACACTGTATTTTTCTTTTGTAGTAAGAGCATTCAACAGAGAGTCCTTCACAAACAGCACCTGTGTTTTAAATCCACACCCACTCTTTACCCAGATTAGTTTCCAACCAGCGGGATACTGCTTCTGAAAGACAAGTCCCTGCTCCGTCCCTGAGCTCCCCTCTCTACCGCGGCATGACGAGGGTCCCTGCACCCCCACGAGACTGACGGGCTGCAGCGCTGGCACTGCTCCACTCCTTCCCTCTGCTCCGTCCTCGGAGAAGCAGGACAAGCTACAGGAAGGCGCTGTGGCTTGCTGAAGGCACGTGCTGCGGACTAAGTAGCGTTGTGCCAGCGAGGATAGTCAGAAAAACGACGATGGGTTTCTGTGCACAAAACCCCTGATGGAGGTTAGCAATAGATGCGGCAAGTGCCAGCGCGTAGCTGCTCCAGCACAAGACAGCGTAGAGCCCAGTACGTCAGCACTGCTGCAGCACAACCACTCTGTTCAGACAGCTCAGCACGCCTGCATTGCAGCGGCAGGCAGGGTCTGGGAGTCCTGCCTGCACCGGCCACCCAGACGACCGGGAGAGCACAGCACCACCGCCGCTCTGCGGTGCAGCAGCGTCCAAGCTGCACCTCCTATACAACCCCACACGCACTGCCTGTGCCCTTCTAAAATCTCAACAAAATGCACGAACCAGTAACATACACAAGCGTGAGATGAGTGAAGTCTTGCAAAGCCTGTCAGACACTGCGGGCTCGCTTACCCAAGCCCTCTCTGCAAGCTGTAGGCACAAATAGAAAACAGGGGATATCTGCAGGAGCAGAAGCAGAGTGGTCCTTTGCAGCTCCAGGCTCTCTAAAGCTTGGAATTATGAAAAGAATGCCCCTGAGCTGCTTCTGTAAATCACAGGGTTTCTAGATATCTAGCACCCTTCAGAATTAAATTTTCAGTTGACTTCAGCTGAACTTCCCATAAAGTCAGTCTGCCTATACATTGGATTTTGCCACCTGTAGTGCTGGGGAGTTTGTTGTTGTCACTTTATTTGGTTGGAAATACCTGTTAATCTGAGGCATATTATTGTTTTCCCAGGTTTATATTGCTACATTGGTCAAATGTATTACTTCAACATGTACTTGAACAACCACTTGCTAGCACGAAGTTCACCCCTGGATGTGAATACAGGGGCTCAGAGCAGGAACACAGCCCGAGAAGGTGCTTTCTGTTCTTACAGAGACCTTGACGAGGTTCTTTGTAACTATCAGATGTAAATCACAGGCAAATCATGTTCTTGTAGTCAGCATGCTGCATCGCCTCATAAGCCTTTGAAAAAGCCCAGTGGTGTTGCTTTCAAGAACAGTTCAAATAGAAAAATCCTTTTGGTGTAAGTGGAAATATTAGTCCAGTCATGTTAAAAATTTTCTCCTTGATCAAAAGATGGCACTGTCCACTAGAAGGAAAAAGAGCAACACCACTGCGTGTTCCTGGCAGGTTCTCTAGCAGATGGAGGGAAGAGAGTCAATAATCCTGTTTAAATTTAAGGTGTCATAAGCACAATTAAAATATAACCACTTGTGTTCTTCTTCAAAGGACCAGGAAGCAAAACACTGGAAATTATCATTCACAGACAACAGAGCTGTCCCAAGTGACTAGTGACAGGACTAGAGGAAATGGCCTCAAGTTGCGCCAGGGGAGGTTCAGGCTGGATATTAGGAAAAAGTTCTTTACTGAGAGAGTAGTGAAACATTGGAATAGGCTGCCCAGGGAGGTGGTAGAGTCACCCTCCCTGGAGGTATTCAAGGAGCGTGTGGATGTGGCATTGTGGGATGTGGCTTGATGGACATGGTGCTGTGTGGTGTTGGGTGGGTTGGTTTTTGTTGTGTTCTGGTTTATTGTTGTTGTGTGGTGTGTGGTGGGTTTTTTTGTTTTGTTTTGTTTTTTTGGTTTTTTTGGGTTTTGGTTTTTTTTTTTGTTGGACTTGATGATCTTACAGGTCTTTTCCAACCTTAGTGATTCCGTGATTCTGTGATTCTGAGCAACCACTATTGGCATATATTGGCCTTCCGATGTTTCAGAAAATAACAAATTCACACATTCAGTTTGGTATTATTGAACAGGATTGTGTAAAATGATGGAGGCTTTGGATTTATTTTAAGGAAAATTTTGGTTTTATTCTAAGGAAAGAAAAATAATGTCTTCCGAGCTATGTAGTATTTTTCTCGGCAGAGGCTTATGTTCTACGTAACGCGTGCCCCAGAATGATCCACGGGACCCAGTAAAATTGCGTACCTGTTGTCCTGCCCACCCAGCCACCGCTCGTAAGAGGCCCCATTGAAGCATTCAACAGATGGAAAGGGCGAGAGAGCAAGCGCGCTCCCGAAGGCCAGCGTACACCCGTCCCCCGCTGCTCAGAGCGGGGCCGCAGGACGGCGGGGCGCGGCGGGTGGATTCGAGGTGCAGGAGAGCTCGGGGCTGGGTGTCCCTGTCCCGGGGGAGAGCGCTCCCGGGCGCGGCCCGCCTCTGCCGGCATGCTGCGGCAGCACCAGCCCTCCCGCGGCGCTTGGCTCCTGCCAGCTCCGGAGCGCCCGTGCTGCGGGCGGGGCGCTGCCGGCGAGCCGGCCGGGCAGGCGTGCCCAAGTCAGAATCACGGAATCACTGAGGCTGGAAGAGACCTGTAAGATCATCAAGTCCAACCATAAAAAAAAAACCACAACCAAACCCCACCACACACCCACAAAAAACCAAAACCACCCACAAACCACAAAACACACCACAACCCACACCAAAACAACCCACCCACACCACACAGCACCATGCCCATCAAGCCACATCCCACAATGCCACATCCACACGCTCCTTGAACACCTCCAGTGATGGTGACTCCACCACCTCCCTGGGCAGCCTATTCCAATGCTTCACCACTCTCTCAGTAAAGAAATTTTTCCTAACATCCAGCCTGAACCTCCCCTGGCGCAACTTGAGGCCATTTCCTCTCGTCCTGTCACTAGTCACTTGGGAGAAGAGACCAACACCCACCCCTCTGCCCGGGCACTGCACTCAAACCACGGGGATCAGCATTCCCGAGAACCCCACCAGGTGGGCCAGCTACCTCTGCCAAACTGTCCCACCACTGACTTCAAAACGAGCTGAGCAATGAGGACCCTCTAGACCCTCCATCCAGCACGCCGTCCTGGGGTTATTCGGGCGTGAAAGACCGGCTTCTCGCACTTGCACTGCTCGGTGTCAGCGGTGAGTGCTCTGAGCATGCCAGACCTCACCAGCAGCAGCAGGGCTGAGACTGCCTGACAGCGTGCCGGCGCAGTGCAGAGGGGCTGGACAGCATGGAGAGCTGGCAGTCCAGCCTGCCCTGCTTCGGGAGTTTGCTGAAGCTGACAACAGCCCTCTTGTACTGATGGAAGGAGAAGCCCACGGAGAGACCATCATAAAAACTGGGGACTGGAGCCACAGAGGTAGAGTACCATCCCCAGAGCTCAAATTGATGTCCTCTGCCCCCATTGACCTCCTCATGGATGAAGTGGAAGGATGGAGAAGAGAAGGGGGAGCAGATTTGCAGTCAATACTGTCTAATGCTTTTCCCCTGGAAGGGAGAAGAGCCGCCATGGGACAAAGCCCCTGCATGCTTGAGCAATGGTCACAAAGGGGCAGGGACCTGTCACCTGCCTGCTCAGTGACTTGGGTGCGTCCCCAAGTAGTTTTCTTGTTTCCCAGAATGAGGTGGATTTAGCAACCGTAGCTAGTAAAACCCTAAAATGCACAAACCAAACTTGGGCACAAACTACTGCTGTTAGTGCTGCCGTTGCACCTCCCCTTCACCTCACTGGCTCCTGCAGAGCACCCAGCAGAGTCCGATCAGGCAGTACCTCACTCCCACCTGCACCCCGCAGTGCTCCCACTGCCATCCCTGCCATCTCTCCCAGCTCCGAGGAAGCCCAGGTTCTCACCCTTGTGTGGCTAGCCACGCTTATTTGTGAAGATTTCCAGGAGAGACTTTGCTTCTGCACAGAACATTTCCATAGGTATATGGAGGAAATCCAGCACTTTCCATTACAAACTGTTACTGTGGCTGCTCTAGTGTTTTGGGGTTGTTTTTTGTTGTTTTTTGTTTGGTTTATGGCACATATAGCTCTATATCTGGCATCTTTCAACTTTTCAGTGTTTAAATCTGCAAATTAAATATCGTTCTGTTAGTATCTTTTTTCTTCAGTTTAACATTGCCATTACTGTATCTGGAAGAAAATGAAAGGGGATCATGCTACAAACACTTTAATATTTCATGTTTCAGCATCTGTTTTGAAAGCCTCGTAGTAATAAGGGGCTGGAAATATACATGTATATTTGTACACACACACATTTTTACCCTCTAATGACTGTAATTAAGGTTATTCATAGGGCTAGCAAGCCTGAAGAGTTCTCACTTCGATTCAGACTTGTTCACCATTGGAGTCTTCCCAGTCTTCCTTGGGAAAACCTTCCTGTTGTTTGGATAGTTCAACATCTGAACTGTGCAGACTTACCCTGTCCTAGAAAGCCTGACCTAAGCTGTGCGTTCTGCTTGCCCTCAGAGGAGGAGCAGTACAGTGGGCTCAGGACTTGGCTCTGCAGCCATTTCCATCCATCCCGGCTCTCCGCCTTGAGGCTTTCGGCAGCGGTTCTGCAGTCGGCAGCAGCAGCTGAACGCTGCACTCAGCTTCCAGCTCTGCTGCCTCATTTGCAGGACTGTGGGATAAGAAGCTTTTGCCTCGTAAAGGGACAGAAGGATCTTGAACTTCTCACATTTTCCAGCCAGTCATCGAGACACTGGGCTATCAGGCAGCTCTGCTGTTGTGAGAACGCTCTTTGCCCTCCTCAAGCAAAAGTTGTAGAAACTCAGCCTTTTCTGTAAAGCAGAACCATTGATTTCTGGTCACCTTTGATAGTAAGAGCCTGAAGTAGTCGTCACTGAAATCAAAATGATTTTCTACTACGTTTAAGGAATTCTGGGTGTCTGAGCAGCTCTTCTTGGCAGCATTGTGTAAAAAAGTCCGCAATAAAAAATGTGCTTATAGGATTAATTTCTTTGCAAAAATCTTCAACAGACCCCAAGCGAGGCAATCCAGGTCATCAGCTTTGAATACACTAATGCTGTTTTGGACGTATTCATGAGCCCCGCCAGGTCATTGCCTGGATGAAAAGGTCTGAGAAAAATCACCCAAATGCCTCAGAGAGGTTGAATTGTGTCTTTACAAGGTCTTCCCAGTCAGCCCGAGTGGGGTCTGCCCTGTACCTGTGTCTTTCAGGGGAGGAAGGCTCTAAGTGCACCTTTAACCGTGCCGCCTCCTCTATAGAACAGGGACCCCCAGTGTCCCCCAGACCCTGGCCAGGGCATCGCTGGGGGGCAGCCAGTGCGGGGGCCGCGGTGCGGTGCTCTCCGGAGGTGCTGCAGATGGAAGCTCCAGACAGGTCCCCTCCGACAGGTAACTGATTGGATTAAGAGTCCTGTCTGACAGCATGTCTGCTCAGCCGCGCGGGCTCATCAACCTCCCTGTCCTGCCTGCTAATAAATCCGGCACCGGGGACCATTCCGCTTGATGATCTCTCCTTGGGGAGTTTTTAAGGCTTCGTTCTGCGAAAACTACTTGGAGTCTATTAAAATTGCAGCTCTGCTGTTGTCATGTTGTCCCGGAGAGTCACGGGAGGTGCCTGTCACCCTGGTGGAGGTAGCTATTACATATTCAAGTGGAAAAATAGCCCCTGCTTCAGGAAGACAGGCATCCCCGCCAGCAAACGGAATGGAAGGACCCTTGCTGATCTCCCAGCCTGTCATGTTAAGGGATGAGCCTGAGGACAGGACACACGATGCCGTATCGCAGGCGCTGCGCTGTGGCTCTGCTGCTGAAAACATGTGCAACACCTTTGCTGGATTGGTGTTAGCAAAATCCACTGGTGGATTGGATTAAGCAGAAGGGTAATTATCTTCCCTGGGCTCTCGGTCGTCAGCCCAGTTCTGCCGTTTCTGCTCCTCAGATACATGCAGTGCCAGCCATCTCTCTGGGCTGCAGGAACCCAGCGGTGGGCTCCCCCAGGCACTACAGGCACTGCCTCCGCTACAGCTTCATAATTCAACCACACCAGTGTTTGCGTTGCTCTGCTTGCGGGACGGGCTTCTGCTCTAATACATCTACTTGCAATCAGCTCATAAAAGACACTGCCTGACTAAATCAGAGGACAGCAATTATGGGATCTATAATATCTGTACAGAAGGCGTGTAAATAAATTACAGTTTTAATTATTTTTTTGGATTCACCTTTAGAGTGCTAAGAGGAGGCAGCCTGAGAAGGGCTGAATGCAGCAAGACAATGAAAAATATTCCAGGTCGTTAAGCTGCTGTGGCTTTTGACTTGACCACCACATGAAAGGACCATAAAAACCAATATCCTTTGTTGTTTTAGATAAAAAGTTAACAAATGCAGAATCACAAGCCGAGTTGCTGCAAAATAGTACTGTGAGATTTTAGCTTTTGTTTTCCCTGGGCAGCCTGCAGAGGCAAAGTCTGAATCCATGTCAGGCTCGGGAGAACCTTCCAGCATCCCGGTATCAACGACAGACCGGAAACGCTCAAGCTGTTCAAATGTCCGGCACATTCATAATGCACTTGTAAATGACTCAGAAGGAATGAAATGCGTGTCTGATTAACCAGATTAGATTATATAAATACCAAATAATCTAAAATGATGGACAAGCAGTCTTGGCAGCTAGAGCAATCTCTTCTTCCCTGAGCAAAGATCCCCCTGTTTCTTCCCTGTAGTGGGTCATCCGAATAGAAGTTGCCTCAAACACACGATGCTGTCTGCAGGTCTGCGTTTGTGCCTGGATGCTGACCCCATCTGTGTGCCCTCATGCACAGACCTTGCAGTTTGTAGCCCCCTTGCAGGGGCATCTAGGAGGTGCCGAGCATTGGGTGGTTATCCATGAAGCAAGGGAAGTTTGGCTTTCTGTATGCCTTGGCACGCATGAGTTGTGCCTATAGCTAGGAGGAAGCAAAAAAAGGGAAGCAGTAGAGGCATTTTCTGTATCTCCAGTGCTTCTCTCCATGCTATAGGCTTGGGACAACTGGGTCTCTTCCACTGGTAAGCCTGCTGCTGCTCTACTGTAGGTTTTTTTCCTACCGGTTTCATTTCCGGTAGATAGAAAGTGCAAGCCCTTTTATCTTGCTAAGATGCCAATAACAGTGCTGCTCACTGCAATTTAACATCCTGGGGATGGCCATGACAACCATTTGCTCCACAAACAGAGTCATCTGCACTCCAGGGTGCTTGATGTGCTAAGAGGAATCCCACTTTCCCTTAGTCTACTACAGTGGCAGATAGGTAAGTCTCAGAAAGTCTCGATGCTGTTGGGTTTTAGCAGTTGGGGAATAGCAACAGAGAACAATAAACATAAGGTAAGTTTTCTGCTAACCACTTTGCAATCTTCCTCTTCCATTACTTCAGATACTTGGAGTAGCACTCCGAGAGCCAAGGACTGTCTGTCACTGCATTATTTCATTTTCATCAATTCAGCTGGGAGGAGCGTGTCGAGCTCAGCCCCCTCGCAGTGCAGGTGTGAGGCTTCTGTGCACACCGTGCATAGCTGAGCCTGAATTTAAAATTCAGGTCCCTGTACATGTTGAACCCTGTAGTGGCCTTGTTTTTGTGACAATGAGCAGTAAGAGCAGGTACTCATCACTAATGTTATTTCAACCTTAAAATTCTTCACAACCGTTGTATAATTTCACAGGCATCTTTATACACAGCGGTACCAACGTAAATGCCAAGGGGGAAAAAACAAATTATTTCATTAAGTCCCATGTGTCATTTTTTTCACTAGTTGGCAGGAGTGGAAAACATAATCATGGAAGATGTCACTTTTTGATTTAAAACCTTAACTGAGACATGGGTAAACTGGCCACAACTTGTCTACTGCCTGTTTTCCCCATTTACTTTATGTTCAATGTAAAACATGTCAAAAAATGAATATGGATTTCCATATCCTGGGATATGGAAAATGGTGGGATGCTAGAAGCCCACAGTTCCTTGGCAGTGATGGAGGCTGCACGTTGCAATGACTTGGGAACTCTGGTGAGTGAGCCCTGCTTGTAAAGCATGACTTGGCTGAGGTGGTAAGCGAATACTGGTCAGTGGAGTAGAGATGGCCAGAGATGCATCAGCAGCATGCAAAGGAGCTAACTGCACCTGCCTCATGAGATCGTGTCTCACTAAGTGTGAGCACAACACCTTCAGCTGGTGAGCAACAGTGGCCATTAAAACGATGGAATGTGCAAATTAATCACAATATTTAGAAGACAGCATTCAGCTAATCAGTCACAACCTTTTGATTTTGCATGCCATAATTGTCTTTCTGAGAACAGTTAGAGTGACTACACAATCAAATTGCTGCACAACTGCAGAGCTGGTTGTAGCTGTGCCATGTGGTATTTTGATAACTCTTTCAAGGGAATTCTCTCTCAGAGATTTTTGTTGTGCTCTTTGATAGCATGTTAATATATACCATCCCTATTATTTGGTAGAAGATCAATCCAGTTAGTATTCCACACCCAGATCACCTCTGAATTTTGGTAAAAAAGGAAAGCAAATTCCTAACGTCTTTTGCTACTTTCCAGTAAGAGTTTGGCATTTGGGAAGGGTGGCAACTAAACCTGCACCAAAGACTGAGGTTTACTCATGGCCCAAGCTCTATTTTGGGATCAAAATACATGTTAGCATTACTGCCATCCTGGCACTGGCAGTGCAAACTCATATAATGTCTAGAGAGTCATTACATAGATAGCTCTCTGCTAGCAACCACTTCTAAGGGCACTAATTACGCTCACAATTTAGCATGGAGACATTAATAACTTTAGGGGAGTAGTGTCCTAGGCTGGGCTTAAGCAAGTGACCCAGGGGTTAAAGGGTTTGTTTCCTATTACTGCTCCCTGGAGCTATTCAGCCCCACATTCTTGGGAATAATTAAACCTAGAGTCAACATCAAGCGTGCCCTGTGAACATAAACTCCAGGTGCATGTCTTCCTGCCCGTGACACATGTGTGAGCCTCTGCCACCGAGCTGTGAGGGCTTCACAGATCTGGGGTGGTTTTTCTCTGAATTCATACCAGCATAACCAGTTTCAGATATGGCAGTGATGCACCACAGGTCAGTTTCTTCAGCAGATGTTGGTCCAATTCACAGAATCACTGAATCATTAAGGTTGGAAAAGACCTGTAAGATCATCAAGTCCAACCATCAGCTAACACCACCATGCCCATTAAACTATGTCCCACAGTGCCTCGTCCACACGTTCCTTAAACACCTCCAGTGATGGTGACTCCACCACTTCCCCTTATTCCAGTGTCTCACCACTCTCTCAGGAAAGAAGTTTTTCCTAATATCCAGCCTGAACCTCCCCTGGTGCAACTTGAGGCCATTTCCTCTTGTCCTATCACTTGTCTCTTGGGAGAAGAGACAAACACCCACCATTGCCAACCAACCAACCAACACCAACCAACCACAGTTGCCCCAGCCAGGGCAGAGGTTTTGATGCAGGTGGAGCTTCGGATGCTGGATGCAACCCTCCAGGTCCCAGTCTGCAGGGAGTGTCTTGAGCTTGCTCTAGGGCTGGGAGCAATGTCCGTCTGCCCTGCAGAAGTTATGCCATCTTGGCAGAGCTGTGCTGCCAAGTGGTGGAGCTATGGGAGCTATGAGCAGGCTGCACAGCACCCAAGGGAAATAAACAGCACCTGCTCTAAGACACAACAGCTTGAAGATCCTTTGCCCCCACCTGTAATAGAGAAGCAGGCAGTGCCTACCCCACTATCAAGGTAAGTGAAACCTCTAGACAAGGGGAAGGATGGAGGCTGGTCACTTCCAGCACCAAGAGGAAGACTCGTGCCCCACCTAACAGCATACAACTGCAAAATAGTTTCACTGCTCTCAAACTTGAAGAGGAGCCAGATGTGCTTTCAAGCAAAGGATCTGGGCTGCCTAACCCTAAACTGTGCAAGACCACCAGGAAGAAGCAATGAGTGACAGTAGTGGGTGAGTCCCAGTTGTGGGGGACAGAAGCTGACCTGATCTATCATTTAGAGACTTTTGCTGCCTGCCATGTGGCCTGATTCTAAGACGTTGCGGAGGGATTGCCAAAGCTTGTCTGATCCTCTGGCTATTACCCCATGATGTTCTTTCATGTGGCCACCAATGACACTGTCAGGAGCAATTGAGACGGTATCAAAAATGACTACGCAGCTCTGGGGGAGGTAGTGAAGGGCATGGGGGCCCAGGTGGTGATCCCTTCAATCCTACCAGTGAGGGGAAAGAGTGTGAGAAGGACACTAACAGGACAAGACAATAATTGGAACTGGTGCTGGTGACAGGGTTTCGGGTTCTGTGACCATGGGACGTTATTTACAGGTCAGCATCTGCTGGGGAAGAGACAGGATCCACCTCACCAAGTGGCCAAAGGTACCTTTGCCAGCAGGATGGCTGACCTGGTAAGGAGGGCTTGAAACTAGAAATGATGGGGGAGGGTGAACGTAACCAGCAGCCCTGTTGAGGGAGTGATGGACAGGGTTGATGAGCAAAGGGCATGGGGTGACGTGACAGGAACAGAACACAAATCAGATAGGGCTTAAGCAGAGTCACCTCCAGCATTTGCATACAAGCAATGAAGTGCCTACAAGGTACCATTATGGAGAAATACCCAAAACCCCTTCTGGGAAATCAGCGTGCTGGGGCGCCTCTCTAAAATGGAGAATAGACCTGATGAGTTAGAGATCTGTGTGCAGCTGCAGGGTTGTGGTCTTGTTGGGATCATGGAGACATGGTGGGATGGTTCCCATGACCTGAGTGTTGCAATGGAGGAACCCAGGCTCTTCAGGAAGGACAGGCTGGGAAGATGAGGAGGGGGAGTTGCCATTTATGTGAGAGAGCAGCTGGAGCTCTACCTGGGGGTGGATGAGGAGCATGCTGAGGCTTTACAGGATAGGATTAAAGAGAGGACAGGTACAGGGCACATTATAGCAGGTGTCTGCTACAGGCCACCTGACGAGGAAGAACAAGCTGATGAGGCCTTCTGCAGACAGACAGGAGCAGCCTTGCATTTGCAGGCCCTGGTCCTCATGGGGACTTCAACCACTCCAATATCTGTTGGAGGAACAACACAGAAGGACATAAGCAATCCAGAAGCTTCCTGGAGTACATTGACAATAACCTCCTCCTCCAGGTGATAGAGGAGCCAAGGAGGAGCTCTGCTGGACCTCATACTGACAAACAATGAGGGGCTTGTTGGGAATGTGAAGGTCAAAGGCAGCCTTGGCTGCAGTTAACATGAGATGGTGGACTTCAGGATCCTGAAGGCAGGGAGGAGGTTGAAAGGCAAGCTCACAACCTTGGGCTTCAGGAGAACAGACTTCAACCTCTTCAAAGATCTGCCTGGAAGAGTCCTGTGGGATAAGGCCCTGGAGGGAAGAAGGGCCCAAGAAAACTGCTTCAAGGATCACCACCTCCAAGCTCAAGAGCAATCCACCCCAGCAAGTAGGAAGATGGGCAAAAATGCCAGGAGACTTGTGTGGATGAACAAAAAGCTCCTAGCCAAACTCAAACACAAAAAGGAAGCATACAAAGGATGGAAGCAAGGACAGGTAACCTGGGAGGAATATGGAAACATTGTCTGAGCATCCAGGGACAAAGTTAGGAAAGCTAAAGCCCAAATCGAACTGAATCTGGCGAGGGATGTCAAAGACAACAAGACTGGCTTCTATAAGTACATAGGAGACAAAAGGCAGACAAGGGAAAACATGGGCCCATTGCTCACTGAGACGGGGGACCTGGTTACACAGGTCATGGAAGAGGCTGAGGAGCTGAATGCCTTCTTTGTCTCAATCTTTGCTAGCAAGACCAGCCCTCAGAAATCACAAGTCCGAGACCAGGGAAAAGGCTGAAGCAAGGAAGATGTACCCTTGGTGGAGGAAGATCGGGTCAGGGAATACTTAAGCAAACTGGACATACATAAGTCCAGTGGTGATTGGAGCTGGTGCTGAGGGAGCTGGCAGACGTCATTGCAAGGCCACTCTCAATAATCTTTGGTCAATCATGGTGATGGGGAGAAGTGCCATGAAGGCTGGAGGAGTGCAAATGTCATGTCACTCCTGTCTTCAAAAAGGAGGACCCAGGGAACCCCAGGACAGTTAGCCTCACCCCGATCCCTGGGAAGGTGACAGAGCATTCCTTTGTTTCTTTCTTACGATTGTAGGTAGAGAGAGCATCCACTTCAGTGAAAAGAGCACCACGCTTGCTTCTACACTCGGAGGTACCGGACTTTGGGCTTCTTAGAAGCTCTGCATTACTGTGAAGATCTGTAATACTTGCTGTACACACTCTCCTGACCTTATTTCTACAGAAATATCTGGAGATGTAGCTTAGCATCAAACACAAACACTCCTGTCCAAGCAGCTATTGACAGGAACTGCACGAGACTGTTCCTGACCTTGGTCCCCAGATCCACCTCCCATGTCTCATGGGCATTTGCCAGAGAGACACAATAGAGCCAAGAGGACAGATCTTTCCTTACATCTGCATCCTGTAGCATAGACCAAGACTTTCTTTTGCTTTCCCCGGAAAAGGAACTGGTATTCCAAAGGCAGCAGGTTGTCCTGTCATCACAACAGGGAATTTTTGAAGGTCGGTTAGCAAGAACAGGAGATCATTGCTGCGCACATTGCCTCTGTAGGACGTGCAGCCCGTGGGTTTTTGTTACCCTGTGGTGTGGCAAGGGAGCAGGACCACTGGCCAGACGTGCTGTGCTATCTAGCTGGAAAGGATTCACAGCGGAATTAAGTTCTTCCTGCCAGGAAGATCATAATGAACAGACTCGTTTCCAGTCCCTGCACCTGATGTCTTGATTCTGAATAGCTGATTCCCCTCTGAAATGTGCTGCCTCAGATTTTGATAGCTCTCCTAGCCATGCCATCACCAGGACAAACTCAGGTATCCAGTGGGCTACATGGCTGGTGGCTACAGCAAACAGAGTTGCTGTGTTTTCTTTCACAGTTACTGTGATGACAGACTTCTGGCCCAGCACCTTGCAGCCTGTTGCACACATGCAGTCATCCCATCCATCGTGGTCATGTCTTATTGCTTAGCTAGGTCATGCATTCAATGGAGAGGCTGTGATAGCGGAACTCTATGGTGGCTGCCATGGCGGAGAGAGACATGGTCACCGCCGGGTGCTCCATGGCTGGCCAGCACCATGGTAAATGCGCCATGCTCGCTTTCTCACTAGAACAAATCCAGTCCCTTTGTCTCCCCTGAGACTTGTATGTAGAGCCTGGTGCTGAGGCAGGGTGGACACTGCTGCTGAGCTGGCACAGAATGGGCAAGCTGTAAATGGGACAGTTCATATCGAAGTGGAAATGCAAATTCCAGGATAAATGTCCAACTGGCATGGATTGCTTGTAGTCCTAGAGACGTGACAAAAGCATTTAGCAGTTAAAGCTGTGAGGAGCCAGAGCGGTGGAGCCACAGAACCATTAACCCGAACCGGCGCAACAACCTCGAGTCTCCAGTGGGGTGAGGATGCTGGTGCCGGCCAGAGCCTGCTCCGCTGCACTTTTCCCGTCACCCACTCTGCTGCAGCTGCTCTCCTGCAGAAACAGACTGCACTGCCCCAAGCCATGCACACAGACACGCAAGCTTCAAAGCTAACATGTTCCTGCCACAGGAGAGAGGAGAAACTACATGGGTGCCAGTGCATGTCATTTTCCTTCCTTATATCCTTGTATCACCCAGAGGTAGAGTCCATTTAGGGTATGGCTGTGGATAGTCTGTGACCTGCCTTCAGCTTTCAAGCAATTATCTTTGCCTCCATCAAAAGCTTTCAGAAAGGCATGGATCTGACACAGAGTAAGTCCCAGGAGCACTGGGCGAGAGTGTGTCCCACATCACCCACTGGTCCACAGGGACCCCCATCCCTCTTGCACACCCCCTTGGCAACTGTGGCAAGCTGTGCATGTAGCAGATGGTTCCGGTGGCCAACTCGTCCCACGCTGAGCTCCAAGTCCAACTGTGTCCCATGGACTCCTGGCTTTTCATTTTATGTCAAACGACTTCTTTATACCTCCCCGCTGTCATGCCAGTTTTACAGCTGGTGTCTATATTAGCCTGATAATGCTTATCTCTCATAATAATTTTTATAAATATTTATGTATGTCCTGTTTATTAGTTAATATTAATACAAATACTGTAAAGGATCATCACCGAGATTTTGATGTCATCCTTTAATTGCATACTCCCTCCTGAGGGTTTGAGAGTGCATCAAGGCACAGAGGGCATCTGTAGATCTCTCCCAGAGCATGGAGGGATGCATCACTGGGAATGTGCCAGTGCTGGTTTTTATCTTTCCTCCCCAGGCTCCCTCTGCGGTCAGGTCATCCTTTTGTCAGGCAGGGACCTCAAAATCTATGGATGTCACAGTTTGCCTTTTGTGAGCCAGGCCCTTCATCAAGAAGGGGATTCCTTCAAAGAGTCAGATGCCCAAATAACAGGAGAAATGGAGCAACACAGTTGCTGTTTCTCCCCTTAGAAGAACCATTTGAGCTGTCCCCCAGGTCACTTGAGGCCTTGCACAGGTACCTCTCACACTGTCCTAGAAGAGACGCAGCGCACAAGTCCATCTGGTCCTTCTGTGCCCACTTTTAGATGAACCCTCCCTGTTTGCTGCACTTGCTGATGAACGGTGGGCATCCGCCTGGCAGTGATCCAGCAGGGAGGCAGATGAGCCACTGTGTATGCAGACGTGTCAGATTTAAGGATTTGCGGACTAAAGTGAAGCTTCTGTTAGGCAGGAAGAGCCAAGCAACCGCAAGAGGAGAAACAATTTATGAGGTTTTGATGGAAAATTTTGGCTGAAAGAAGCAGAGTCGGGGTAACAGGAAAGGGACCCGCTGGGGGCAGAGCTGATGCCAGAGCCCTTGGCATCTTCCTTGGGTTGGCAGGGAGGCACTGGGAGCCCGGCAGCAGGGTGCACACCAACAGGCTGCTGAGATCTCTCTTTCCTGGCTCGTTTCTCAGCTCTGCTCTGCTGCTGGCTCCAGAGTGGGCGCAGGGCAGCCAGGGCTGATCCTGCATTCCTCGTGCCCCAGCGCCCCTTGTGCTCTGTCCCCTTCTCCAGGTTCATACCTTGACGATCCTTCCCTGCCTGCCCAGCAGCAGCGCAGCCAGAGTCTCCTTTTCTTCCTTGGCACCCTTCGTGCCAGCGGGCAGGCTGCACGCCCGCAGGATGCTGCCCACAGGGTGCAGGCAGGCACCTGCCTGAGTTGCCTAATGCTTCTGTTGGGCAAGGCTGGGCAGCCCAAGCTGGGGAGCCCTGCTCAGTCCCACAGGGCTTCCCTATGGGGTCAGCAGCAGTGCCAGGGCACCTCCAAGCTGCTTCAGTGGGAGAAAGAGCTTCAGCCACAGCCCAGGTGCTGCCCAGCGCTTTACACGCACACACACACGCGCGCGCACGCACACTGTCTCTCCCTCTTTCTCTCTTCCCCGCTCCGTGTGCACTCCTACCCAATGCCTTGTGCAACACAACCCCAAACGGCATGTGGGAGCTGAACCCACCTACCTCACAGAGGGATGCTCACAGCTGTGGGTGCAGGTGACACCAGCAGCACCTGTCCTGTGGCAAGCCCTGATGTAGCTAAAGCAGCTTGAGAGGGTGACCCAGGCAGTGACGGACAAACCGAGACACCAGCCTACGCAAGACAGTCACCACACCTCCCGAGCAGGACACACAAGAGGAGGACATTCCCAAATGCAGAGCCTGAACTGAGCATGAGGCTGCTGGGGTCTGGAACTGGAGTGCTTTCTTAGTGTATGGATATAGTGATTAACCAATTAAAAATGCGTGCTAAGGAACAGTAACTTATAGGAGAATGCCTGGTGCCTTGTATACAGCTTTGATTCAGCTACGCACAGGGGTGAGGACAGCTGGGATTCTGCATCCAGGCAGCTGGAGAGCTGCACCCCAGACCGCTGTTTGGTCACCCGCACCTATCCTGCTCCTTTTCCTACCTACCTTGTGAGTCAGCAGGAGTAAAGAAGCTCTTACTGGAAATCCAATGTCAGATCAGATTACATGGATAAACCAGCCTGGTCAGGGGTGAGGAAAGCTGGAAAAGGCAGTTTTGGCCAGTGTGTTTCCAGCGCCACCCTTGGGAGGTGGTATCCAAAAGTGTCCAGGAGAGGCAGATGCTGATGGGAAGAGGGCCCGGGGTGCATTTAAAAGGCCTCACTATGGGGGGAATAAATTGCACAACATGTCAGTGGGAGGGGTGTAGAAAGACTATTGGTCAAGCATTTTGGATGCCCCACAGAAAAAACAAACCATCTGCTGGTGCACAGGCTGGGGTGAGAACACAAGGCAGAGCCGTTATCCCCACAAACATCCCCTGGCTCTTCTGGCTCTGGCGTAGCAGGGTCATCCTCACTCGCCAAGGGCAGCTCCGCCAGCCCGTTACACCCAAGCTGATCTGAACACGTGCAAATGCCTCCACTAACATTTTGTGTCATCAGCACAAATCACTTTGCTAGTTTCTAATGGCTATCAGATATGTCTGGTTATTGGTTTTAATTACTAAATACCTAAAAGCTTCAGATGGAAACAGGCATTCTTGAAAGACTGAAAATGAACTGTTTCACAGCTGAGCACGCACCAGCCACTTGACAGCAATCTGAGCAGAAGATGTAGGTAAAAATTCTGCATTTTTTTTCTCCGTGAAGACCTCTGTGGTAGCATGCAGTGTCTTGTTACCACTTTTTGAAAAGCCTGGGCAGGATGGGCACAGCAATGTCCGTAACCTGCTCCCCTCTTGTTAGGAGTGGCGGCGGCACAGGCGCTCTGTGTTGCTGCAGGCTGAGCACAGCGAGCAGTGGGTGGCTGACTGGGACCTGCTGTCTTTGTCATGTGTTGTCACAGTAGGTTGCCCAGACCACGTGTCCCGTGGCGTGTCCCGGTGAGTGATGACAGCGTATGTCTCTGACAGCACCATGCGTAGGGCTTGCACACTCCTTTCCCGCTTTCGTGGCTGCCCCAAGCTGCAGGTCCAGCACGGTGCATGGCAGCTGCAAACAGCAGCACAGCAGCTGCTCTGCGCCTGGCATCCATGCGCCTGTCAGCAGCACCGGAGGCTTGGTGCCTTGCTGTCCCTCCGTAATGCTGAGACTGCACCAGGCTGGGACAGGGAACTGTTTTAAATGGGAAAGGTATACTCTGTATTCTGCTAATCAGACCTCACATAGCCTGAGTCCTGAAAGGAACAGAGCCTTTCACGGCAGGCAGGTTTGCAAAATTTATTTCCAAAGCCAGTATTTCAGGGGAGGGGGAGAGGAGTTTTCATCTTTTGGTGCTGCTGTGTGCAGTTCCCAGGGAAGAAGCTTGACATTGTGTTGGGTTGCTGGTTTTGCTGAAAACGGACATTAATTTTTGCTAAAGTTTCAGCTTCCTTCAAACCCACTGGCTTCTCTGGCATTTTAATAGAAGTGTGTGAAGTGACTGGTCAGGACACGAACGGTAGATGCCATGGCTGAGCACAGGGTGCCCTGTTAGCCTGAACAAAAATGCCTCTTCATGCTTGGCCTGTCCAAGCCAGCTGAGGAGATGATGCCGGCATTTGCTGTTGATGTCTGTGCTCAATTACCGTAGCTGCTGTTGGGGGACGTGATGGAGGTCACGGAGCACAAGGAGAGCACACAGAGGATGCACAGGGGGACCTCGTGAGCCACGGCTCAGTCCAGCCCCCCTAACTCCTGGGAGCAGGAAGGAAAAGGTGTTTAAATTTCATATCATTTCCCTCCCTGGGGTAATGAAGACCAGCATTAAAAGGAAAACTGAGTAGCATCAAGTGAACCTGAGACCTGGAGCAAGGAAGACCCTGCCTCTGCCCATTGCTTCTCTGGGCTTTGGACCAGAGGCAGGGGAGAGCCAGAACCAGCCTAAGACACGCACAGAAAGGGGGAGGCGTGTGTCCCAAATACACCAGTGCATGCTCGTGTTGGCCTGCTTGCGGCCAAGGGTCCCTTTCCTGGGAAACCAAGCATGTCCAGGTGCTGCAGAGGCAGAACAAAGTGAAAAATTTCTTCTCTCGGCTGTTACAGTGAAGTCATTTTTCTGTCTGCAGTTGCTAAGCCTGGGCTGGGGCAGGGAAGAGGAGAGGGAGAGGCTCGGAGGGGAAGGGGGTCTCCTGGATATGTCAGATCCTCCGCTGTGCATTGGAAACAGCTTGGGGTACTTGGTCTCAGACTGCAGTTCCCAGTCTTTAGCACTGAGGTTATGCGGGTGGCTCAGTGCTCAGCTCACAGTGCTAGGCAAATAGTTTCTGAGACTTATATCTGAAAAGGAATAAGGACAAGTGTTTCTTCCCTTGCTACAACGTTGATCAGGAACAGTTCTTAACCCCTTTTGTTTCCTCACCTATGCTGAAACTTAAACTGTAGCTGTAATAAAGCTAATAGATTTTGTTTGCAAAGTCGCTTGGGAATGGAGGAGGTCTCTCCCACGTCTTTTTCAGTGCATGCGTTAGCGGGTTTTTCCCAAAAAGAAAGCATGGGAAATCTGTCTTGTCAATGCCGCCGGTGATGCAGATGGGTGCCCGAAGACCTCGTGGCTGTCAGCTTGGCCTCGCCCTCTTCCCCTCCATCCTCCCTCTTCTTGTAGGATGCTCGGGGATCACCTCCTGCCCCAGGGGCTGGTCAGGCACAGGAGACTGCTGGCTCTCCTGCTGTGGCCCGCGCCCTACCAGGATGCTCAGCAGGGCAGCCCTAAGTGCGTGCTTTGCTGTGTCCTGTACAACCTTTCTGCTGCCCCTCCCAAATAAACAACTTACCCCCATTTACTCTTTCCACATTGGTCTCTGTTTTGTGGATTTTACACCCTGATTTGCTCATTTTGGCCCAAATGGCTCTGGCAGGCCACAAGTCCCTTTCGGTCTCTTTCCCCGGGGGGAGATCTCCTGCCGCCCTCGCACCCTCCATCATGCCAGCTGGTTTCTCTGCGTTTTGCCTTGCTAGTTTAGCCCCTGGCTGGAGCAGGCCAACCCTTCCCCCTTCCATCGTCGGCAAAGTCCAGCGGTTTCTTGCAGAGTTACCTAGTTTAATCTCGGGCAGAGACTGGTAATTTACTTGTGTGCCTTCATACTTCAACCCTCCTTTCAATGAGGTCAATGCCGTGTTTTAAATTTTAGCTGGGATGGGGGTGGTGGTGATGGTGGTGTGTGTTCAAAAACAAGTTCCCTCAGTGCATTGCAGGGTGCCCATGCATTTGTAAGTCTGTACCACAATCCTCAGCAGGGAATTCACAAACTGTCCCCAAAACTTGCAGAGGTGGGCATATGGCAGCTCAGGCTGCCTGTGAAAGGGGGCATATGAGAGAAAGTTACAAGACCCTTAAGCAGATATTTGTTACTTAACATAAATATTTATGTTTTATAAATATATAATGTATGGTTTTATAACACCAAATATATAAATATGTATTTATATAAATATTTGTATGTTAAGAGTGAGTGTGTCTGTGTTTTCCAACACTCAGACAACACGTGTTCTCCTCTTGTTAACATTATTTCGATAATCAATAGCCTATGCTGTTCTTGTTTCAGACAACAAAATTTCCTCATGCATTCCCAGCTGGCTAAAAATCGCTGGAGCCGGCCGTGCATGCTGCCCTTCCCACCTGCACACCCCTGTCCCTCAGTCTGCCTCAGGCAGAGATAAGTCACCCACAGAGCAGCGCTTAGAGGGGCAGCACAGCATCCTCTAGACCGCTCTGGAGCAAATCCAGACCTGTGCTACAGCCGGGAAAAAGGCTCCTTGGTGCTTAGACCTGACTGTGTGCTCTGTTCATCCACAGTGACAAATCCTGGTCCAGCCACAGCTCCGTGATGGGACTGAACCTGATGGGGAAGGGCAGACGGGGCACATGGGAGAGATTTTGCTGTTAATGAGAGCTGCTGAGGTTTTTCTCCCGGGATGCTGATGGCAGAAGAGGTCTTGCAGCAGACAGGGAGGTTTGGCAAATTGCTTCTGGGGGACAAAACCTGGAATCAGGGCAAATAGCCTACATCCCCCGAGAGCCCCTCTCTTGTCCCTGTTCCCGAGCCACCTCCATTCCCTGCCTCCCTCCCTGTTCATCTCCAGACTGGAGGCAGCGGCGGAGACCCTCTCTCCTTCCACCACCCCCTGCCCGAGGAGCGGGATGCAGCTCCCACACCGCATGGGGGTCCCGAGTACCGGAGGCACATGCCATGGCTCCCAGGGTCTGGCCACTCCGCGGAGCCCCTGCCCGGTGGTCCAGCGCGGACCCTCCGTGCCGGGAAGCTGCCGGCCTCTGGGGAGCTACCTACTGCCTGCAGGTCTGGCGCTTTTATCATGCACACTAAGAAGAGACATAATCAATTCCCCAGTTGGCACTTTGCACTGAATACCCACTTTTTCAGTCTGATAGCAGGACTAAATTAGTTATTTAGCAATGAGACCCTAATTTAAAGTGAGCAACTGCCCTGACAAGGATCATTGTTCAAGGCCGTCCCCCCTTTGCTTTCAGATGAGAGGCCCACCAATCCCTGGAAGGTGATAAATAGACAATTAGAAAATAGATATATTTTGTTAGTTCTACAAAGCTCCCTGGCGCTGTCAGGCTCACAATAAAGGGGGCTCCGGTAAATTGGTGGGCAATGAAAGCCAGCTGTACGGTCATCACTCCTGCAGACACAAAGCCATATGTGGCCATTTACAGGACATCCCTGAGAATAGATGGAGCCAATAAGACCAGAGGGAACTAAAAATACTTGACAAAGTTGGCTGCTCTTCATTTAACAAGAATAAAATATCTAATGGAGTGTAATGGAAGCCATCAATCACCCCTGTGTAAAGCACAGCTTTAATACTCTACTTTTAACTATTAATGCAAGTTTTTATTCATCTGTAATAAGTCAGAAATTAGTATCTCCTGTGTGCAGCACGGTGACGTTGTGCAAGGCCTAACAAATGGCAAGGGCCCAGCAGCACTGGCGTGAAACAAATCCAGACCTAAAAACTGGGGGGTAGAACACAAATAAAGAGGACCAAAGGCGAGTGCAGCCACCTCTTCAAAGATAATGAGAGATCTGCAAACCCTGCCTAGGAAATATTCCATTTAGGCTTGCTAGCCAGCTGCTGTTTCTTCTTTTTACTTATCAGGCTCTTTCTAGGCAAGAAGATAGGAGCCGGTGTCCAGGGAAGTCCTTCAATTAGCTGCTTATTAGGGAAAAATATTTGAAGTGCTTCTCCTGGAGGCGAGACTCAGAAAGTCGGAAGCTCCTGGCATGTACTCAGTTCTGCAAAGCGTGATGTTAGTGCAGAGCTTAGCACGGATGTTGAGTGTGAAATGGAGCCAGGTCACACCACAGCATTTGTCTTCAAGGCATTCATGGCACGTGCATGGCACTAACTAGTAATCACAGCAGTTTTAAGAAGCCACTTCCTTATGTAGCCAGTTGGCCAACGAAATGTCAAATTTCATCAAAATAAACCAAAAATTTTTGCATTGTGTTACCACCACTAGAAAACAGGACTGATCGCTCTGTCTCTTGCTCGTGTGCAAGAGGCAGGCAGACAAAGCTGCTGCGACGTGTGGAAACTGGTATTTATCAACCACGGAGCCATGACACCCTCACGAGATAAAAACACGCATCAGCAAGTCAGAAAGCACTGGCCGTGCACATGAGTGTTCAGACTGCCACCCCCATAAAGTCGGGGTCTTTGCCTGCATTTAAAAATGGCATATGCTGCAAGGTAACTGTCTGCTCTCTCTTGCCTATTTTTAGCTTCTCTCACAGGACAAGAATCGTAATTTATTTTGCAGAACACCAAATGTCACATCCTATGAGTGCTTTGTTGTACAAAATGCAATATAGTAGCTGGAGAAAAGTGACCTTCCATAATGGAAGTGTCCTATAGAACTAATAGAAAATGATAACCAATAGGTTTTACCAGATAATTATATCCCTCTTCTAGAACAGTTTTAAAAAGCCAAGGACATCTCTCTCCATAACATTGCACGGTTCGGGCTTGTTTGGTATGGGCTTTTTTTTCACTCTTTCAATTCCATTAGAACCAAATTCATTTAATCTCTGGCCATGTCTAGGAAAATTCCTGTTGGTATTGTAAGTGATTCAGACACAAGGCTTAACCCTTTGACTCTGATCGACCAGCCTGTCCTTTCTGCACTTACCACAAGCTTACAAGATCTACGCGGTCTTCCAAATCTAGCTTAACTGATCTTAAATCTATTACATTTTATTTTCATGGGAATTGCTGACTGGGTAACAAGTACGGACGACTTTGTATATGGCTACAGCCACATGTGAATGCAGACTCTGTATCTTCCCTACCGCTGTAGGGTGCCATCCTGAACTGAAGCCTCTTTCATGAGGTCTTTTTGGTCTTCTTTTGAAAGATTTTAACAGCTGCATGTTGTAATGATATTGACTGAAGAGCACTCCTGATGCATGAGGGTCCATGTCAGAGCCGACTAATAATTTATTCAATGGTAACGTATCAAACACTTTTAGGGAAAAAAAGCTCTGTTTAATACACATCCACTGTTCAGTCCACTGTATCTTACTGAAATAGCAAACATGCCTTTACACCAGAGCCGAAGATGGAAAAATGAATGCAGTCACAGCATCGTGACAGAAATGGGCACTCTTGCTTCAACAAGCTTAGCCAGGGGATAGAAACAAACTCCCATCCAGACCTCACTGAAAATGTTTGAGCAGCTTCCAAATAAGGGCCAAAATAAAACATAACACATGTCAACAGTCCCATTTTTCCAGCACAAATGTGTGTGTGTCCAGGAACACAAGACGTGGAGCAGCTCCTGGTTTCTGTCCCACATTTTCAGGTTTTGCATGATACTTGGTCATATTTTGTTTTGGGGGAAAAAGCGTTGTTTTCATAGAGCTATCAAGTACTGTACACATATGCTTTCTGTCAGCAGTCTCAGTTACCCACAAGCTGCCCCATTCCTGTCTGAATCAAGGTTTTTCGATTGCCTTAGAAATCCCAGTCATGTTATGGACTTTCTTGTAGAAAAAGGTAAAAGTTTCCCTAAACTGCTCTTTCTGTGAAAATCTCAGATCTCAGACTCCAATTGCAGAATGCTGGAGGTTGGAGGGGGCCCCTGGAGATCACCCGGTCCAACCCCCTGGCTCAAGCAGGGTTATCTAGAGATGATGTCCATTTGGGTTTTGGACATCTCCAAAGATGGAGACTCCACAATCTCCCTGGGCTGCTGCTCGGTCACCTGCACAGTAAAAAAGTGTTTGCTGATGTTCAGAGGGAACTTCCCGTGTTTCCGTGTGTGCCCATTGCCTCTGGTCCTGTCACTGAGCACCACTGAAGAGATCCAGGCTCCCTCACCTTCATTCCTCCCATCAGGTATTTATACACATGGATAAGACTCACCTGAGCTTTCTCTTCCTCAGCCTGAGCAGTCCCAGCTCTCTCAGCCTATCTTCACAGGAGAGATGCTCCAGTCCCTTCATCGCCTCTGTGGTTTTGGGAGACCCAGCACTGGACACAACACTCCAGATGTGTCTCATCGGCACTGAGTAGAGAAGCCTTCTGGAGGCATTCTGCCCAGGATGATGTTGGCCTTCTTTGCTAGTTCATGGTCAACTTGGTGTCCACCAGGACCCCCAGGGCTATTTCTTCTGAGCCACTTTCCTGCTAGGTGGTCCCCAGCAAATTCTGGTGCCTGGGGTTGTTCCTCCCCCAGGGCAGCACTTGGCATTTCCCTTTGTTGAACTTCACCAGGTTCCTCTCCACCAGTTTGTCTAGCCTGTCGACACTAGACAGATTCAAAAAAAATCTCTAGAGAAGGACCTAATAACTGGAACTTGTGTTTGCAGCAGCCAGCCACACACAGATGGTCTTACCTGAGAGGCAACACTGTACGGATGGGACAAGAAGTGTCAATTTGCATACTCAGAAAAACACGTGCTGAGCACACAACTATATGTGCTCCTGTACAGAGAGTATATGGTCAGCGCCTTGTCTGTCACCAGACCCGTTGTGATATACACCCCAGGTATATGTGCTCTTTCTTTCATCAGTGCTGAACGACAGCCGAGCTGGCTCAGTTCCACGGGAAGGAGTCAGGCAGGGACAGGAGGTGCTGGTGCCGGTGTCTGCGTGGGGAGCCAAGGCTGGGGCTGTTGGGAAGCGTCCCTCTGCCCACCGGGGAAGTAGAGCAGAAATCAGACCCCCTCCTCTGGCATGTGTGCACTACCAGCAGGGTGTGAAACAGGCAGCTTCAGCATTTTTCTACCCTTTACATCCAGAGGGGTCCCAGATGTACGTGTTTCCCAACAACTGACGTGTCCAGAGAAGTGGCCTCTCCCAAATGGACCTTGGCTGGGGTCTCCATCCACAGACCTGTGCTCAAATCCTCTCTGCTTTGCATGTCCAGAGGTAAAACCTGAGGCAGCTCCTGGTGCCAGGAAACGCCAAGAACCTAACACTTGGCAGGGTTAGGTTTACAGCTGGACTCGACGATCTTAAAGGACTTTTCCAACCTAAATGATTCTATGGTTCTAAGAAGGCTGGTCTTTCAGGAGTGGTCCAAGAGAAGCCCATACCAGCCCCTAGTGAACATCAAAGGAACAGAGAAATACAAAAAAAACCCCAAAAGTTATGGTCCAGGTGAAGAGTTCGCAAAGGATGTAGGAGCTGCATTACCTTTTGGATTCTGGCACCTTTTGGATACAGCCCCTGGAAGCAAGAGATCATTGCAAACCATTTGCATGGAGGAAAATCGCAACTTCTGCCCTTCTGGCCACTGTGGGCTTTTGCAGCCCTGTCCCAGCAACCTCCGGCCGATGCGCAGAGGGAAACAGAGTCAGAGAAGCTTCCCAGCTCTGTGCAAAGGGTGAGATGGGCGGTGAGAGTGAGAAGGTTTGCACAGTAGTCAGTGCTGCAGAGGGCTTCCCGCAGAGCCAGGAGGGAGAGGGATACCTCTGAAGGGGAACGCTGAGATGAAAGGCGAAAGGAGGGGAAAAAAGCAAGATATAATACAGACAGGAGAAAAACTCCGAAAGGGAATCTGGGGCACGTGTGGTCCTGCTCACAGAAGAGCTCAGCGTCAGGGCTCTGAGGGCACTCGCAGCCCCGAGCAGTCCCCCTGAAGCGCACCCCAAACCCTGCCCATGGCCTGGGACCCGCTCTCTGGCCCCTGGGGCCGGCAGCCCCTGCCCCACATAGGCCACGGGCTGCTGCTGCCTGGTGCTGCACCCTCGGTCTTGGGAGGAATCACAAGCCATGGGCTGCAGGAAGACGTTAAAAAAGAGCCAGTGGTGACAGAGGTGCTTTCAGGAGAACCACAGCCAGCAGAGCGGTGGATGCCTCTCGGAGAAGCAGGAGGTGCGCGTGGTTGTCCCTTGTCCCCCCCGCCCACTGCGGCGGTCCCCGGAGCGGATCCAGCCTCAAGCTTTCCCAGGTCCTGCTCAGCAGGAAGAAGGCCACGGTGCAGGATTGGCATCTCTCACACCTCCAAGGCAGCATGGTCTGACCAGCCAGGAAGGGACAGAGCACACGGAGATGCTGATTTTCTCTGTTGGAAGTGCAAAACCCTACGGAAAATGTAAAACCGTCGTAACTTCAAGTGTGACGACATCCTGGCTGGCTCCTTTCAGCGGTGGGCTCAACGCTGAGATTAGAGAAGCTGCATCCAAGGCAATATTCAGCTAGCTGGTTGCAGAGAATACAACATACTGCTCGGCATCCTTTGGGGGAAAGGTTTGGCGCACTGCTGTTTAATGGAGTTCTACTAATTATTTACAAGGCATATCCTTAAAGATCCATTGTATGATTAAATTAATGTAAAATGTATTAATAAAGGAAAATCACCAAACAGGATGTATTTGCAAGGGATTTTTTTATTTTGTTTACATTTGATAGGACATAATGAGACCATCTTGGTGCTAATTGTGTCTCTGCTAGAGACATGATTCAAGAGCACAGCCTACCATTGTTGAATGAAATTGCCCAGAAAAGTAATTGCTTTTCAGGATGAGCTTGTGCTCATTTATATGATTATGATTTGTTGATTAACCTTTTTTTCTTTCTTTCTGTTCTGTGCATAGTAAGCAGGATCTTCTCCTTTTGTAACTTTATCATTTTAATAAACCTTGGCATGCCAGCAGCAACCCGGAGATCCTCGTGACCTGCCCATGACCACCTGAGCCCTACTTAATCAATTTAGTTAATTTACCTTACGCAATCCTTGATATCAAGTTTAATCAATTCCATTTGATACACCAAAAACTCACTGGCCGCTCATGTTACATTTTGTGTGGGTGTTGTAAAAGCTCTTGACTTTGTCTTTTTAAGAAGAAATTATCTTTTTCTCTGAGATCATTGCTAAGTGAAACCATATGCATGAAAAGTAGTTAGAATGACTTCTTCCAGCAAGGAAGAAAATAAAAGTAGCCATACAGGTCCATTCCACCCATCTGGCTGTGACTGCTATGGGATGTCCAAGGGACAGTATAACAAGGTGGCAATCACTTTATTAATATTTTATCTGAATATTCTCCCACTAAGTAATGATTTACAGCTCATGAGCTTCAGCCACCTCATTTTTAGCGAGATGTTCAACTCAGGAACACGAGAAGGGATGGCGATACCCCACCAATCCTCGAGTTTGTGAACTGGTTGCAGAAAAATCATAGGAAAAAAGGAAAAAGGAAGAAAAGAGAAAGAAAATCTGGCCAAAATTGCTAAGTCACAGCACACTGGAAAAAGCCACACACAGGGGGGTGCAGGACTTGAAAGCAACCCGAGTGACTGAGGCACCATCCCCAGCAGCTTTTGGCGTGTTGGCCCCCAAAGTGTCACAGCAGCATCTCCAAGAGGGAGACCTGCAGCCCCCTCTGCCCTCCATGGAGGTCACAGCCATCTCTGGAGCAGGCACAGGTCTGCAAAGCACTCTGTGGCAGAGGGGGTTTCTTTTAAATGTTAGGATTGGTTGACTATTTTTTTTTAAATAATCCACCGCAGGTATATTGAAATTACTTCTCCCCCCTGCTACTGCGTCAGCTCCTTGCTGAGGCAGATCTGCCTGGAAGTCAAGATATGCATTTTGCTTCAGGTTGAACAAAACATCTCCCCTGACCCTGAAAACAAAGTCAAGAAGAATCATGTTCTGCTTCCGCCCAGAATGATCTGCAGTGGCTCCTGGTTAGCTTTTCGCGGGGAAGGGAGACGTGCAGACCAAACACTCATATCAGCTGCGCAGGGCTGCTCCTGCCCTGGGGGGGACGGGCTTGGTCCCCAGGAGGGCACAGGGAAAATCCCTGCCAGGGAGGCAGTGTGTCACCAGAGGAGCCCAGTGACTTGCGGATGTGCTCACTGCTGCTTGCCACATCGCCTCCATCCCACCGGAGCCCGAGCGACCAGCACGCAGGCTGCGTCCCATGCCGCTGCCACCATCCCCAGGCTCAGCCGGGACAGGTGTGAGCTCGGCGTTAATAACCACACGCCCGAACCCTGTCCTCACACGAGCTCTTGGCAGCTCTGCCGGTTGCAGCCCACGCATCGGCATGGCTGGGTGGCCACGGGCTGACAGCGTTAGAGGCCAAGGATTGCGGGTTTTAGGATACTGAAATTACCTGCTCTGCAACTTGGATGCATTTACAATCCCCATTCTCTGAATTCACACGCCAAGGGACCCCTCGCGATTTGAACCAGGGGGTGCTGAGCCCAGGCAGGACCACGCGCGTGGCGTTGGCCCAAAGCGCCGCCGCTGACGGAGGGGCCGCCGGCCGCTTCCCAGCACTCTGCCCCCGAGGTCAGCTCACCGGCCAGCAGCACCCCTTCTCCCCAGCCCCAGGGACCCTCACCAGCCCCGCTGTCCCAGCAGCAGGACAAGCCTTTTCCTCCCGAGCTGATGCCTGCAGTGGGGGAGAGCAGAGGGTCATGCACGACACTGGCAAGCAGAAAAGCAGGAGCCTGCTCCCAGCTGCAGGGCACCCCCTTCTCCTCCCACCTTTCCCAAAATGCCTGTCAGGCCCCAAGCAAGGGAGAAGCCCCCCCAAACCCCCTCTCTAGCGCAAGCTCCCATGCGGGGATGGGAGGGGGCTCCAGACTGCTGCCCCTGGGTGCAGCATCCCGCGCCGGAGCGTGTCCCCTGCTGCGCATGCTGCTGCCCTTTGCGGGGGGGGGTGTCTGCATCTGAGGCCACTCATCTGACTCCCACGCTGCAGCGGGTTGGGACCCCCTGACACCCCCTCCTGCCCCCCCTCAGATCAGCTTCCCTTTCCTTTCCATAAGGCACCTGGCAACCACATTCTATGGAGCTTTTTCTCTAAAACCAAGTACATCGGTGTAGAGGCATTTTGTTTTGCTTTACTTTTTTATTATGTAGGTGTGTACCAAACAGGTTTTCGTCTAAGCAGCCCAGATTCTAACGTGAAACCTCTTTTTTATCCCACAAGTTAAACAAAACTATTACTACACAATTAATTAAAAATGGATGACTTTCTAACTGCTGAGCTTTTAATGAAAAGAAAACCTGTGTTACCCTGAACGTTTGCATGAGGAGGCTGTAAAGTATCACTGCACAATGATATGGAGACAGTTTGGAAGATTTGACTGCAGATCTCCGTGTTTCAAAATGAAGATGCTGCCGCCAACAGCAGGAAGCCACTTTGCTGTTCCCCATTTAGGATCTTTGCTTTATCTTGGCTAAATTTCCCCTTGCTAGCACTCAAGGCCAACACATCCAGCAACTCAGTTTCATTTTTCCCAGCTGGCCTGTGAAGCCGAAACCCTGAAAATGACTAATGGAGCAAGGCTGAATGTTTTCCATTACTTCCTCCTTTCCCAGATAACTAAACATTTTCAAGAAAACAAATTTTGATGGGGACTTTCAAATTGCAAATGAAAAATTTAATTTTTGCAATTGCTAGCACCATTTTGCAAGGCAAATCTCGATCATCTCTCACCCTGAGAAAAGGTATATTGCTCTTCCTTTTGCTGCAAGGGCATCTTTACAGTTTTATGCCAGTTTCTGTGCTTGCTCCTATACTCCTTAAGCTTGTGAAACTCCTTAGACCTTTCCTGGTGTTTCCTGAGCCCCATGAGCTCCCTGCCCTGCACTGACAGACACCTTCTGCGAGCCCAAATGGGGGACATCCTTCCACTGGCCAGACCTTTGCAGGGAGATCCAGCTCCCACACTCCAGGCAAAGGCCTGATACAGGTCGAGAGACGTCCCAGTCCTGGAGATCCCAAACCTGCTGCTGTACCTCACCTTGCCAGTTCCGCTGGCATTCATCTCCCATGCATATGAGCACCTTTCATCCTGCTTTGGGATAGGCAATGGTGTCCACACATGGTTTTATGAGCATGGTGGCACATAACACAAAATAAATCTGTAGTATTGCCTGGCATCAGTAGTGTGCCATGGGAATTGTCTCCTGTAGGAAATCTTGGGGTATTGGGTTTTCTTTTTACAGCTTCCTATGACTCATAGTTCTTCTTTGGTGTGGTGGGCTGACCCTGGCTGGACACGAGGTGCCCACCAAAGCTGCTCTATCACTCCCCTCCTCAGCTGGACAGGGGAGAGAAAATATGAAAAAAGGTTCATGGGTCAAGATAAGGACAGGGAGATCCCTCACCATTACTGTCATGGGCAAAACAGACTTGACTTGGGGAAATTAATTGAATTTATTGCCAATCAAATCAGAGTAGGGTAATGAGAAATAAAAACTAAAACACCTTCCCCCCCACTCCTCCCTTCTTCCTGGGCTCAACTTCAGCCCCGATTTCTCTACCTCCTCCCCTTGAGTGGCTCAGGGGAACGTGGTCAGTTCATCATATGTTCACAGAATCACAGAATCAATATGGTTGGAAAAGACCTGTAAGATCATCGAGTCCAACCTGGAAAAAAAAAAAAAAAAAAAAAAAAAAACACCACCAAAAAACCAAAACCACAAAAAGAAAAACCACAAAACCCACGCCACACAACAACAACAACAAGCCACAACCCACCCAACACCACACAGCACCATGTCCATCAAGCTACATCCCACAATGCCACATCCACACGCTCCTTGAATACCTCCAGGGAGGTATTCACCTCCCTGGGCAGCCTGTTCCAATGTTTCACTATTCTCTCAGTAAAGAACTTTTTCCTAATATCCAACCTGAACCTCCCCTGGCGCAACTTGAGGCCATTTCCTCTAGTCCTGTCACTAGTCACTTGGGAGAAGAGACCAGCACCCACCTCTCTGCAACCCCCTTTCAGGTAGTTGTAGAGAGCGATAAGGTCTCCCCTCAGCCTCCTCTTCTCCACGCTGAACAACCCCAGCTCCCTCAGCCGCTCCTCATAAGACTTGTATTCCAGACCCCTCACCAGCTTTGTCACCCTTCTCTGGACACGCTCCAGCACCTCAATGTCCTTCTTGTAGTGAGGGGCCGTTGTCTCTGCCCATCCTTCTTCAACCCGTTCTTCCCCTGCTCCAATGTGGGGTCCCTCCTACAGGAGATAGTCCTCCATGAACTTCTCCAATGTGGCTGCAGTTCTTCAATAACTTCTCTGGCATGGAACTGTTCCACAGGGTGCAGTCTTTAAGCATGAATCCCCCACAGGGTCACAAGTCCTATCAGCAAACATGCTCCAGCGTGGGCTTCTCTCCATGGGTCCACAGGTCCTGCCAGGAGCCTGCTCCAGCGTGGGCTTCCCACAGGGTCACAGCCTCCTTCGGGCATCCACCTGCTCTGGGTGGAGTCCTCCATGGGCTGCAGGTGGATATCTGCTCCACCGTGGACCTCCATGGGCTGCAGGAGGACAGCCTGCCTCACTGTGGTCTTCACCAGGGGCTGCCGGGGAATCTCTGCCCCAGCACCTGGACCACCTCCTCCCCTCCTTCTTCACTGGCGTTGGTGTCTGCAGAGCAGTTCCTCTCACATATTCTCACTCTTCTTTCCCAGTTGCTGTTGTGCAGCAGTTTTTTCCCCCCTTCTTAAATACGTTATCCCAGAAGTGCTACCACCATCATTGATGGGCTCAGCTTTGGTCAGTGGCAAGTCCATCCTGGAGCCGGCTGGCATTGGCTGTGTCAGACATAGGGGAAGCTTCTAGCAGCTTCTCACAGAAGCCACCCCTGTAAACGCTCCCGCCCCCCACCCCCCACCAAAACCTTGCCACGCAAACCCCATACCCTTGGGATTGTGATGTTTTCTGATGATCTGAAGGTTCAACCTTGTCTTGCTGTTGAAGTCAACAGTCTGTCTGAGACAGCAAATTCTCTTCCTACCAGCAGATAAAACTGAGATTTTTGCCCCAGAAAGGATGGTCATTATCTCACTTTGTTTCTGTTGTCTTCAGGAAAGGTGGCAATTACTTCAGAAGACTCAAGCCTGGAGCAGCGGTGTCAGCAAGGGAGAAGGGGAGCCTGGGAAATAGAAATCCATGAGAAGCAGCAGAGGACCCAGGGGGCATGTGGGATGTAACGAGCACTCGGGGAAGGGACACCAAGAGCATACTCCATGGGGAGCCTTTGGGTGGGAGGTGAAGGAGCTTGGAGCTGCGAAGCACTGAGAAGGTCAAAGACTTCTGGAAGAAAGGGAGAACCAGTGGAGCAGGAAGGAAGGAGGAGGAAGAAGGTCATACAGGTGAGAAGGGTCTCAAGACTGTGGGGCAGGATGTGCTTGGAAGGAAAACTTGCTACAGGTGAAAAAATAGTGCTAAGGGTGGAGAAAGGCAGGCCGTAGCCTCTCCAGGGCTGTGATCAGTGAAGATACCTCAAATCCCAAGAGCTACTGCTGAGGACAGGGCTTTGCAGGTGTATCTGTCTCAGATGGACTTTGAAAACCGAGGTAACCCCGTGTGAAGCAAGGGCAGACAGCTTCCCTTGGGCGTCTCGGGCTGTGACGGCCACCGTCTCCCAGGAGGCAGGAGCTGCCCCTCGGTCCTTCCTCCCCATCCCCTGGGGCAGCCCAAATAGAGTCAGAATGGGGGTAATGCAGGAGAACTACTTGATTGCTTTTGGGGGGGTTGTTGGGTAAAGGTTTATTCTGTGTCATGATGACTCAAGGCAGTAGGAATGGCTAAGGAAGAGCTGCTTGTTAAAGCGCTATTATTACTCCTCTGCTATGGACACGATGAAATCTGCCCATTACTCTCAGCACGACCTTTTTTTTTTCTTCCCTTTCCTTCTGCAAAAAAAAGTTCCTTGAATTAAAGTCATCTCAAAAGATAAACACACTTTATTTTCCCAACACTTGATTAGGCTT
This sequence comes from Gavia stellata, assembly GCF_030936135.1. Taxonomy (NCBI): domain Eukaryota; kingdom Metazoa; phylum Chordata; class Aves; order Gaviiformes; family Gaviidae; genus Gavia; species Gavia stellata. The sequence goes on along the minus strand of NC_082637.1, from coordinate 88,810,442 downwards.
ATTGTTTCCACCGTTTATATTTAACATTAAAGTTTAATCACAAAGTTGTTAACCTTAAAAAACTATTAAATGAGTACAGAACATTAAAAACAATAGTAAGTATTTCAGAATAAGCACTTGAAAAGAAAATTTATGCATAGAAACAATGGAGAATTACAATTAAGAGCTCTAGGGATCTGAGAATGATTTGTCCAGCCATTACACAGTCATTTCAATTTAAATTAAAATTGTAACTATTTTCTAGTCTACTAAAAATATGTGGTGTCACATTAAGAGTTTTAATGGAGCTTTCTCTAGGGAATGCAGAAAAGCTAGTTAGTAGCACATAAATAAGTATATACTGGAAAGTGAATAAATTCTCTGCCAAAAACCTAATATGATAAAAACAAAAATGTCAGTGGATTATTCTGTTTTCTCTAACGAAGCCCAGCCTTCATATTAAACCAAAGAAACAGTTCACAGGGCATCTGAGTCTACATGGTGTCTCCAGAGCTGACTGACAAAAATAAATGTCTGCCTGATATATTTTTTAACTTGGTGAACCCCTGTGTGAATTACGCTGCGTACATTGTTCACAAACTGACAGGGTTATCTAACAGTATGATCTTCTCTCCTTCTTCTCCTGGAACATACGGAATAAGTCGCTATGGTCTATCCAATATCCCTGATGTCGCAAAAAATTGGCTTAGTCAAAGTTTTAACCGCTGTGTAACGTGCTTTCAGAAACAGAGTTTTGTTAGTGAGTTGCTTTATTCAAGTCTACTTAAACATGCAGATCTGACCAAACAAAATGTACTCACGCACTCAGTCAAAACCGGCCTTAACATGGACCTGGATGGCTTTTACAACTCAGAAGGTACTGGAGATCTGGGAGTGGCATGCTGCTATGCTGGAAGTGAAAGCCAGGTTTAATAAAGAGCAGGACAATGTGTTTTGCCTGCTTTGGTCACCAGCACCGTACCTGGGATTTCGTAGAAACACAAAGAATCTGGAGCTCGCCCCGTCTAACGCCCAACACTCCATGTGGGGCCTCAGTGGTGCTCAGGGACGGAGAAAATCCCCTCCCTCGACCCACTCCTCTGCGCACAGCCCAGAGAGAGGTGCTGGCCACCTTTGCTCCCAAAGAGAAGGATCTCCCTCCTGCTCTTGTGCTCAAAACATAAAGGAATCCACCCAATTATCTGGTCTGTAAGTGCCTCCATACCTGTCAGACCAAGCTAGAGACTGGTTAGTGAGGAGTCTCTGCTGGTACCATCGTTAGTAGACCAGCTTGGATTGCAAACAAGCACTGTGCAGTCCCAAGCAATGCCTGTACCTGCACAAAGGTGCGATGTACCATGTGGGGTGGATGGTAAAACCCCTCTGTGAACATATGGAGGTATTTTGAGGTGGTGCAAAACACCTGCCCGGCATTAAGCAGGTTTTAAGGACAGGACAGTATAATGCAAAACTTTTTCAAAGCCATTTTACTATTATAGATCTCAAGCACCCAGAAGTTAAAGCTTTAGGGACTGGCAACTGCTGCCAAATGTATTACAATGAAGCAACTAAGATTTTGTTATCCGTCTCTCCCAACAAAGGTTGGTGGCATTTAGACATTTGATAAGCTTTCCATATGGCATTCCTGCTTTATTTTCATAAATTACAGATGTCAGAACAGTATTTCCCTTAGTTAGTATATTGACTTTAATTAACTGAAACAAAGGGCAAGCAATTAGACTAATAGCCTCAACCCTGACCGACTCTGGAAAACAAACGTGTGCTTTTTATTCTTTGTGTTATGTCTATACCAAATCTTACTCTATAGACTCAATAAGTAGCTTAGCTTCAATATGTAAACATATTTTGATTTTCCCTTCTCCTCAAAATTTAATTCCATTTTTGTCTGCTCAAATTACACAGATCTGTTTTAAACTTAACACAGGCCAGTTGCAATTTCTCCATTGGTTTCCTATTATGCACCCAAACCATCCACCTGCCTGCAAAACTATCCAGCAGGACAATGTCTGAAGAAAAGATGCAAGGAGAAGAAAAGCGATGAGAGGTTTATATCCTCTATGAAAAATATTTTCTGTGTTAAAATCTTAAAGCAGGGGCTTTAAAAAGGTTCTTTACATCAAACTTTGAATAGGAAAATAATTTAGGCATGTGAACAGATGGGCTGTAGGGGTGAGGCAGGAAGGGTTCACTGCTCTCTGTTCTGCCAAATAAACTCAATGTGCAACACAGTTTTGATAAAATATCAAAACTAGTCTAGTCCTTCTTTGGGAACTTGTTGTCTAAACAATACAGAGCAGAACTGATCTGCACTTCTGAGAGGCACTTGATACTGCAACAGACAGGAAATAGTTTGCACTGGGAAAGATAGGGTTTACTCCATGAATTACAAAGAGATGAAAGGTGATCTGCTGAAGAGGGAGGAGCTAGTAGGTTTTTCAAGCATTGGTCTGGGACTACTCTTGTTAAGTATCTTTATTCGTGGCCTGGACACAAATTATAGAAGGTGTTACAGAAATTTGCTGATAGCACTAGTTAGAGATGAACAAAGAGGAACAGAAGGGCGGAGCTGAGAATGTGTGCAGTGGAAAGGACGTGAATACCCATAGCACAAAGTACTAGGGACAGTAGTTCTGGTAGAAAGAGGATAAAGAGTGTTGCTATTGCATGAAGTCTGTACAGGCACTTACAAGAATAGGGACCATTTGATCACCTGCTTTCAAAGGAAAATCAACCAAGATCAGCCATGGGAGTACTCGACACCAGGATGATGAGATGGAGAGCTAAGAGGGGGCCCTAAGAGCTTGGCTAAATCAGTCTTACAAAACACATGTTGGTAAGTCATGGTTCCTCATCTACTTGGACAAATGATAGCATCATGGAGAGACAGGATGAGAGGAAACAGCCTCACGTTGCGCCAGGGGAGGTTTAGATTGGATATTAGGAAAAATTTCTTCACTGAAAGGGTTGTCAGACATTGGAACAGGCTGCCCAGGGAGGTTGTTGAGTCACCGTCCCTGGAGGTATTTAAAAGACGTGTGGGTGAGGCGCTCAGGGACATGGTTTAGTGGTGGACTTGGCAGGGTTAGATTTGTGGTTTGACTCGGTGATCTTAAAGGTCTTTTCCAACCTAAATGATTCTATGACTCTATGATTCTTAGCGGTAATGTCAAGAACACGTTCATGTACAATGAATATAAATTAAGACTAGACTCTAAAACGGGTTCCTAGCCAAGGGAATGAAGTTAGGACAGCCTCATAGGTGTAGCATACCAGTTGGTTTCCAGACTGACTGATACGCATGACTTTATATAACCTGGCTGCCTGCAAGAGGAGTAGTCTGAATGCAGAGAAGCAAGACAAACCTTCCGGCCTTGTGTTTCTCTGTGCATGCAGAGGCTTCCACAAGCTTGGCACACAACCCATGCTCCTCGTTATCCACACTGCTGCTTTATTTGTTAACACTTGGTTTTGCCTCCTTCTGAGTTCCACCTGAGATCAGCTGAAATAGACTTCCAGCAATCTCAGTAAAAAAAATGACTGATAGCCTAGCAGCAGTTTGGTTTCAAAAAAAGCAGAAATGAATCTTGTTTCTTGCCCATTCTCTGATTCGTATCAGCAGATGCCATTCATTCACAGCAAGGAATATTAGCAAAAAAAGTCAGGAGAGTAGTCTGTGAAGAGGAACCTTATTTCACACATCAGAGCTTGTAAGACAACTTGAATCAATTATCTCCCAGTTGTTTTTAGCTTAAGAAGAAGGAAGGAACAAGACGTCTTAATTTCTGTTTGTCCTTTCATAACATCAGTCTTGTCACCATAGGGAGGAGATAGTTATTCACACTGAATGTTCTTCTAAACAGTGGCAGTTCAGGTATTTCAGGATACTTCTGTAGTCATTCCTGATGTTAAAACTCAAGGAATGCAAAAGCAAGCGAATGTTTCCATTCTTCAGCCCTTGGGCTTTGCAGTTGTGGTTGGTGACCTAAACCACATATCATGCTATTCATTAGCTGGACTGTTATCAATATGCCTCATTCAATCAGCCCTTCCATCTTCTACGCTTATTTCCATTCAGATCAAGTTCCAGACAGAAGCCAAATTCTTGGGGAAAAGTTTGTATTCAAACAACAAGCAAGTGAGCAAAAAACAGAGCTCGCACAATACTACAGTGCTCCAGTTACATATCAGCTACAGCCCTCAGCTGCACTGCCAACATTTTCAGCTGATTTCCAACTGATATTTAGCAGACTCAAATTTCAACACCCAAAACCCAAACAGGAGTCTAATATTGCAGCTAGGGGAGTTAGGTACAGAAACTATTTCAGCGCTGATATCAAGCTTTAAGCGCTGATTTGTTTGAACAATAGGTTAGATATGCTTTTATCAACACAAACCCTTAATTCCTGTGCCAGTCACATACCACTTGTAAGATCTCCTGCACTGTGTGGGCATCACCATTTACAGTTCTATATTAGCAGTTAAGGGATGTTGAGAGCATGGCTGCCTCCTCCAACATAGGCATTCTTGCGGGTCCCCTGAGCACCGGCACGGCCCCTCTGTCCCCTCGGCACCACTGTCTGGACTGCAGCCCTCTGCAGGTCCCCTGCTCACTGGCTGGTCCAGCTTGGTGCTCACTGCAAACATGCAGCACTCACCCACACATCCCATAGGCACCCCACACTCATGGTCCCCCCAAAACCAGCACAGCCCCTGCACCTGCCTGATACCCCTGCCCAGACCCAGGGTCCCCTACTCGCCTGCTGGTCCATCTTCAAGTTTGCCAGTGTATACACGTGTACACCCAGTTTAGGGAACACACAGACACTCACCCCCCCAGCAGCCGGCACTGGGCTGTGATCCCTGCACACCGCCCCATCAGTTGTCATGGTCCCACCGACCCCTTCCAACATCCTGGACTCTCAGGCTTCCAGCCTCACCAGTTGCAAAGTCACAGTTTGCTGCAGTTTCTGGAGAGCCCATCCACTACAGCTACTGACCAGGTTTGTTTCTTGTCTTTCCGTCTGCCAGGTTTGTGTCCCTCTATTTTCTATTTCTGACTTCCCCCTTTTCCTTAGCATCACATTTGACAATGTCCTGAATCAGATAACCTTTCGAAAATGAACGTTACCACATTCCACACACCCTTATCAATTAATGTGACCAACCAGATCTGGTTCTCGTTACTGCCTGTCATCATCTGTGGGTCACGTTTGTGTCATTGCACGTTCTTGTTCATGTTGTCCCTCTTTTCTTACTACCCGCTTCTGCACCTAAAAGGTTTTGAGCAGAAATGCTTAAAGGACCAGCAGCTCTCTCCTTCCACATACTGTCACAAACATTTCTACCTTTTCTTGACATTCACTAAAAATGTCCCAATTCCTTTACTTGCCTAAAGCGCAGCAAAGGGACAACTTGGCATTGAAAAAACATGACGGACACTTCTTCCTTCATCAGTAACTGCTTTAACAAAGAAATCCCTCCAATTACTGCATTAAGGGTCATGGATAGTAAGCTGACAATTTTAATTAGCAGCCTTGTCTCATGTCTGTCGCTAGAAGTTTCCAGCAACACTCAACTATCCACTTACCCAACCCTTCGATGGGTGAGCCTCAGGCTTTAGTTAAATGGCAATAATGTGGGGTTTACATACAGCATATGCCACAGTTGCCTTGATGTACCTTAAGAAAAATCTGCAGCACATTGTCAACTTGTCTAGGTATTACTGGACATCTTTGCATAGAGAAAGTCTTCAACATATCTGTCTTCCCACTGCTACTGCCTGGATTTATCCCAGTGTGGCTGCCACTGAAGCAAGTCTAAAGGCATCAACACAGCTACAGGACAAACACAAGTGCTTGGGAGACACATAACTTGTTCTAAGGTGATACCCTAACACCCCAACCAACTTCTATGTTTACTTATTAGTTCTGCATATTTCAAATTTTATTTCTAGTGCTTAAGTTCTGCACCCAGCACCATTGAAGGTGTCACTCTGAATTCCTTGTAGATAGTCAGGATTACAAATGCCTTCTCCATTCACAACAGTTCAAAGGTGCCATTGTTCTTAACACAACAATCTGATGACCACTTAACACAAGAGCATCAGAAAGCACATGCACGTGTTAAGAATCACTGAGGCTTAGTAATGAGATCGGTAATGTTTTATATGGGATCAGTTTAAATCCTAGCACTCTTGACTTCACATTTATTGAAGTCAGTCCTATTTTGTACAACACTGAGCATATAGTGTAACTCTAGGAACCACAGCTGTGACTTAGTTAATGATCTCAATAAATCCTACTTAAGCAGAGACAAGAAGAGAATTATGCAAATGACTATTTCTATACCACATGTACTTGATAACTGAAGACATACCAAAATAAGCTTCAGCATACAAACACCAATACTTTAACCCACATGTGAAAAAATATGCAAGAGGGGGAACAGTTTACAGAATTTTATTTCAGAGGAGTTGCAGTTGCAGAACTTTTATTACAAACTTGATATTAAAGGAAACAGACAGAAGACATATGTACAAAGAGGGATGTCTAAAAACCCAAGGAAGATGACAGATTTTTCAAATACAGCTGTGAATGTGACAAAGAATTACTTTTCTGAACAGACCTTTCTAAAACATTATAATTAAAGTCTCAGTATAAAACTGCTGCTTTCTCAGCACATGCATCAGCCAGTCACACTTGGCAGCTAGATAAGATGTCTTCTATCAGTCTCTTGTAGACCCAGGCATCACCTTTAAGCCGTTGTCGCCGGATACCCACTACTTCAGGTTTACTGAGTTGACAGACTTCTAACTCAAACTCCATAGTTACTTTGCCAAAATCTGACCGTGTTTGACATTTCAGGGTATAACTGTACAAAACAAAGGAAAAACAGAATAATCACTGAACTGTTTAATGTTTGTTTTGCAATGCAATTTTGAATTAATAAAAGCACAGTAAATCCTACAAATTAGAATAATCCACACAAAGGTGTGTGAATTCTATGCAGCTTTTAAAATACACTAATCTCTTGGCTAAATGCTAATGGTTTTTAATTGCCAAGAATGAAGGTTAAAAGGTATCTACATTATCTCCCAAAATTGTCTGATTCAGTCATGTGACTGTACCCTAATAAACCTTTCGTATTTACAATTTCACAAGAGATAGAGGCTGATGTCAATTTTGTCTAAGAGCTACCTCACTATTATTGGTTCATATCTGTCAGTCAAAGAGCTCTACTAGAGCTCACTGAACACTGTTTTGTATTGTGTGGACAAGTTTTATTGCACACGTTCATTTAGTGCTCTGTGTACTTTCTATAGAGTCACTGTATTTTACAATGTGGGCCTGAGAAAGTAAGTTTAAATACTGTGTTTTATCAAGGATTGGAGTACTGACTATCTAGAGAAATACAAGTTAAAGTCATCATATTTTACACTTACCCCTTTTGAACATATTCCACATGCTTCTTTGAAAGAACAGTGATTATTTCACTCAACAGTTGGTCTGGATTCAGTAGCTGAGTGGTGGTAACATTATAGTGTGCCTAAAAGTAGTCAGCTCATTAAAAAATATTCAAGGAAAAAAAAATAATATTTCTCCTAAAACTGAAGGCATTATGAAAAGTTTTCATAAAGAAAACTTTGGAATAGCTAACCCTAGTGACAAATGCTTCAACTTCCCAATATTGTAAGAATTAAGACATTGTAGTAGCAACAGGAACACTAAACAAAAACTGTTGAACAATTAATATCAAAGCATGTCCAAACTATAATCCATCATAAAATCCAAAGTAGCAGTGATGGGTCAGAAGGGCAGCACAGAGGCTGTTAGAAGTCTTGTATGAAGCCAGAGGCAATTCCTGGAGAGGACTACAGAAGACAGCCACATGACTGTGCTTACAGCACCCTACTGCACACTCCGCCGTTGGGAGATTGCCAATAATGTGTTGCCTAGCTGAGACTGAGCACTTCCAATATCAAGGAACAGGGATGGTGCCATGCAGCTTTTCAAGGACTAAAGCATCACCATGTTTAAATAAAAAAGGTAACTTACAACTCATAAGTTTACTGTTGTAGGGGTTTTATATCACATCTAATATTTCGTATAATGGACTTGTCCAATGACTGACTTCCTGAACAACTTTCAGACACCCATATGCAATGAGAGAAAGTGTTTGCCAACTGTGATATACCACAAACGCTCTACCCAGCTTCTGAAGTCACAGAAGCAGATGAGAGAAGACAAGATCATAAAATAGTTTGAGAAATGAAGATAGGTTGGGGATACAACGTCAGAGTAGAAGACTGGTTCTTACAGTTCTTATTCAGCCTAAAAAGTATGCAACTCCCTGCCACAACTGCTGTAACACTGTAAAATAAAGTTCTATCTTCCCCTACGTACTCCAGTGTCCGTAGACATGCATCAGTATTTTTGCATATACGATGGACAAGGGAAACTGATGCAGAAGGATAAAAGCTTTTAGGGACAGAAGAACTAGCTTTTGCTTCCAATTGCTCAGGTTCCTGATTTATTTGCACAGTCTGGACTTCTGTCTGATGAGTTGGTCAGGTTTATAGCCCAACATATGTCCTGAACTTATAAGACTGCCATCTTGTCTCTGACACGTGCCTCTTGGAAAAGCTTCCAACTGCAATACAGTAGCTGAATTCCATTTACATAGGCTGCAAAACACAAAGTGCTCCTTGCACTGACAGACAGCTCTTACTGTACTGTAGGTGTCCTAACAGCTGCAGCTCCAGGAGACAGTCAGCTGAAGGTATACATCACTTATTTCTCTGGAACTGTTTATGCCTCAGTAACAGCCTTGCCTCTTTCATGTTAATCATGTTTTTCAAACATGTCATCTGCAGATTCAAGTATAAATTCCTCCTTGTATACCTTTAAGTATATTAGTTGCTTTTGAGCGATGTACACAATTCTGTTCACTACACTAGTATTATGCCAATGCAATTTGATGTGTATTCTACAAAGCTAATATTAACCTCATGAGTCAACTTTGGTAGGTACAAATTATTAATGTCATTTTAAAGTGCTCTGTGCAATGCACTATCTGAGAACTGCTTTTTCTATGGCTACTTAAAGAAGAACAAGTAGCCAACTGGCTCGGATGCAGTGACATCAAAACTTTAAAAATCAAAATTATGTTAACAGTGTCAGAAATTCTTTCATAAGGTGTAGTTATTTAGGCTTTAAATTTAATCTCAGGTTCTCTTGACATCTAAAGACTATCCTGGAACAGACATATCACTCCTGGACTACAGAAACCTAAGCCAGGAATGTTACCAAAATGCCTTTTTTTTTTTTAGTGGGAGAACTAGCAGTATCTCTATACAAGTAAAATTTCATCTAGGATTCCTTTAACACCATCCTGCTTCCCTCATATTCGGTTTCAATGTGATACAACAAGCAATGGTGAAACTCCTCCCTTGATCTGATGGTGACTTGCCTGAGCCCAGACTAACATGACATCTCTTGGCAATAACTGGGACATTATCATGTTAATAGAGGTGCAGTAAGAGAAACTGCACTTTACTGCAGAATGCAGGCAAGTCAGATCACAGAAGTTTTCACAAGACCATTTCTAAAGGTATTGGATGTTTTCAATAATTATACTTCTTTTCATGTAAGATTTTTCCAGCAACCATACCCTAAGTTTCCTTGGACCATCTCTAGTGGATCGTTTCTTTTTGCTTGGCGTAAGCATTGTGATCACTTTATCTAGGCCTCTTTCAAGACTTCCAAATATCTTGGCTTTTCTCTTCTTTTGGCAGCTATCCATGTGAGCTACGTTGAGATCTAATTCCACTGAATGACACCTGTTACATGAACAAATTAATCAGTTATCTTTCCTCAGTGTTTAGAAATCAGTTATTTCAGATACGTCACTAAAATATCACCAGACGTGACAGAATGAAGAAAACAAAAGAAAGTGCAGTGTATTATGAGAGTTTCTGTTTGAAAGTCAGTTGAGATTTAAACCCAGAGATGTATATAGACACTGCAGCCCTCTGGAGAACTGGAATAAGAAGGAACTTACATTATGGAAAATAGGAATATATTCTGAAGATAATTGAGTTATATAGTTTTAAAACTCTTCTCTGCCTTCAGTGGTTTCTAGTGAATGTAGAAAGAGGTTTTAGGAAAGTTTTTACCAAGAGAATGGAAATAACAGCTTGCTGTTGTAACAAGGTTTCCTAGGCAGTACCTGGATTAAGGTAGTCCTGCTCTAAACCAGAAGAGTACACAAATAACTGGACATTTACCTTCTTTCAGGAAGAACCTCAGCTGCTGTGAAGTCATCTGTGTTTGTTGGGTTTGTGGGTTTCTTAATTGGGGTGACTGTGGTGAACTGGCTCTCTGAAAGAAAGCATCCAAGCCAAAGCAGGTATATTTTTGCATAAAGGATTTTGTTTTCTTCAGCCAGGATTTCTCATGATAATTTATTTCTAAAACCAGACCCTTTTTCTATCTCAGGTCTGTACCTTCAGAACGATAAAATGTGTTTTTAGTGTAATAACAATACTACCCCTACTCTACAAAGAAAAACTGCAACTGATTTCCCCAGGGATCTACAAGTAAAGCCTTAGAGCAACCAATGCAGTTCAGTATTAGAAATTTGGAAAGGAAGAGGATTAGAATTGCTTTCTTGCTCTGCCACTTGTCCCAGAACAAATATTGAACAATTCACGGTGTCAAATAGTTGCATTCTTCACGAAGCCATTTCCCTTATATGAAGGGGTGAGTTTATATAGGCATGTTTAATAATGCACACTACATAACCTAAAAAGTTCTACTACTCACACATTGACAGAGTGCTGCAGAGCATGGTTTTGAATCTGCAGAAGCAAACACCAAGTGAAACAGTCAGCAAATGAGTTGTTACAACTAAATCCAACTTCAGCGCTCAAAGTTTCAGCCCTCTACAGAATTGCACCTGGCCCCAGGCAATGATCTCAAAATTTCCATAGACACTTCCACTTTTCTATCTCTAAGAAAGTATTAACACAACCATTCCTGAACCAAAAATCTTTCAATGAAACAAAGAATTAGCATTTAATTGTTTAACCCTCAGAAATACCTCACTAAATGAGTTGAAAGTTTCTGCAGTTCCCATTTCAGAAAGAGTACTTACTTTGCTTTTTTAACTTGCCATGAAGTCAAACTTCACAAGTTATTGAACACTATCTCAAGACAAAAATCAAACTCGTATAAACAACTAGTCTTTGTAGTGCGCTTCCTTAAATCCTTTACAAAGGATGTCATTGAACAGCAGTATGTCCAAGATCCCTTATAACTTGAATCAGCCTACAAAAAGTTACTGTTTCTGAACAATGTTCCTTAGCATCTAGAGCAGAAGAGAATCCTATTGTAAGAAGTCCTTGGCATTTGAAGGACAGTTTGCATTTATAGTATCAACACCAAAACTTTTATGTTAGTGGTTGAAGGGAATGGTAACGTATGCACAGGATCCATCATTTTTCATAAGAGTGGACTAGACAGGCTGAGGACAGAAATTCCTGGTAACTCAGAAAAGCTCACATAATTTAGACAGATTTTTGTGGTCTATCACATAACTATAAGATCTATACATTGTTAACAGAGGTATTTTCACTGCCACGCTGGACTGTTACTATGAAAATGCTGATACACTACCATGAGAAATCCAGAAGTCAGATTTCTCTTAGAAGCAGGAATAAAACCAGACTTGACTAAAAGTCTCACTTTCACTAAAGGTAATAAAAAAAGAAAAACAAGAATGTTCAGGAAATTGTGTTCTCAAACTTCATACAAAAGTGGAACCAGATGCAAATTTTAGGAACACAGCACTTGGCTCCATGTCAGAGTGTGCCAAAAGGCATGCATGTGCGATACTGTAAGCAGCAATTACTTCTGTAATTAACATACAAGGAACGTGCCCTGATGTATGGTTAAACCTCTTGCAGCACCTTTCCAGACGTACTAGAAGAACCAGGCTGGAGGATGCGGCAAAAAAAAAGTTAAGTCTTCCAGAAACAGATGTGTTGGATACACAAGTGCTGTGTTCGTATTTGAATTTACACTAATTCCTAAGCAGTGTTCCAAGTTTTCATTAGTTACATTCAACGTACCTTTGAAGGCAGGTGCCTGAAAGGGTATGGTTTGTACTTGCGCCTCAATCCGACTCTTCGCAAAAGGAGTCTTTGGTGCAGGAAGCACAAAGGTCATTTCATTTCTTAAAGCTGACTCTGTATCAACATTCTCTTTGTTTTCATGCTTCTTTGATGCCACTTTTCTTGTCACTGGAGTTGACAGTGTGAATTCCGTGTTATCCAGTTGAGCATCATGCCTTGAATGCTATGAGAGATGTAACAAAAAAAAAAGACATCTTTTGCTATATTCTGATCACATTCAGAAATGTTACAGACAAGGAAATTCTAAAATTGAAGCAGCTTAAAAATACCATGCAATGCTTGCCTGTTGAGCAAAATAGTTAAAAACTCTTCAATACCTCTGATTCCCTCTAGAACTTGCTAATAAACATCTCAAGTAATTTGCCATTTCTTTATCTGCTCTTCTAAATTCTTCAGCTTGCACATTTAAGACTATTCCTCACCAGCTCATCTAAAAAGAGTTAAGAATTTTCATTTGGTTTAATTGTATAATTTTACTTGCTTCATTGGATTTTCTTGTCCAATACAGCCAGGCTGAACTTCTTCAAAGACTTGTCCAGCTATAGCCTAGCTCCAAGATCTTGTTTGCTGAACCTTATTGTTTTCCCATCAGTTTTAAAATCCTCATTGCGTTATTTACTCATTCCCTATGTACTGTTTTTATGCAAACCGAGTGTCAAAGCTCAAGTTCTCATCAAATTAATCATGACCTACAGCTAGAGGAAGCCACCATTTATGTTCAGCTATATATTTAAAACATTTCTTTACTCAGTTTGTAACTCCCCTTGGCCAGGGTCCACCAACATTTAAACATGTAATAAGTTTTATGTACAATGAGAATAAGATTTTTTCGATTAAGAATAGTATATATATATTTTTTAAAGTAACTAGTATTTATTCTTCAAACACCTGCTTTGTTCTGCGAGTATTTAGAATAAATTCTTCCAGTGGAGATTCTTCAAACAGTGAAGCTGCATCAGAAAATTCCATGGATCCAAATGCATGAGGCATTTCACTGCAGTCTGGCACATCTTCATATGTCATATTTTTTTCAGACTGAAAAGAAAGATTCAGTTGAGATTCTACTGCACTATTAGAAGGAAGATTTCATCAGAAAAGTGTCATTAAAATCTAAATCTTATTTATTCCTAAGTTCCTAATCATGGTTAACAGCTAACGTTAAGTTCCCATGCCAGTGACCTAAGTTTTATAATAGGACTTTAATGTTGTCATTGTGCATTCGTCATTTGTATCAAAAGCAGATGTGAAATTATTCTGAAAACACCATTACCATGTAATCTTTCATGACCTGTGTAAAGAAGAGAAGCAACTCACAAAAAATACCTGCCTTTGATTTCAAAACTTGGATCACAAGCTCTTTTTACCAAAAGCCAAATAAGCTGGAAAGAATCCAAGAAAAGAATGCAGTGAAGTCTAAAGGGGGCTGGATAAAGGTAAACATGTTACATCCAAAACATATGATTATGGAATCTGAAACAGTACATGAACTGGCATTCAGAAGCCTTCATTGAACTAATAGCCCCCAAAAAAGTTGTCATTTATTAAATCACAGGATTCAGAACTTCAGTCAAGATTTCTAGCCTTCATGGCTCACACCACATACAATCAGATGTATATCACAGTATCCTTAATTTCTAACACCTTTTGTTATTTTCAGGAAACTCTTCCCAAGGACTTGTTTCATACCACTTCAGTGAAATTGCATACAATTATTTTAAATTATCAGTCCTCAGCTGGAATGGATACCATTTTAGGAAGCTATGTTCTGCTGGCAGATAAGTTTCTCTTGGCCTATAATCAAGGATGTTGCAATGATCAGATCTCTCATTACGACTGGAATAGAAACAGAGCTTCCCAGTATGCTGCCAGACCTACTCTGATGACTTACTAAAAAGCCCTTACCAGAGGGCTGCTACCTACAGCCAAGAAGCTAACAGCCTGATACTGTAATGAAATATAATTTCAGCCACAATATGAATGCCTGAATAGGATTCTTTGGCTACCGTGTTCCAGAAGAAACTCGTGCCATGGGGAATTTTTTGGAATATTCTTCTCCAAACTGCTTGAAAGAAGGCAGTATTATGTATAAACTTGTGCCACCAAATTCAGAAACTAAGTTAAAGGTTCTGTTTGCTTGGTTGTCTTCACATTAGATCAGCTTTAGATAGATAACTTTGTTAGTAGGGTTTTTCAGCAAAATCAGTTGATATTCACTCACAGTATCTACGTTACTTTCACAGTGACCTGTGAAAGCATAATGCATATGTTAAATAGTAGCATTAGCCAGATCAATTTACCTAGGACACCACTAGAGATGAAGTAATTCCACAGCATCAGCACTACAGAACCTAGAGAACCTCCACCTTAAAAACATCTGAGTGTAGAAGACTAACCCACCATGATCATGGAAATCACATTATGCCTATGCAGCAACACTTAGGATTTATGATCTGTTATGCAGCACTGGTAATCTTAGAATTCTCATCTGCGTTTCAAAGCAGTTGTATGAGTGAACTGAAATGATTCACATGCAATTGAATCAGATGCGTAAGTAAGTATTTATTCTGAGCACTTGTCTCTATGCAGAGAATAGCACATTCAGATAGCTAGTTAACAATTTTACACAGATGTCTACAGTTCAAGAGGGAATGGCTAATAGGAAGTCTGCAATTTTACTGAATACTTTCGAGTTTGTCAAACATAGATGAGTATCACTGACATCAAAATTAGCTGCACATTATATAAGATATTGCAAGCAATTTAGCAACTTTGGACAAGTTCTGAAGTGCCCTATTTGCACTTTGTTACCAAACCACAGGAACAGAAATTACCATAAGATACACAAAACTACTTGAGGATCCAGTTCATCAGAACAACATCAGCAACATGTTTTCTTTACTAGGAATAAACAAAATCCTCTCTGGAATTGTGTTCTAAAAGGAAACAGATGAGGAAGGAATGGGTCTCTCCCCTTTGACCATCAGCTCATGTAGTGTGTATATAATCTCAAAGTAGGTTGCCCAGATGACATGACAGGATATTTCAGAAGACTTTCCTTACTAAGCCATCCTAAATGCAACTAGCAATGTACAAAAATATTTAGAGACTAATGTGAAAGATGCAGTAAGAAGGTAGGCATCACAGAGGAAAATCTGGAATGATCACATAGGCTAGACAATAGGCAATTTTAGTCCACTTCTGGTGAGTAGCCAAGGGGAGATTCTGTGCAGTACTCATAATGCACCATGTCCTCCCAGATAGTTTTTCCAGTAATGTCAATTTATAGAAGCAGCCCAGCTTGCTAAAACATGCTAAAGAGGAGAGACTGAACTCTTTAGTGACCAAGACTTTGGCTGACTGTACACATGCTCCCTTACTGATGTTTGTGGCACCAGTCTGTTTTCCCAGGCAGAGCTTTGTTAATGCAGAGCAGCATTTTAATCAGTATGTTGTCTTGTTGAATTCAAAAACTTACCTCGAGGCCTGTACTGGCATGCCCTGTTACACATGGAGCCCTTAAGTGAACACGCTTGCCATGAGCCTTCTTGGATTGAAGCAAGAGATATGTTGCTGACATTTGGTCATATTTCCACTAGGGGAGTGGGGAAGAAAAAAAAAAAAAAAAAAGAGTATTTTAATCTCCTCTTTGGAAACACTGTAAGTACAAAGCAAGCTCAGCCTTCTGAAAATTTCTGTTTCTGCAAGTTTTTCTACCTGATGTGCATGCCTAATGTTTGATCACCTAAATGTAATTTCAGACTTCAGTCAATTCATGCTATGTGTTTGAGATCAAGAAACAGACTATGATTGGTGTTCTTTGCAAGTTAGTTCATGGTATGCTTGCTACAGTGAAAACTAATGCTGGGGCCCGAATCTATCTACTGAAGTGAATGGCAAAGCTACTAATTCAGTTTAGCCAATATTTCAGCCAGAGTCTCAATGTTTTTGAAGTCTCCCCCATGTTCTTTCCCCATGAGCAACACCAACTTTTTGCATGATTTTCAGCAACTCTGCTCGTGTGAGGAACATGTGTACAATGCTTGACATGTTTGCAGCACAGTACAATTAGTTTGAATCAGTTATAGGGGATTAGAAGTCCTCCAGTAAAGGACTATGCAAATGCCACAAACCTATTTGAAAGCAATTTTCCCTGTGTAGACAGATTATTCAGATTATTTCCTATAACTGAAGAACAAGTAGCATTAACTCAACAAATACATCTTAAGTATCAGACACATTTTAAAAGTCTGTTTCTACTACAGTTACGTGGAAACCCTAAGTTTTTCGAAAGTGAAGAACTATGTCACTGCTACCATATACAAAGAAGCAAAAAATTCAATTTCAAGGGAGAATTTTCAGATTCAGCTTAAAAATGTGATGCCTACTCCAGCTTAAGTCTCTTCTGCAGCTTGCAATGTCATTGCTAACATTTGTACAATTCTTCTAGAAGTAGTCAATTCAACTTTTATGATTTGTATTCAAAAGTGACTAATAACATACTCACTTTTTTCTAAAAACTGTGAATAGTAACTCCCAAAAATACATCTTATAGTCTGGGTGTTGCGCTAATATTTTTCTCTTACTCTTTTTTTTCCTCTTATTTATTGAACCATTTCAAAGCAAAGAGTTTACCCAGCAAATGGCATGTGCTGTTCAACTATAAATTTCTGTAAGGCTATTTTGACTTTAAGAGATTCAGAAGGATTTCACCATGGTGGGAAATAACAGTAAGGTTTAGGAAATATCATGAGCACAATTAAAGGAGGAAAAGGAAAAAAACAAATTTGAACTTCAGAACTGTAGTTATAAGCTACAGCTAGATTCTGGAGTTTTGCAGGGGCTCCTTAATTCTAAAAAGTATTAAAATTTTGTATTTGAGAATAAGTGAGCATTAGTCTGTTAATACAGTAAGTTTATTTACTGTATTACTGTGTTTAATTACTGTAAATTACTGATATATACTTCTTACCTCTGATATTAATTCCGATACACTCTCCCTGCTCTGTTTATGAAACACAGAAAGCTCTGTTACACAGTCTTCATCAAGATGTCCCAGCTGCAAGAACATGACTGATATTGAAGCATGAGGTTTTCAAGTTGTCTCATAATCCATATCTGAGCATGACACTATCATGAAACCCAGTGGGCTGAGTCAATAATCAACCATGATTTTAGACCTTGTATTTAAAATAGTTAGCATCATAGCTAAACATTGTAGGGAACAGACTGAAAAAGTCATACAAGTTCAGCAACTTCACAGTCTGACCCCTCTTTGGTGAGAGGCTGTGAATTCAAATAAGAAAGCTTGACAGCAGATGAGATTTTTTTACTAGAATGGAAGCTACACTTTCATCTCCCCTTAAATATTCAAAGCTATCAGACATGCACATCTTTCCTACAGCCACTTAGAACTGATGCTGCAAGCACAGTAAAGCTGTTCTTTATCTAGAGAAACAGTGGCATCCAGTGGCCAAAGGGAGGCACTGGCTGCAAACATGCAGGAACTTCTCAGTACTTACTACTGACAGGTAGATTATTTTATTTTTTATTTCTCCATACTACCTTAGTCTCTCACACAAGTAAAACAAGTGATAGAGAGACAGGATGGACATACTTTCAATGAGGTCAAGTTTTTATTCAAACTAGCAATTTTCAGAGAGGTCTAGATACAAGATAAACCATAATCATGTCTAACACGCTCTCAAGAATATTTGCATTTTGAACCTTAAACAAAGTATTGACCAAGCAGCCTGGAGAATCAACTGGTCATCCATATGTGGAAATACTTCACATTTTTATGAGAAATCAGTTATTTTGCAAATTAATCATCAGCTGCAGAATACAATGAAAACATATTTGAAATTCCTCCTCAAGAGAAATTGAGAGAAAGTAATAACATTTTAATGGCAAGAAGAATCAGAAAGGAACCACGGCCATCTCAAAGTTCATCTTTGGAGGAATGTCTTCACACCCCCATACTGTGAGGATGGTAGTGAGCCAGTAAAGATTGCATTAAATACTTTAGTATTCACCTGACAGGTATACTCACTGGGTATTTACTTTGCCACTGAACAGCTTTGGAATAACCTTGCATGAGCCAAGGGTGACTTAATAGATGTTTAACTGTAATCCGCTTCTTTGGGTCCACCTAGGGGGCAATAAAAATACAAGCTGATACTTAAATCATGGAGAAGAACTGAAGAAACAATTTGTCTTCTACTCAGAATTTTAGGGTGGTTAGAAGCTCAAATGTAAACCACTACTGTTTCATAGCTGCACCAAAAGGAAGGTCAAACACGTGAGCTGTGAAAAGCAGTTATAGAGCCTACAGTTACAATAAATATTCCAGGATATTTAGCATTGGCTAGATTGCTTAGATGTAGCCCAAAGGCACATTCAGTACGTTTAGCTTCATTTATAAAACAGCTCTTCTTCATATAGCACAATTAAGAACAACAAAAAGCAGGCTGCTTAAAGACTTTGTTTAATCATTTAAACTTTGCTTAATTATTTCTATACCGAATCATTCTTCTCAAAGAATTTTCAGCAGAAGGCAATATTAATCTTT
The DNA here is from genome assembly GCF_030936135.1 of Gavia stellata. Taxonomy (NCBI): domain Eukaryota; kingdom Metazoa; phylum Chordata; class Aves; order Gaviiformes; family Gaviidae; genus Gavia; species Gavia stellata. The sequence goes on along the minus strand of NC_082637.1, from coordinate 88,791,681 downwards.
TCTTCAAAAATTTGAAAGCATTAAACTTCTTGTTTAAACACTGAATATTTTTTAAGTATTTCATCTATGTAATGTTTTGACCTATGCAATAGTACTTTATAGACCTACTGAATAGAAGCAATACCTTTACCTGCAACATTTGGTTAAGTAGCAGTGTACTGCTAGGAGAGAGCCACTTTGGAATACTGTATTTTCCTCTCTGCAGAAAAAAAGAGGATTTAGAATGAACCTTGAACAGCTAGCTCAAGAGGAACTGCTAAATTACTTGGATGATAGCGACATCTGTATTCCATTAAAAAGGAAGAATAGCAGGCAGATGCAGACTTAGCTTTAAGAATGACTTGAATAAATTTAATGGTAGTACTAAAACTCAGCTATATTAGTAATGAAAATGCTATGTTTGAATTATCAGCTGCAGTTTTCACCCACTCAGCTTGCATGACATTTCCATCTCAGTCCACTTTTGCAGCTAACCTGCTCCTTATCTATTGCATTGTTTCATCAAATCAACTTGATACTGAAGTTTTAGAAGTGCAAACATGTTGGAGCATGAGTGACTGATACTAGCACTATGCAATGTGAATACTCATTGCAATCACTACTTTTCAGACACTAAAAATAAACCATCCTCAACATTGAGCTATTCTTTTTTTGAATAGGTTACATCTCATGCTAGAGTTTCGACCTCTACTCATACTGCAGCCGGGAAAAAGGTTGCAGATCTAACCGGAAAGTTTCTTTCCATCAAATGATTTACTGGGGTTTTTTTTTAATTCTTGATTAGAAGAAAATTGAAAAAGGCTTTCAGATTTGAAGTACAACAACAGCAGCTAAAACCCAAACCAAATTCACCATCAAGGATCATTTACTTCTCAATGAAAATGGAGAAAAAAGAAATTAAAAGCAGTAAACAGGCATTGTGAAATATGTAACTATCAATTTGTCAAGGCAGCTTTATTTCTACAGACAAATTCCTTGATAACAAACCAGTTGGTTTTGTACATGACATACATTTCTAAGCAGAATACGTATTGTTTTGACATCACAGGTTAAAGAATTCAAGTTACATCTTTACAGACACTACTAATGAGCTATTTATAAATAGTTTGTAGGCTATTTCACAACGCAGCTTTACTCTGAAACTAAGTCAAGTTAAGCAACACATGGAATCTGCATTGTTTTTAATATATTGCTACAGAAAACGAGACAAGGAAAAACAAAATTAGCATCTACTTGACTGAGGGCAATGCTGGAAGGTAAATAGCTTGCAATAGCTACCAGATGCATAAGATCACACCAGAAGTAAGTTTATTTTACAGAAGTTATGTCACACTCTTGCTTTTTCATTCAAAAAGTAAACGCATTTATTCAGGTATTCCCAAATGAAGAGACGTGGAACAATCCAGGGAAAAAAACATTGCATGCAGTCAGAAAAGCAAAGGCCTCTCATAATGCTTAGCAATGTCTGTTCCTACTGTATTCTAGCACCATCAATACTTACCATTATCTTCCTGTAGACAGCCATGACATTGTCATCATCGAAGGGGAGAAAGCCACAGAGTAGAGCATACAGCAGTACTCCCATGCTCCAAATATCTGCCTAAAAAATAAGAATGGAAGTTCACGAATATGATTTATCTAAATTGGCTTAGAGACAGGTAATATAGTGCCCCTTTGGCAACGTCCACATACAACTCGTGAAAAGTAGACTCCTTAGTTTTCGACAGAACTCTCGTATTCCAAGTGAAAGCACAAAACCCAAATTCAATTTTCAAGCTGGAGCACTAGTAAAACCAATATCCTCCCCTTAAGTCAACAAATTGCTGCATTACCTTCAATCTACAAGGATTTCACTGGCAAAAATTAAATCAAACTCATCAACAGGGATTCCGGTAACATATTACTGATTAGAACAGCTGTCAGCACAGTTACAACCAATTTCAAAGCCCTACTGCTGCTTCTCTTCTTTGTATAGCCACGACAAGGTCTGCATGCCTCGTACTGCAAGTCCCACTTAGACAATAAATAAATAAGAAGGATTGAAAAGCACTGCACTTTATGGAAAACAAAACAAACAAACAAAAAAAGAAAGGCAGACATAGAGGCCAAGGACAGTGGTATGCAAAAGTATGTGAAAGGAAAAACGATTGACTCCGTCCAACAGCACAGCAATTTAGGAAGTTTGAGGGCATCGCAGTGACAGCATTTTGGATGGATTGACAAAGGCAAGTTGCAAGGCCCAGTGTTCTAGACATGGAAGCAAAGCTGGATAAACCCCACATTTTGGCTTCTCTCAAATTTTACTACGCTGCGCGGTACAAAGAGAGTGCGTTTTCACACGCGAATTTCAAGCTAAAGACAGGCCTGGTAAAGCACACAAGATACTGGGACTGCACAAAACTTTGCGACAGGAGGTGGATAATTAACAGAACAAACCGCTGCTTCAAAGAACGCACAGTAGAAGGGAGGAGTTGAAGTTACTGTTTCGTAGGGCACTAAAATACAGAGCAACAAAGGGAGACAGCGAAGGATTAGTCAGAGACGAACTACCAGCTACCTGACCTGGGGCCGGGAGCGCTATGTGCTATTCCAGGCTGTGACCGTTGAGGCTAGTCACACAGCTTCTGAGAACAACTAGGCGATGCTATCCAGCGGTATGCGAGAGAGAAACCAAGTGAGCTGATCTGAACCGCACCACCCTTAAATACCCAGGGGCTGGGGGGGAGTCACAAAACGGTAACCCAAAACCGTGCTACATACCTCTGAGCCAATATATGCTTTGCCCTGAATCAGCTCTGGTGCTGCATAAGCTGGGCTTCCGCAGCATGTGTTCAGATGGTAATCGAGGCCACCCTAGAATAACACAGGAAACCGATCACACGGAAGCATTGGCTGTAACGCAGCTTAAGTCTTCTAGCAACGACATCCTAGAGGCCTCAGAGTCTTCGTTTTCCTCTGCTGTACGTCTGCGTTCACCTCGTGTTTTGCTTTGGTGTAATACACGGCTTCACTAGGCAAAAATTGTCTAAGACCATCAGTATCCTACAAACGTTCAGATCCCCAGCTGCTCGCTCATCTATTATCCTAGCAGTCTTTTCCACGGCTCCTCCTCTGACAAGGGCTCGCGACTGCGAAGACAGATGGAACTTGGGAAGAGGTGATCCAAGAGCTACTGGGCCTGAGGCTAGCTGGTTATGGATACCAATATTTAATGCAATAACTTCACAAAGAACCACTAAAAATACTTCCCTATTAAAACCATGTTATTACTTTGCCTAGGCTTTGTGCAAAGCAGATCAGGACAAGATGACATTACACCACCAAGACAATGGTCTAATCGTCTCGATGGCCTGCCAGATGCTCTGACTTGAGTCAAGTAAAACAATCCGAGGACAAGTAACTGTCTTGGGATCAGTAAGACCTTCTTCCCATTCAACTGTTTCTTAACAGCACCCACCTCGCATGTTACGCTGACAAATCGAAAGGGCTCCTAGAACCCAATTTTAAACTCGGCAAACAACTTGGTACAAGCACACGGAACCAGGGGATTTGCAAATGTAACTGGAATAAACTATCTGATTCAATCCACAATCTCCACACACACACAAATCTTTTGGAAAAAGACATACACCATTGAAACTTCTTAGGGAAAAACGCAAACCAACATGCGCTTTAAAATATTACAGGCCTTTATATGTGACAGTAGGTGCTATACATACAGGACGACCTCTGCCTTAGATTACGATAAAAGATGAAGCCTAAGAGGAGAAAACGATCTAACAGTCCAGTCATAACATGCAGTCAACCGCTCTCTCTCACACAGTTAAGGCCCTACCAAGTAATTAGCGATTGGATGACAACTACGCAAACAGCTTGAATTTAGGGTCTTTGGGCGAGTCTCTGCATTGCACTCTGAAGCCAAACATGCATTTTGTAGGTGCGTGCAGTAGCTGACGTAGCTCTGCTCTGTGAAAGCAACCGAGACACCTACCTTTGGCTTTGCACAGAGTCCAAAGTCTATCAGCTTCAAATGATGTTCCTTGTCAATCAGCAGATTTTCCTGGCGAAAGAGAAAGAGGTAAGGAATGCTTCTATAACCTAAGTATCCAAGGAACCACGTTTTCTTTCACCTTCTTTCTTCTTGTCAGAAAGCTAGAATTTACCTAAAGCTCTCCTCTGGAGATTTTGACCGGTTGCTAATGAATATCCCCCACATTCCAGATGGGGAATACTAGTTCCTATCTGCTGAGAAGGGCCTGGGGGGCCGGTGGGCGGGGGGGGCGCAGTGCTGACAGACAGCAAGCTGAACGTGAGGCAGCAGTCTGCTCTGGCCGAAAAGGCGGCCAGCAATACCACGGCCTGTATTAAAAGGAGCACAGCTAGTAGACTGAGAGAAGTTACTCTAGTCCTCTGTTCAGCACAGCTAGAATAATGCGTCTAGTTTCTGCCCCCCGAGCACAGCAAAGACATCAAACTGAAGCAAGCTCAGGGGGCTGGAGCGCTTGCTCGATGAGGAGAGGCTGAGGGCAAGACGTTTGTTCGGCCTCTAGACGAGAAGGCTTCGGTGGAGACCTCGTGGCAGCCTTTCAATACCTACACAGAGGCCATGAAGACAGAGCTAGTCTCTTCACAGGAGTGCATGGTGGGATAACGACGGACAACAGGCATCAAGAGACGTTCAGACTGGAGAGAAGAAAAAGCCTTTCTCCTCATAAGGACAGCAAAGAGCTGAACAGGTTGCCCAGAGAGATTCTGCTGCCTCATCCTTGGGGGAGAGGTCAAAGAGGTGACTGGATAAAGCTCCAAGAAGCTGGGTCTGACACGGCTTTGAGCAGGAGGTTCAAGCAGAAGCCTCTAGAAGCCACTTCCCATCCAAGCTGTCACATGATCCTATGGCTCCATCAGCTCCCCAGCCTCAAGTTGACTCCTTCCAAAAGGCACATACAACGCTTCGTTTGTGGAGACGTGCTTTGGAGACAAAGATTTCATGAGCTGTCTAGGGAAACGCCTGTGCACTAAGAATTTGCTTGTCTCAAGAGATGTCAGCATCTCTAAAAATGCAAATTTCTAATCCCTTCAAGGAGAAGTGGACTCAAGTCTTCCATTCCCTAAGCCTACGCTTAGACTCCTCAATGACAGCAAAGCCACAGGACGGGTCCGGTAGCATGCATCTCCCCCTACACCCTCTGTCTAGCCACCACGTGTTTCAACTATCGGTGTCGCTTTTTCCTTTGGGCGTGAAAACAGAACGGTTTGCGCAACAGAGTGGCACCATAAAGACTCTCTCCAGGTATAAAGGGGATAACAAAAACGCCTAAGCAACATTCAAAGGCAGATCCATGTCTCTGCTCCGCTCCCAGCTGGAACGTGCTGTTCTGCTTCTCCTTCAGAGGAAGCTCCTTCCTCAGATATAGCCACGTCCGGCTCAGCCGAGGAACGTAGCAGCGGATCGAAATAATGCTCTTTCACAAGACGTCAGATAAAGAGCTCGAAGCACAAGAGAATGGAGAAGGCGTAATTTACTCTGGCTCCCAGTGGAGATGTGAAAGTGGCTGTTCATTATTATTTATGCAAATCTGACTACTGTTCAGGCTTACTGGTTTGAGATCCCTGTGGGCATATCCCTGACTGTGAACATAAGCAATTGCTGAAACAATCTGCCGAAAAAACCCACGAGCTTCCTCTTCTGAAAGGCGGTCCTTAGAAATTATGTAATCAAACAGCTCTCCTCCAGGACAGTACTGCAGGAAGACAGGAAAAAGAGAATACGTTTAGAATACGGTGATGAAATCTAAGCAACAACGAGAGCACTGGAGAGCAGCTGGAGGACACTCTTCCATTCCCTCTGCTTCATCACTGCAGCGCCCAAGTGCCCCCACGTACGCCCTAGGTCAGCACTGCGGCAGACCAAACAAGCCGAGACGTCTGACGCGTTGCAACAGATACATCACACTAACGTCACGTATCATTGAGATAGATAACTTTTTAAGAATTGTTTCGTTTGAACTCTGCTATCATCTACCACTACAGCTAGAACCAGGAACCCTCGCCGTGGCAGAAACACCATTTCTTACCTCTAAGACCATGAAGATTTTCTGGGACGTCTCTATCACGTGATACAACTGGCAAATATGCTGGTGCCTTAAGTTCTTCATGGCATCAATTTCTATTTTAACACGAGGCAAGTCATCCTAAGAGACCGCAACAGCAAGCTATGAAATTGCCAACTACTTCAGACAGCCTGTACATCACAGTAAGCATCACACTATTGTGCCACACAGAATTTCGCGGCATCTGTATGACAATTCAACTGCTCAAATTCAACCCACCAACAGCTCTACCGTTACTTCTCTACGATTCTGGCACATTGATCAGCAAAACCCAGAGGGAGAGATGTAAAAGAGCTAGCATTCTCATCAGCATTCTCTTTGAATTACTGTCATAATCTTTAACTTCCTCGACTTGAAAGCCACAGAATGTTGCCCTCTCCACAAGGTTTGTGGTCTACTACTGAAATTCTTTCAAGGCTACAGCACCAGTCAACAGCCAACAAGACAAGCAGGCAGCATTTCGACATGTCGCACCCCTGTGTTCCCGAGACCTCCACAAGAACAGCAGAAGATGCCACCAACTTTTAAGTATCATTTGGCTTACCCCTAGAGCAAGTTTGTCCATGATTTTTATTGCAACTTTTTCACCAGTGAGAAGATGTCGTGCAAGTTTTACCTTTGCGAACCCACCTAGAATTCAAAAAAGAGACGTTTAAAGCTCAGCGTGACGACATGCTTCCTTGCCTATCATCTCGCAGTTACACCGGAGTATGTAGCACACACCGTGTGCAATGTCTTCTTTAGAGGAAGAAGCAATCACTGCTACCGACTTCCAATGACGTTGTCAGAGCTCTGCCCCCCAAAATACATGCTCAAAACCTGACCTATAGATTCTGCAGTAACAGCTAATCTCTACTCAGGTGAATGCTAAAGTGTTAGACAGATCGCACACACCTCTGCGCATTCCCAGATTAAGCCTACCTGTTCCAATTGTTTCATGTAACTGGTAGTACTTGAGAATCTCCTCATAGCCACCTAGAGCCATTCTGAGAGGCACAGGGATCTCACAAGTCTTCTCAGCCCCTGCAATGAGCAAGCGTAGCCAGCGTTCATGCTTTGCCACTCCGAGCAGACTCCCACAAACCGAAAGCGCATTTGCTGCGGCTCTGGGGAAGCGGGGGTGGGGAGGGGGGGACGGGGTGCGCGACCTCCTTTTGTTACCAAGTGCTGCACACCTCGCAGTACAGTCACCAGACGAGTAAGTCTGAAGGCTGGCACAAAACGCTAGCATCTTTCACGGTCTCCTCGCTAACGCTTAGCAGCGAGAGCGGGCGACTGCTTTGCAGCAGCAGTAACGCCCCCGCGACAGTTTCCTCCACAGGGCACCGACTGAGACCCGCAGCGGCCTCCTCCCGCCGCGGGCTGCGCCTAGGCGGCAGCCCAGGGAAGGGGCGGCTCTGAGCGCTGCTCCCACGCCGACCGCAGCGCAGCTCTGCTGCAGACCCGTCCGGCGCCCGCGGCCAGGGCCGCGCCGGGCCGGGCCCGCCTGGGCGAGAGGCACCAAGGACGCCCGCGCCCTCCCCAGGGCCCTGCCGCCAGGGGACCAGCGAGGGGCCGCCCAGCCTCTGACGCTAACCGGCGCCGGGGGCCGCAGGCGCCGGAGGGTAGCACTCACCGGCGCGGCAGCCGCCTCCCGGCGCGGCCGTTGCCGTTGCCGTTGCCGTTGCCGTTCAAATCCCCCCGCCGCGGCGCCCGCCTCGGCCAGAAGGGCCAATCACGGCGCAGCGCTTACCCGGAACAGGCGGGGGCGCGCCGTGCATGACGGGATGGAGCTCGAGCCGGAGCCCGAGAGGGGGCCGGGGGAGCGGGCACGGCCGGGGCGGGGGGGCCTCGGCCTCGGCCTCGGCCGGTCCCGGTCCCGGTCCCGGCGGAGGCGGGAAGCAGCCCCCGCCCCCATCAGGGAAGCCCGCCGGCCGCGACAGCCGACGAGCACTAGCGTGGGGCCCGCGCCGCCCGGCCCGCCGCCCCGCACAAGATGGCCGCCCGGCCCGCCGCCCCGCACAAGATGGCCGCCCGGCCCGCCGCCCCGCACAAGATGGCCGCCCGGCCCGCCGCCCCGCCGAGACTACGCATGCTCCGCGGTCCCAGCCTCCCGTGACACCTGGCCCTTCCCGCCGCCAGGCCCGGCAGCCCCGCGCCGCCCTCCCCAGCGCTGCCCCCGCCCCGCGGCCGCCCTGCTCCGGGCACCCCGCGGCCCCGGCCCCGGCCCCCGCTCCACCTGCGAGCAGCCCGGGGCAGGTGAGGAAAGCGAACAGAAACGTAGGGTTTGCTCCGTGAAGGCTGGGATTGACGGTCTGCCTTGGCCGCGGCCGGCCGTTCCCCTGCCAGGCCTTCCACCTTTCGGCGTAGCAGGCGTTTCGGCCTAAAGCCGCAAGCAAAAAAAGGAAAAAAAGAAACCATGGGTGCAGCGCCTTATTTCTGCCAACTCTCTCTCCTTCGGACTCCTCCCAGACACGGTGAATCTTGCCCGAGTAGAGACAGCCCTACAGTGCCGAGCGAAAGGCTCAGAAAAAAAGGGAGGAGGACATTTCGGCGAGAGAGAAGGGAGCCGTTCCTTTTGGGCAAGACAAACGCTGCTTTATTTCATGGCAGATGTCTCTTCTAGACGGGGTGTCTTCTATTCTGCATCAGCCAATTGACAGCTCCTTGCGTCCCGATGAATAGAGTCACCTGTTAGGGAAACCACTGATTGATTTCAGTCCTGTATTTTCAGTCATTCCCTACGTGACTGTCACAGATTAAAGACACTGAAAGGGAGAGGCGAGGGTAGCTCGCTACTGGTACTGACTGGAAGGCGGCAGGGTGCCTTGGTGCTGAGGGAGGGTTGACTCTGGTAGGCCGCGAAGCTCCACACAGCCGCTCGCTTGCTTGGGTTGCGGGAAGAGGAGAGTAAAAGCAAGCGACCAACCTGGTGAGTCAAGAGGAAAAACGTTGCATAAGCAAAGGAGAAGCAGAAGAAGAGAGAAAGAAAACGAACCAAAGTAAGCAATGCGAAGGCCAGAGGCAAGCACCTACCACCCCCCATGGGTAGACCTACACCCAACCAGTTGGCAAGCGAAAGCTGGCGAACCTCCCGAAACCCCCTCCCCACCCTTTTCCTTGCCGAGCAGGGCGTCATGTGGCATGGACTCTCTCTGTGGGTAGCTGGGGTCACCTGCCTGCTTGTGTCCCCTCCCAAGCTCTTGTGCACCCCCCCACCTAGTCCCCGGGGTGGCAGAGCGAGACACAGAGGCAGCCTTGAGGCTGTGCAAACGCTGTTCGGCTGCAGCCAAAACGTCCGTGTGTTGTCAGCACTGTTTTGGCCACAAGTCTAAACCCCAGGGCCCTAGGAGCTGCTACAAAGAGCTCTACCCCAGCCAGGCCCCGTGCACTTGGGAAACCAGACAACGGGGCTAACGACTTCTGAACAGCTCGCTTCTGCCATACGCCGCAGAGACGTGGGTGAACGTTGTCTAGTTGAGTGGGCAGTAATGCTCCTGGGGTGGAGCGACAGGCTCACCGCCTGTCAAGTGCTCATCAGGTTAGAGCATTACTAGTCTCAGCAGAAATGCCAAAACAGAACAGCGAAAGGAATGCAACCACGTTGCCCTGAGCTTCCAGCACAGTCCTAAATCCTGATAGACCTGAGCTTCCCAGTAATTTCAAAATAATTGAAAAGGTGAAGCCGCGACGGGCTGCGACATGGCCGACTTCATACCTGGACACGGCTGCCGCGCTTGGTCCTCCAGAGAACCCCAGGGCCTCTCACAGCCCTCTCGGGGGCACGTGCGCGGCCAAGCAGCGCCACCGGATAGCCCCAGGGGCTCTCCTGGGCCTCGCAGGGCACCACGGAAGGCGCTACAGGGCTGCTGCAATTGCCTGGGGAGCAGCACGGCTACCTGGGGCTCCATGCGGTGCCCAGCAGAGCCCCTCCAGCTGTCTGCGGAACAGCGAGGCTCCACAGGGAGCGGGCTCCCCTGGGGCCCTTGTTGGGGCCCGGGGCACAGCGGGCGGTGCCAGTGTGCAGAGCACCCCGGGGTCAGCTCTGCATACAGCTCTGGCAGCCCAGCCAGCCGTCTCCCGGGGCAGGGGTCCTCCCTCTCCTCCTCCATGCCCTTCGGAGCCGGTAGCACAGCGCTCGTGGGTGGAATCTGGAGGGAGGCTCTTCCACTGTAGCGCCCAGGATCATCAGTGTTTGAGTCGCCAGGGTAGAGACGGGGAGGCTGCTGTCATTCGCTTTGCCTTGCAGGGCTGGGACGGAAAGGAACAGAGCTGAGGTCAGAGCCCGGACCTGCAGGGACCTCAGGAGCACCTCTGGCCAGGGCCGCCCCCACCCCCTCAGCTCTTCCCACAGCCAGGAGGGAGGCAGGGGTGCCGGCATCAGCCGGAAGATGCTGGCCACCGATGCCCCACATGCCCCTGAAATCTCTCTCTGCTCTGCCCACACCGGCCCTCACCTGTGCAGGGAGCAGAGCCCTCCCTGGCCGGGGCAGGGATCGGAGCTCCCCAGCCAGGGTCTTTCCTCCTCCCTCCCCGCCAGCCCCTGCAGACGCCCCACACTGCTCTCGCTCACCCCTGCAGATGACCTGGAGCTTCTCCTGGCACTCATCCCTCAGCTGCCGCCCGGCGAGCCCTAGGCACACACAGCCTGTCACAGATCCCGCTGGCCTGCCCGCCCCAGCAGCCCACCTCCCGCCCCCCCCAGGCCCGTGGCCCACACACCCTCCTCCCCTTGGGCAAGGCTGAGCCCAGGGCGGTCCCCTGAGCATGAAGCCAAGAAGACTGCCCGTGGGCGCCCGGCCCCGCATCGGGCAGGCAGGTCCCTGCCACGGGGCACGCAGGGACCCCCGGCGGGGTTGTGGCTCACCAATGAACCTGATGGCTGCCTGGCACAAGGGCTCCTGTGGGCTCTGCAGGTATGGCAGGCTCTGGTGCAGGTACTCCTCCGTTCTGCTGCTGTCCTCCACGAGCTGGAGAGAGCAGAAGGGGACAGGCTTGGCACAGACCCCCTATGCCCAGGACTGGCCTCCCCTGCCTTTCCCTGCCCGGACACCCGCGACGCACAGTCAGCGGCTGTCTGGTGCTGGGGTTTGGAGGGAGCAGAGGGCAGGGTGCTCGCCGGGGTGCTGCGGTGCCACCCTGCTGCCAAGGCCCAGCTGGCCCGGGGCTCCGTCGGCACCCCTGGGCTCCAGGGGGAAGGGGAGCCTGGGTGCGGTGCAGGCAGGCAGCGCTGGGCTGCTGCGGTGGACAGGGGCACAGCTGCTAGCCCCACGCGCTGGGCATTGGGGGAGAGGGGCCCCTCCAGGCTGGGTGTGGGGCTTCGGGGCCATCCTTACCAGGCACTCGCCAACCCTCCATGTCTGCTCTGTCTCCAGCAGCTGCCTGAGCTGCCTCTGCCTCAGGAACGTGGCAGCTCCAAGGAGGGCTTCCCGAGAGGCCTGCAGAGCAGCAGAGAGTGGGAGATGGCACCGCCACCCAGGGGACAGGACCTGGAGTTCCCTGGGCAGAGCAGGGGGGCAGCAAGGGTTGGGGATCCAAACCCTGGCCTCAGACACCTGCAGGCACTGCTGGGAAGCCCCTGGGGGCTCCAGTGCTTAGGCCTCTGTGGCCACGCACTGCTGCTGAGCTCTGCTGGATCAGGCAGGGCAGGTGTAGGAAATGTCCCTGCCCACCTTCTCAGCTGCTGCCAGCTCTGCGGCTGCAGGCAGGAAGGGGCTCTGAGGCCTCCTCAGGGACTCTGGAGGTTGGGCCCCCACTGAGGCACATTCAAAGGGCTTAGAAATCCCCACCTGAGCCACGCTGTCATCCTGGTCATGCAGGTGGAAGAACAGGGGCATCAGGCTCCTCTGCACGTCCTTCCTCATCTGCTCTTTGTGGGCGCCGACTGCAACCTCCATCGCATCTCTGCAGAGGAGGATGGAGCGCCTTCGCACGTAGCTGGACTCCTAGGAGGAGAGAAGGAAGAGGGGAGGACCTCAGTCCTGGCTCCTCCAAGGCCACGGTGAGGAGATGAATGCTTGTGGCTCTCCCTCTGCAGCGAGGAGAAGAACTCACGGGCCAGGGGCACGCACAGAGAGGAACACACCACCCCGGGCCACACACGCGTGTGTCCCCCACCCCCCAGGCACGCTAACCAAGCCTCCGCTCTCCCGCCGCCTTACGTTTTCAAAGAGTGGCAGGAGCGTCTCGGGCAGCTGCAGAGCGATGGGGACAGCCGTCTGCCTCTCTGCCAGGCAGAGCATGTTGCTGAGGACAGTCAGGGCCCCTGTCCTGATGTCAGTGTCATCGTCCTGCAGTCGCTGCGTGACCTCCGGCAGCAGGCCTCGCAGAGTCCCTGCCTACGTGAAACACACGATTTCATTCTGGGACCCAATATCGAGGACCGCACCGGCAAAACCACTCTGCGTGTAGAGGGTGCGGTGCCGGTCGGGCTGAGATCTCGGGGCCTGGCCTGAATTGCTCAGGGGCCACTGAGGAGGGCAGCGGGAGCAGTGGGCACCGTTCCCGCCGCTCCTGATTCCTGGCAAAGCCCGAGCAAGCCGCTGCATGCACCACCGCCTGCTGCCCAGCCCCAGGCAGATGCCCTCACTGTGCCCGGCTGCCCCTGCTCACCTTCTCGGGTCTCCCAGACAGCATGACGAGGCTTGTGACTGCCATCCTGCGCAGCACCAAGGTCTCGCTCTGCAGATGGAACTGGAGGACGTACAGGACATGGCTGCTGACATGCTCAAAGTCGGTGCACTCCAGGAGCTGAAACACACCCGGCAGCAGAGTGAGAGCCCGGCACAGCCAGCAGAGCTCCCGGACGGCTCGGGGCAAGGCACCAGGGCCGCTCACGGCCCAGGCGGGAGGCAGCAGCGCCTGCAGAGAGCCCTCGCCGCCTCCCCTCTGCCTCATGCATGCAGCCCAGCTTCCCCCTCCCACCCTCAGAGAGGCAGCGCTTGCCACCAGGCCCACCTCAACAAAGACAGTCATGGCGCCGACGTCCTGGCAGGCCTGTCTCTGGAGAAGGCCTATGACCGCCTGTTCACACACGGAGGAGCAGCAGAGCGGTGCTTCACGCCGCAGCACCCTGGCAGGGGGAAGGCAGCATTGGCGGCACCGAGCTGGGCAGGCGAACCTCTCTGGGACCGCACTGCCAGACCCAGCCATTACCCTGCAGGCCAGGCCATGCAGGGAAAGGCTGCGTTTGCGCCTTGGGTTGGCTGCTCGCGCCCCACCGCCCACGAGGAAGGGCATCGTGCCGGGGATCCTTCCTCTCCCTTCTGCTCAAGGGGAGAAATGCCAGGGGAGACAAGGACAACTGAGGAGGCTCTCACCTAGTCAGCACGGCGATAGCAGTGTGGTAGGTCTCGGGGCACATGAGCATGTCCCAGGCATCCTGCCTCTCGATGTCTTCAACCAGGGAGGCACCGCCCAGGCAATGGAACAGAGCTTGCATGGCGCTCACCGAGCTCCTGTACGCAGAGCAAAGCGCGGTCACACGTGGAGCCCCGGCCCCCGGCTCTGGGCCCGGGGCAGAGACCAGGGAGCAGGGACAGAGCACCTGAGGGGGCAGACTGGAGGACGCTTGGCCTTCCTGTGAGAGCTGCAGCAGCCCTGTTCTGGGCCCTTCAAGCTGAAGGAGACCTGGAAGACCACTGCCATGAAGAGCTTGCTGAAAAGTAACTGCACGCAGTGTCGGCTGGAGGGCACCAGGAAGATCTCGTGCATGGCACTGGCTACCTGCAGAAAACACCCAGGGACCGCTCTCACTGCGGAGGTGTCCCTGCAGAACTGCCCGAGGCCGGGGGCTCAGGCGCTGCACTGAGGCAGATGTCAGGGCAGAGCCTGGCCCAGCTGCCTGGCCTGGAGCCCACCTGTGGGAGCTCTCAGGGCTCAGCTCCCATTTGTAGCATGGCACGCGAGCCTTCGCAGCCCAGAGAGAACAGCCCAGCCGGCCCTGTGGGCCCTGCCAGCTGCCCTGGGCTCCCCCTCCCCGGCCCCGCAGCCTGCTCTGGCCAGGCAGCCCCCCTGCCCCAGGCTTCCCGGCTGCCCAGCAGGCAGGAGGAGGTGGGGAGGGAGGACCACCACTGAGGAGAGCGGGGCCAGGCTGCCCGCCTTTGTGCCACGGGGCCGAGCAGCACACGCTGCCCTGCCTGGCTGTGGCCCTGAGGCCTCTGGCCCAGGTGCCCCTGGGAAGGTCCAGGTTTGGGGGCAGGTGGAGAGGGGAGGAGGGACTGGAGAGGGATGTGCAGCCCCACGCGGGGTGGGGGGGAGCGGCAGGGCGGAGTAGGCCTCATGCAGACACTCACAGCCAGGAAACGGCAGCAGCTGCACTCTCCCTCGAAGCTGTGGTCCACAGTGCATTTCTGCTGGATCAGCAGCAGCGCCTTCAGTACGTCCCGCGCGACATGGGGCTCAGAGGCCAACATGCTCCACATGGCCCTGGCAGTGCTGCAGAGCCAGAGCACACTGTCAGTGGGGCCACCTCGGCCACCCCTGCTTCTGCACGGGCAGGCCCCAGAGGTCCTGAGCTGCCCCCGAGGCTGATGGGCCACGTACCTGTCACAGCGTGGGGAAACCTGCAGCAGGCCAGCGGTTGCCTTCTGAGGGCACAGGTGGGCCACTTGCAGAAGGGTCCTCCTCAGGATGTCCCGGAGCGGCTCCTGGCTGACGCACACCAGCTGCGTATAGATGGTCCGCACGACCACGTCCACCTGGCGGAGGCAGCGGGGTGGATCGGGGTGGAGCACAGCCATGGCCCCAGCCGCCACCAAGAACTGTTTCCCTCCCTCTGTTGCTCTTTGCTGGCCTCAAAGGCCGCCCATCGGGTGCTCCCAAGCCCTGGACTCGGGGCATGCGCACAGGGCAATCCCGCTGCATGCAACCTACCTCAGTCAGCTCCGAGCGCGAGTCTCTCAAGACCGTCTCCAGCACGTTGGCAACCGGCTGGGTGTCAGAGACCCTTGGGTCCGCCACGCTCCTCAAGACCGTGAGGATGAAGTCGCTCCTCTCGGTCTGGCAGAGGAAGCTCCCAAGTCCCTGAGGGAGAGAGGGAGGGAAGAGGTGTCGCACTGAGTGCCCTGGTGGCGGGGCACAGCTGAGCAGCGAGGGCTGCTGCTCAGGAATGAGAAACCTGGGGCAGCCCTGGCCCCCTGCCCCAGGACAAGTGCCGGCAGCAGGGGCTGGTCTGGGGTGATTGCAGCCATGGCGGGTGTGGAGAGGGAGCTGTCCTGTGGGCTGAAGGAGGGGCGCAGGGAGGACAGGGTCACGGTGCTCTGCGGGCAACCAGAGCTCGCCGGTGGCCAGAACGACCGGAGTCGCCGCGCTGACGCCGGGTTAAAGCCTTTGGCTGCTCCCTGCAGAGAGGTGGTGGGACCCCGCTGCCTGATCGATGGGAGGCCGTGCCATCCCCCCGATGGCTCATGCACTGGTTCAGCCGAGTCTCCTGCCAGCCCCACGGTCATGACCCCCAGCAAGGGAGAGGCTCGTTACCATTGCCTTGTCAGCGGGCTCCTTGGGCCGGAAGAGTTGATGACTTTCCCATTCCACTTGTAGCTCTGGAGCCACATATGCTGCCTGGCAGGCTGGGCAGGAGGGAAAACACACCATGAGCGGCAGGACCAACGGAGAGCTGGAGACAGCAAGCAAGGGCATCACGGAGAGCTCTGTGCCTGGCTCTCCGTTCTGTGGGGAGCTGGAGACGTGCCAGGGTGGCAGTGGGCCCACTTCCAGGGGGAGGAGGGGAAACGGCCTCTTAGGCTGCAGAAGGGCAGGAGAGTTCCACCTGGCTTTCGGCTCAGGAGGAGGAGAGAAGCCCTGGGATGCTGCTGCTACAGGCTTTCCAGCACAAGGGTTCTTGGGACAGGCCCCAAGTCGCCGTTCCAAGGTGGGCTGCGTGGGCCCTGGGGTTGGCGCAGCACAGCTGCTCCCCTGCTCCAGCCTCGCAGGAGTTTGCTGCTCCTTCGTTTAGCAGAGGACTGGAGCCGAGGCGGTGCGACGCCTCGCCTAGGCCCTCATGGCTACCAGGCCCCAGCCCACGCCCCTGTCTCTTACCGTGTCGGAGCAGAATGAAACTGTGGAAGGTACGCAGCGCCTCTGCAGCCCCGCAGCTGATCTCCTGGTCCTTCTCGGCGCAGGACAGGGTGAGGTGCCCCATCAGCTGCCCCAGGAATCGCAGAGGCTTCTCTTCAAAGAGGAAGGGCTTGCCTTCACTGAAGGGCAAGGTCTGTGGGAGAGAGGAAGGAGCCGTAGCAGCGCCAAGCTGCGGCAGATGGGACAGAAGCCCTAAGCCCCCAGAGCAGGCCCCGGGCCGAGTGCCATGTGAGGCAGAGCCCCTGCGTTGCACCCCGTGGAGACCCGGCGGGCGGCAGCCGCATAAGGGCGAGGAGCGTGCTGCCTCCCTGTGAAGGGAGCCCTGGAAGGGTTTTGCATTCCCTCCCCGGGAGCCTGCGGGACTGGGGTGCCTGAGGGAGGATCGAGAGCCTGGGTCTGCTGGTCCTCCACACCCACATTCAGGTGACGGAGCCCTCCTTCCCCACCTGCGGGACTCCCCATCTCCACAAAAGGGTGCAGCCCTGCGCCCTCTCCTCCTGCCGGATCCTTCTGGCAGGCTCTCCCAAGGCCTGGCACCGCTCCGCCCAGCTCCCCACAGCACGGGAAGGGAGGGCCTGTGGGGCTGCAGCAGGAGCCCGGGGGCCAGCGGGCTGGGGAAGAGGCCAGGAGCGGGCAGTGGCAGCGGGGAGGGGAAGGGCCCGAGAGCCCGCAGGCCCTCAATGCTGAAGCGGCTGGGCAGCAACCCAGGGGAGGGAGAGAGGGCGGGCTGCCTGCCAGAGCTGAGACCGCAAAATGCTCCCGTGCCCTGGGACGGAGCTGGCTCCTGAGAGAAAAGGCACAGGAGAGAGCAGCTCCCAGAGAGAGGGGCAAAGTCGCTGGCGCAGGGCTGAGCCTTGCTGAATCCCCCTGCCTTGTGCCCAGGCTTCCCTCGCAGGGAGCCCAGAGGTACCGGCTACACGGGGGCACCAGGAAAGGGCGAGGAGTGCCGAGAGGTCGCCTGCACTGCAGGCCCCTTACCTCCAGCATCAAAGAGGGCATCAGGAACTGGCTCAGGCTGACAATCCTCCCCACAGCCCTCCGGCGCACAGTAACGTCCAGGGATGCCGTGAAGGGCAGCAGGACCTGACAAGGGAAAAGCTGCTGGTCTGCCTTGGGGAAACGACAGCGGCTCCCGGTGCCGCGGACCTGCCAAGCGCCTGGCGGCATTTACACGATGTGCCGCCAAGGCTTCCCCTGGACAGGAGGAAGGCCTGCAACGTGGTCTGGCCACCTCGTGACCTCGGGGACCGTTGCTGACAGCTGGTGACCTGCTGCAGTCAGAGAGGTAGCCGGCTCCCACCTCCCCAGCCCCCTCTGCCCCTTTCCACGTGCTCCTCCAAAAATGGCCGCACATCCCCTCTCCAGGAGGACAGGAACCTCCGGGGGGGCTGCACCAGGGAGGCTGGGCTACGGCCCATGGGGAGGCCAGAAGAAGAGAGCTTGAGGGCTAGGCTCCCCTTGCAGCCTGGCCACGTCCCAGCAGATCTCTGCCCTGCTGCGATCTGGGGACCAGAGCGTGAACGGGGTGGGTGGAGAGGGCAGTGGCTCAGCGGCACCGGCTGCCAGAGCAGGGCGCCTGGGAAGGACACTCAGACTCCTTCCACTGCTTTGGTTCCGGGCTGGGGCGTGCACGCTCCAGAAGGCCGCGCCTCTTTAGGGTAAGGCAGGGAAGAGAGCCCGTGAGCCCTGCTCTTGGCAAATGCCTGACCTGCAAGATTTTCTCCGCTGTCAGGATGCTGGACCTCGGCGAAGCACCACATATCAGCACCGCCAGCACGCTGTCCAGAGTTTGTGGGATCTGTAAGGGGATGCAGCAGGTGGCAGGCTTACCCTGGCCCTTCTTCCTTGCAGGAAGCTGGCCTGAATGCTTTCCTCCTGAGGATCTCAGCTGCCCACTGGTACCCGCGCGAGGCCTCAGGGTCTCCCTGGTCTTCCTTCTTCTCCTATTGTCTTCCAGCAGCCAAAGCCAGCTAGGAAAACATGCGCAGAGACTGACTGGCAGGGTCTCTGTAGCTCACCCCGCGCTTACCAGAGCATCGAGTGAAGCATGTAGGCTGTCCTTCTGCTCTGCTGGAGCAAGAGAGACGACGCTGCGGATGCAGGGGTGGAGGTGCTGGTCCAGCAGGCACTCCCTCTCTTTGCTGCAAGAAGAGAAGGTGCCGGTCAGACGCCGGGGCTTCCACATCCAGGAAAGTCACCGCAGACGTCGCAGCTGGCAGTCCCCAGGGCGGTACCCTGGTACGAGGTGCGGAAGGGATGCATGGAGGAATTTCCTCCCTCCCCTGTGCCACTGAGCCAGGGACAGAGGGCGGTCCCGGCCAGTGGAGCCCGAACCCCTTTCCCTCTCCTGCCTCTCCCTTCAGAGGAAAAGCCAAGAGGCACCGGGGAGCCCCGGAGCACCCTCTGCCCTCCATCTGGCCCACCGATGGGCCAAGCGCGAGGGAAAGCAGAGGCCTGAAGACAGTGCCGCCGGGGTCCTGCCAGGATAGGAGATGCCTGGTGCCATCAGGCCCACAGTGTGGGGAAGCCCTGGCCCGGCCAGGTCCGGGGCAGGTACCTCATTGCTGCGATAGCAAGCATGGCTTGCTGCCACATCACGGCGTCCATGCTGCAAGGCAACTCCTCTTGCTGTAGCACCTGGAGAGGGAGAGCACAGCCGGGTTGGGGCACGGGAGCTGACAGCGCCCAACACCAGTCTGCAGGGCGGGCAGAGCCCCCCTGCCCCCAGGCCAGCACTGGCACCCAGAGCGGCCCCATGGCAGGCAGGGCTGTTCCCACGGAGGCCTGTCTCACCCTCCCCCTGTGCCCAGACGCCCAAGCACTGTCCCTACCGCTGGGCCGGTGCTCGGCCAGCTTTCCCCCCTCCCTCAGTCCCGCTGGGGGTCCCCTCACCTCCATTTTCTCCACCAGCTCACATGCTGATCTCAGACTGGGCAGGTACCTGCCCTGCAGCCAGGCTCCACAGAGCGTGCGGATGGAGGCCAGAAACCTCAGCTTCGAGGCCTCTTCCTGACAGCCAGGGAGAAGAGAGACAGAGAGGGACGGTGAGGGGCAGAGGCACGGCCAGCAGGAGCTGGGGCTCAAGGGGCTGCAGCGATGGTGCAGGGGGCCGGGAGGGGAGCACCTCTGCACAGCCAGCAGCCCTCCAGGAGCCCGCGCGCAGGCAGCAGACACGGCAGCACCCGGCTGGGAGCCCCAGGCAGAGCCTTGCTGACAAAGCCTGCACTTACCCTTTTGGTGCTGTTGAGAAAGGCCAAGAAGCAGTCGTGGGCTTCCTTCTCCTCGCCCTCCAGCTGGCAGCTGGAGGCAGTCGCAGCTGCACCTGATTAAGAACAAGAGCAGGGAGAGCTGTAGGCAGGAGCAGGAGGTAGAGGGAAGAGAGGGGCCGTCTCTCCAGCCCTGCGCCTGCTGCCCGGCACACAGCAAGCCCGGGCCAGGGTGCCAATGCCCCGTCTGCCCCAGGATGCCGCTGGCAGCAGGGCGGGAAAGGTTCCAGCCCTGTGGCACCGCTGCCTCCCGCCAGCCCCGCTGCCTCTCCTTGCCCCGCTCTGTGCCCCGAGGCAGGAGGTGCTCCCCTGGGGTCCTGTCGATACCCACTCATGGCGGGGATGCTGGGGCTCTCGTCCTCCTCTGCATGTATGACGGGGCTGGCAGAGCCCAAGTCCTCGCTCTGCAGCTCGCGTTGCCTGGGGCTTTCTGACCGCTGATGGTCCTCAGCGGCCACACCAGGCGTCCCACACTCTGCTGCCCCGCGTGCATGCCTCCTGCGGGGGAAATTCTTCGCCAGCCTGCGGGAGAGAGGAAAGGGGTGAGGGTGGGGAGAGGGCAGCCCATGGCAAGCGGCCCCACCCTGGCGCTGCCTGGCCGGAGCAGGGAGGTGGTGGGGCGCAGAAGCTGGGCAGGGGCAGGGGGATCTCCTTCCTGCAGGATGCTCTTTTCCAGCGGGCAGTGCCCACCCACCCGCCTGGGCCCCAGTGCTGGTGCTGGTGCTGGTGCCTGCTCTCCGGCTCCCAGGCCCTTCCCGAAGGGCCCGCCTGCTGGACCCAGGTCCCCTGGGGTCCCTATGCTGCTGGCCCAGCCCCAGCCCCAGCCCCGCATTCTTACCTGGTGGGGACGGTGGATCTTACCTGGTGGGGACGGTGGAGCCTTGCGGAAACACCCTGGCCCTGGCGATGTGGCGTGCCAGGGCTCGCAGGAAAAGACATCCTCTGCGCACAGAGGCCGCTGCACGAGCCACAAGGCTCATGTCCTTTTCTCATGAGAGTCCTGGACACTGTGGGGCTGCCGCGCCGGTGCTGGGCACCCCTAGCTGCCACCAGGGTAGGTCACAAAGGGCCCTATTGTTACCCGGCACTCGGGCCGGGAGGGGCAGGGCATCCTGCCCCCCACTCTGACCCGGGCTCTCCCGGGGCTGTTGACCCGCCCCTGGCTCTGGCTCTTCCAGAACATCTCGAAACACAAGGTCAAAGTAAGTGAAAATAAAGACTGGCAAGACTGGAAAGAAGACGCTTTGTCACGAATGCACCCGGTATTTAGCACATTAAAGAGAAAACTGTCTCCACTAACTAACAACAATGATTAACGCAAGGACAAATCCTAGGACAGTAGAAGAGAGGGCCCAAACAGTGTCCTAAGGCTGACCTGCCTCATTATCATGTGAAAACCACACCTCCTAGCTAGAAAACACCCCTAACCCCAATAAGCCCCCTACTCTCCGGGCATGCGTAGGGAATTGAAAGAGAAGGCCAAGGACAGTGGTATGCAAAGGTATGTGAAAGGAAAAACGACCGACCGACTCCGTCCAACAGCACAGCAATTTAGGAAGTTTGAGGGCATTGCAGTGACAGCATTTTGGATGGATTGACAAAGGCAAGTTGCAAGGCCCAGTGTTCTAGACATGGAAGCAAAGCTGGATAAACCCCACATTTTGGCCTCTCTCAAATTTTACTACGCTGCGCGGTACAAAGAGAGTGCGTTTTCACACGCGAATTTCAAGCTAAAGACAGGCCTGGTAAAGCACACAAGATACTGGGACTGCACAAAACTTTGCGACAGGAGGTGGATAATTAACAGAACAAACCGCTGCTTCAAAGAACGCACAGTAGAAGGGAGGAGTTGAAGTTACTGTTTCGTAGGGCACTAAAATACAGAGCAACAAAGGGAGACAGCGAAGGATTAGTCAGAGACGAACTACCAGCTACCTGACCTGGGGCCGGGAGCGCTATGTGCTATTCCAGGCTGTGACCGTTGAGGCTAGTCACACAGCTTCTGAGAACAACTAGGCGATGCTATCCAGCGGTATGCGAGAGAGAAACCAAGTGAGCCGATCTGAACCGCACCACCCTTAAATACCCAGGGGCTGGGGGGGGGTCGCAAAACGGTAACCCAAAACCGTGCTACGTACCTCTGAGCCAATATATGCTTTGCCCTGAATCAGCTCTGGTGCTGCATAAGCTGGGCTTCCGCAGCATGTGTTCAGATGGTAATCGAGGCCACCCTAGAATAACACAGGAAACCGATCACACGGAAGCATTGGCTGTAACGCAGCTTAAGTCTTCTAGCAACGACATCCTAGAGGCCTCAGAGTCTTCGTTTTCCTCTGCTGTACGTCTGCGTTCACCTCGTGTTTTGCTTTGGTGTAATACACGGCTTCACTGGGCAAAAATTGTCTAAGACCATCAGTATCCTACAAACGTTCAGATCCCCAGCTGCTCGCTCATCTATTATCCTAGCAGTCTTTTCCGCGGCTCCTCCTCTGACAAGGGCTCGCGACTGCGAAGACAGGTGGAACTTGGGAAGAGGTGATCCAAGAGCTACTGGGCCTGAGGTTAGCTGGTTATGGATACCAATATTTAATGCAATACCTTCACGAAGATCCACTAAAAATACTTCCCTATTAAAACCATGTTATTACTTTGCCTGGGCTTTGTACAAAGCAGATCAGGACAAGATGACGTTACACCACCAAGACAATGGTCTAATCGTCTCGATGGCCTGCCAGATGCTCTGACTTGAGTCAAGTAAAACGATCCGAGGACAAGTAACTGTCTTGGGATCAGTAAGACCTTCTTCCCATTCAACTGTTTCTTAACAGCACCCACCTCGCATGTTACGCTGACAAATCGAAAGGGCTCCTAGAACCCAATTTTAAACTCGGCAAACAACTTGGTACAAGCACACAGAACCAGGGGATTTGCAAATGTAACTGGAATAAACTATTTGATTCAATCCACAATCTCCACACACATACAAATCTTTTGGAAAAAGACATACACCATTGAAACTTCTTAGGGAAAAATGCACACCAACATGCGCTTTAAAATATTACAGGCCTTTATATATGACAGTAGGTGCTATACATACAGGACGACCTCTGCCTTAGATTACGATAAAAGATGAAGCCTAAGAGGAGAAAACGATCTAACAGTCCAGTCATAACATGCAGTCAACCGCTCTCTCTCACACAGTTAAGGCCCTACCAAGTAATTAGCGATTGGATGACAACTACGCAAACAGCTTGAATTTAGGGTCTTTGGGCGAGTCTCTGCATTGCACTCTGAAGCCAAACATGCATTTTGTAGGTGCGTGCAGTAGCTGACGTAGCTCTGCTCTGTGAAAGCAACCGAGACACCTACCTTTGGCTTTGCACAGAGTCCAAAGTCTATCAGCTTCAAATGATGTTCCTTGTCAATTAGCAGATTTTCCTGGTGAAAGAGGAAGGGGTAAGGAATGCTTCTATAACCTAAGTATCCAAGGAACCACGTTTTCTTTCACCTTCTTTCTTCTTGTCATTAGCAGCTAGAATTTACCTAAAGCTCTCCTCTGGAGATTTTGACCGGTTGCTAATGAATATCCCCCACATTCCAGATGGGGAATACTAGTTCCTATCTGCTAGAGAAGGGCCTGGGGGGCCGGTGGGCGGGGGGGGCGCAGTGCTGACAGACAGCAAGCTGAACGTGAGGCAGCAGTCTGCTCTGGCCGAAAAGGCGGCCAGCAATACCACGGCCTGTATTAAAAGGAGCACAGCTAGTAGACTGAGAGAAGTTACTCTAGTCCTCTGTTCAGCACAGCTAGAATAATGCGTCTAGTTTCTGCCCCCCGAGCACAGCAAAGACATCAAACTGAAGGAAGCTCAGGGGGCTGGAGCGCTTGCTCGATGAGGAGAGGCTGAGGGCAAGACGTTTGTTCGGCCTCTAGACGAGAAGGCTTCGGTGGAGACCTCGTGGCAGCCTTTCAATACCTACACAGAGGCCATGAAGACAGAGCTAGTCTCTTCACAGGAGTGCATGGTGGGATAACGACGGACAACAGGCATCAAGAGACGTTCAGACTGGAGAGAAGAAAAAGCCTTTCTCCTCATAAGGACAGCAAAGAGCTGAACAGGTTGCCCAGAGAGATTCTGCTGCCTCATCCTTGGGGGAGAGGTCGAAGAGGTGACTGGATAAAGCTCCAAGAGGCTGGGTCTGACACGGCTTTGAGCAGGAGGTTCAAGCAGAAGCCTCTAGAAGCCACTTCCCATCCAAGCTGTCACATGGTCCTATGGCTCCATCAGCTCCCCAGCTACAAGTCGACTCCTTCCAAAAGGCACATACAACGCTTCGTTTGCGGAGACGTGCTTTGGAGACAAAGATTTCATGAGCTGTCTAGGGAAACGCCTGTGCACTAAGAATTTGCTTGTCTCAAGAGATGTCAGCATCTCTAAAAATGCAAATTTCTAATCCCTTCAAGGAGAAGTGGACTCAAGTCTTCCATTCCCTAAGCCTACGCTTAGACTCCTCAATGACAGCAAAGCCACAGGACGGGTCCGGTAGCATGCATCTCCCCCTACACCCTCTGTCTAGCCACCACGTGTTTCAACTATCGGTGTCGCTTTTTCCTTTGGGCGTGAAAACAGAACGGTTTGCGCAACAGAGTGGCACCATAAAGACTCTCTCCAGGTATAAAGGGGATAACAAAAACGCCTAAGCAACATTCAAAGGCAGATCCATGTCTCTGCTCCGCTCCCAGCTGGAACGTGCTGTTCTGCTTCTCCTTCAGAGGAAGCTCCTTCCTCAGATATAGCCACGTCCGGCTCAGCCGAGGAACGTAGCAGCGGATCGAAATAATGCTCTTTCACAAGACGTCAGATAAAGAGCTCGAAGCACAAGAGAATGGAGAAGGCGTAATTTACTCTGGCTCCCAGTGGAGACGTGAAAGTGGCTGTTCATGATTATTTATGCAAATCTGACTACTGTTCAGGCTTACTGGTTTGAGATCCCTGTGGGCATATCCCTGACTGTGAACATAAGCAATTGCTGAAACATTCTGCCGAAAAAACCCACGAGCTTCCTCTTCTGAAAGGCGGTCCTTAGAAATTATGTAATCAAACAGCTCTCCTCCAGGACAGTACTGCAGGAAGACAGGAAAAAGAGAATACGTTTAGAATACGGTGATGAAATCTAAGCAACAACGAGAGCACTGGAGAGCAGCTGGAGGACACTCTTCCATTCCCTCTGCTTCATCACTGCAGCGCCCAAGTGCCCCCACGTACGCCCTAGGTCAGCACTGCGGCAGACCAAACAAGCCGAGACGTCTGACGCGTTGCAACAGATACATCACACTAACGTCACGTATCATTGAGATAGATAACTTTTTAAGAATTGTTTCGTTTGAACTCTGCTATCATCTACCACTACAGCTAGAACCAGGAACCCTCGCCGTGGCAGAAACACCATTTCTTACCTCTAAGACCATGAAGATTTTCTGGGACGTCTCTATCACGTGATACAACTGGCAAATATGCTGGTGCCTTAAGTTCTTCATGGCATCAATTTCTATTTTAACACGAGGCAAGTCATCCTAAGAGACCGCAACAGCAAGCTATGAAATTGCCAACTACTTCAGACAGCCTGTACATCACAGTAAGCATCACACTATTGTGCCACACAGAATTTCGCGGCATCTGTATGACAATTCAACTGCTCAAATTCAACCCACCAACAGCTCTACCGTTACTTCTCTACGATTCTGGCACATTGATCAGCAAAACCCAGAGGGACAGATGTAAAAGAGCTAGCATTCTCATCAGCATTCTCTTTGAATTACTGTCATAATCTTTAACTTCCTCGACTTGAAAGCCACAGAATGTTGCCCTCTCACAGAATCACAGAATCACACAGAATCACTACGGTTGGAAAAGACCTGTAAGATCATCAAGTCCAACCTGGGGGGGGGAAAAAAAAAACAAACAAAAAAAAAAAACAACCACAAAAAAACAAACAAACAAAAAAACCCCAAAAAAACCCCCACAAACAACCCACGCAAGCCAACCACCACACAACAACAACAAGGCACAACACACCAAAAACCAACCCACCCAACACCACACAGCACCATGTCCATCAAGCTACATCCCACAATGCCACATCCACACGCTCCTTGAATACCTCCAGGGAGGGTGACTCTACCACCTCCCTGGGCAGCCTATTCCAATGTTTCACTACTCTCTCGGTAAAGAACTTTTTCCTAATATCTAGCCTGAACCTCCCCTGGCGCAACTTGAGGCCATTTCCTCTAGTCCTGTCACTAGTCACTTGGGAGAAGAGACCAACACCCACCTCTCTGCAACCCCCCTTTCAGGTAGTTGTAGAGAGCGATAAGGTCTCCCCTCAGCCGCCTCTTCTCCAGGCTAAACAACCCCAGCTCCCTCAGCCGCTCCTCATAAGACTTGTGTTCCAGACCCCTCACCAGCTTTGTCACCCTTCTCTGGACACGCTCCAGCACCTCAATGTCTTTCTTGTAGTGAGGGGCCCAAAACTGAACACAGCATTCGAGGTGCGGCCTCACCAGCGCCGAGTACAGAGGCATGATCACCTCCCTGCTCCTGCTGGCCACACCATTTCTGATACAAGCCAGGATGCCGTTGGCCTTCTTGGCCACCTGGGCACACTGCTGGCTCATATTCAGCCGGTTGTCAACCAGCACTCCCAGGTCCTTTTCCACTGGGCAGCTTTCCAGCCACTCGTCCCCAAGCCTGTAGCGTTGCCTGGGGTTGTTGTGGCGAAAGTGTAGAACCCGGCACTTGGCCTTATTGAACTTCATCCGGTTGGTGTCAGCCCATCGATCCAGCCTGTCCAGATCCCTCTGCAGAGCCTTCCTACCCTCAAGCAGATCAACACTCCCTCCCAACTTGGTGTCGTCTGCAAACTTGCTGAGGGTGCACTCTATCCCCTCATCCAGATCATCAATAAAGACATTAAACAAGACCGGTCCCAAAACTGAGCCCTGGGGGACTCCGCTTGTGACCGGCTGCCAGCTGGATTTCACCCCATTCACTACAACTCTCTGGGCTCGGCCATCCAGCCAGTTTTTTACCCAGCGAAGAGTGTACCTGTCTAAACCACAGGCCGCCAGCTTCTCTAGGAGAATGCTGTGGGGAACAGTGTCAAAGGCTTTGCTGAAGTCCAGGTAGACATCAACAGCCTTCCCCTCATCCACTAGGCGGGTCACCTGGTCAGAGAAGGAGCTCAGGTTGGTCAAGCAGGACCTGCCTTTCATGAACCCGTGCTGGCTTGGCCTGATCCCTTGGTTGTCCTGCACGTGTCCCGTGAGCGCCCTCAAGATGAGCCTCTCCATAACCTTCCCCGGCACCGAGGTCAGGCTGACAGGCCTGTAGTTCCCCGGATCCTCCTTCCGACCCTTCTTGTAGATGGGCGTCACATTGGCAAGCCTCCAGTCATCCGGGACCTCCCCCGTTGACCAGGACTGTTGATAAATGATGGAGAGCGGCTTGGCAAGCTCCTCCGCCAGCTCCCTCAGCACCCTTGGGTGGATGCTATCAGGCCCCATAGACTTATGAGTGTCCAGGTGGCATAGCAGGTCGTTAACTGCTTCCTCCTGGATCATGGGGAGCCTATTTTGCTCTCCATCCCTGTCATCCAGCTCAGGGAGACGGATACCCTGAGGATACCTGGTGTGGCTGTTAAAGACTGAGGCGAAGAAGGCATTAAGTACCTCAGCCTTTTCCTCATCCTTCATGACAATGTTCCCCGCCGCATCCAGTAGAGGATGGAGATCCTCCTTGGCCCCCTTTTTGTTGTTAATGTATTTATAGAAGCTTTTTTTGTTGTCCCTCACGACCGTGGCCAGGTTGAGCTCTAGCTGGGCTTTCGCCTTCCTAATTCCCTCCCTGCATGACCTAACGAGGTCCTTGTATTCTTCTTCACTTGCCTGCCCCTTTTTCCAGAGGTGGTAAGTTCTCTTTTTTTCCCCGAGCCTCAGCATAAGCTCCTTGTTCAGCCAGGCCGGCCGTCTTCCCCGCCGGCTCTTCTTACGGCACAGGGGCACTGCCTGCTCCTGCGCCTTCAAGATTTCCTTCTTGAAGAAGGTCCAGCCTTCCTGGGCCCCTTTGCCCTTCAGGACCGTCTCCCAAGGGACCCTCCCGACCAGTGTCCTGAACAGGGCAAAGTCTGCCCTCCGGAAGTCCATGGTAGCGGTATTGCTCACCCGCCTCCTTACTTGGCTAAATATTGCAAAATCTATCATTTCATGGTCGCTAAGCCCCAGACGGCCTCCGACCTTCACTTCTCCCACCAGACCCTCTCTGTTCGTAAACAGCAGGTCAAGCAGGGCACCTTCCCTTGTAGGCTCGCTTACCAGCTGCGTCAGGAAGTTATCTTCCACACACTCGAGGAACCTCTGGGACTGTTTCCTCTTAGCTGTGTTGTACTTCCAGCAGACATCCGGTAAGTTGAAGTCCCCCACAAGAGCAAGGGCTTGCGACTGCGAGACTTCTGCCAGTCGCTTGTAGAATGCTTCATCAGCTTCTACGCCCTGGTCGGGTGGTCTATAACAGACCCCCAGCAGGATATCCGGCTTGTTGGCCTTCCCCCTCATCCTTGCCCATAAGCATTCAACCCCGTCGTGACAATCATCCAGCTCTATACAATCAAAGCACTCCTTGACGTACAGAGCCACCCCACCGCCTCTCCTTCCTTGTCTGTCCCTCCTGAAGAGCTTATAGCCCTCCATCGCAGCACTCCAGCCATGCGAGTCGTCCCACCATGTTTCTGTGATGGCGACCACGTCATAGCTGCCCCGCCGCACGATGGCTTCCAGCTCCTCCTGTTTGCCGCCCATGCTGCGTGCATTGGAGTAGATGCACTTGAGCTGGGCTATCGGTCTTGCCCCCGACAATGGCATGTCACCCCTAGGCTCACCTCTGGGTAGCCTGGCTTCATCCTCTTCCCCCTTCGAGTCTAGTTTAAAGCCCTCCTGATGAGGTTTGCCAACTTACGGGCAAGGATTCTTTTCCCCCTTGGGGACAGCTGAACACCGTCTGCACTCAGCAGGCCCGGTGCCACGGAGACCACCCCATGGTCAAAGAATCCAAAATTCCTCTGGTGGCACCAGTCTCTGAGCCACGCGTTGACCATGTTTGCTTTCTTATTCCTTTCAGTGTTCCTCCCCGCCACTGAAGGGATTGCAGAAAACACCACCTGCGCACCCGATCCGTCAATCAGTCTCCCCAGCGCCTTAAAGTCCTTCTTCATCCCTTTCACGCTTCTTTGCTCAATCTCCTCGCTGCCAACCTGCAAAACTACCAGCGGGTAGTAATCGGTGGGCCGTACCAGACTGGGGAGTTTCCTTGTGACCTCTCTCACCCGGGCCCCAGGGAGGCAGCAGACTTCCCTGTGGGTCGGGTCAGGCCGGCATATTGGGCCCTCCGTTCCCCTCAGGAGGGAATCACCTACAACAACCACCCTCCTTTTTGCCTTGGTAGAGGTGGTTGTGATGCGTGGGGCAGGCTGTCTCGCCCTAGGCAGCCCCGCAGATGGACTTTCGTCCACGTCCTCGTTAGCCTGGCCCTCAAGTTCCACAAGGTTTGTGGTCTACTACTGAAATTCTTTCAAGGCTACAGCACCAGTCAACAGCCAACAAGACAAGCAGGCAGCATTTCGACATGTCGCACCCCTGTGTTCCCGAGACCTCCACAAGAACAGCAGAAGATGCTACCAACTTTTAAGTATTGTGGGAAGGCAGGATGCGGGCCCCTGGGGTGGTCCTGTGCAGGGCAGGATGCGGGCCCCTGGGGTGGTCCTGTGCAGCTGATGGATCAGAGCTTGTTCTGAGAGAGACAAAGACGGGCCTGTGGAAAATTACAAACGAAGCAATAAATAAGGGCTACGTGGCAAGGACTGGGCGTCCTTGAGAAGTGAGGATGTAGATAACAAGAAGTTATGATCAAAGTAGAAGGGAGTTATACAGCTGCTCAAACTGCAAGTAGAAGAACATAAACAAAAGTAACTGTTAGGCTCAAACTGCAAGTAGACGTATGTTTTAGGCTCAGCCAATTAGGATCTAACAAGTAGGTGCGTATTAGGTCTAACTGTATAAATATGTGTTGCTTGAATAATAAAGGTGGACTATGCTTTATCACTCATATTGAGTCGGACGCATCTGTTCCTTCAGCCGCGAACCGTCGGTCAACTCCTGGCTTCGGGAAACTCCCGACATCTTCGGGAAACTCCCGACAAAGTATCATTTGGCTTACCCCTAGAGCAAGTTTGTCCATGATTTTTATTGCAACTTTTTCACCAGGGAGAAGATGTCGTGCAAGTTTTACCTTTGCGAACCCACCTAGAATTCAAAAGAGACGTTTAAAGCTCAGCGTGACGACATGCTTCCTTGCCTATCATCTCGCAGTTACACCGGAGTATGTAGCACGCACCGTGTGCAATGTCTTCTTTAGAGGAAGAAGCAATCACTGCTACCGACTTCCAATGACGTTGTCAGAGCTCTGCCCCCCAAAATACACGCTCAAAACCTGACCTATAGATTCTGCAGTAACAGCTAATCTCTACTCAGGTGAATGCTAAAGTGTTAGACAGATCGCACACACCTCTGCGCATTCCCAGATTAAGCCTACCTGTTCCAATTGTTTCATGTAACTGGTAGTACTTGAGAATCTCCTCATAGCCACCTAGAGCCATTCTGAGAGGCACAGGGATCTCGCAAGTCTTCTCAGCCCTTGCAATGAGCAAGCGTAGCCAGCGTTCATGCTTTGCCACTCCGAGCAGACTCCACAAACCGAAAGCGCATTTGCTGCGGCTCTGGGGAAGCGGGGGTGGGGAGGGGGGGACGGGGTGCGCGACCTGCTTTTGTTACCAAGTGCTGCACACCTCGCAGTACAGTCACCAGACGAGTAAGTCTGAAGGCTGGCACAAAACGCTAGCATCTTTCACGGTCTCCTCGCTAACGCTTAGCAGCGAGAGCGGGCGACTGCTTTGCAGCAGCAGCAGCAGTAACGCCCCCACGACAGTTTCCTCCACAGGGCACCAACTCTCCATCATTTATCAACTGCCCTAGTTAACAGGGGAGGTCCCAGACGACTGGAGGCTTGCCAACGTGAACGCCCATCTACAAGAAGGGCCAGAAGGAGGATCTGGGGAACTACAGGCCTGTCAGCCTGACCTCGGTGCCGGGGAATATTATGGAGAGGTTCATCTTCACAGAATCACAGAATCAGTACGGTTGGAAAAGACCTGTAAGATCATCGAGTCCAACCTGGGGGGGGGGGGGGGGGGGAAACAAACCACAACACAACCACAAAACCGACGCCACACAACAACAATAACAAGCCACAACCCACCCAACACCACACAGCACCATGTCCATCAAGCTACATCCCACAATGCCACATCCACACGCTCCTTGAATACCTCCAGGGAGGGTGACTCTACCACCTCCCTGGGCAGCCTATTCCAGTGTTTCACCACTCTCTCAGTGAAGAACTTTTTCCTAATGTCTAGCCTGAACCTCCCCTGTCGCAACTTGAGGCCATTTCCTCTAGTCCTGTCACTAGTCACTTGGGAGAAGAGACCAACACCCACCTCTCTGCAACCCCCTTTCAGGTAGTTGTAGAGAGCGATAAGGTCTCCCCTCAGCCTCCTCTTCTCCAGGCTAAACAACCCCAGCTCGCTCAGCCGCTCCTCATAAGACTTGTGTTCCAGACCCCTCACCAGCTTCGTCGCCCTTCTCTGGACACGCTCCAGCACCTCAATGTCCTTCTTGTAGTGAGGGGCCCAAAACTGAACACAGTATTCGAGGTGCGGCCTCACCAGAGCCGAGTACAGAGGCATGATCACCTCCCTGCTCCTGCTGGCCACACCATTTCTGATGCAAGCCAGGATGCCGTTGGCCTTCTTGGCCACCTGGGCACACTGCTGGCTCATATTCAGCCGGCTGTCGATCAACACCCCCAGGTCCTTTTCTGCAGGGGAACTTTCCAGCCACTCATCCCCAAGCCTGTAGCGTTGCCTGGGGTTGTTGTGGCCGAAGTGTAGAACCCGGCACTTGGCCTTATTGAACTTCATCCGGTTGGCCTCAGCCCATCGATCCAGTCTGTCCAGATCCCTCTGCAGAGCCTTCCTGCCCTCAAGCAGATCAACACTCCCTCCCAACTTGGTGTCATCTGCAAACTTGCTGAGGGAGCACTCTATCCCCTCATCCAGATCATCAATGAAGATATTAAACAAGACCGGTCCCAAAACCGAGCCCTGGGGGACTCCGCTTGTGACCGGCCGCCAGCTGGATTTCACCCCATTCACCACAACCCTCTGGGCTCGGCCATCCAGCCAGTTTTTTACCCAGCGAAGAGTGTACCTGTCTAAACCACAGGCCGCCAGCTTCTCTAGGAGAATACTGTGGGGAACAGTGTCAAAGGCTTTGCTGAAGTCCAGGTATACAACATCAACAGCCTTCCCCTCATCCACTAGGCGGGTCACCTGGTCATAGAAGGAGATCAGGTTGGTCAAGCAGGACCTGCCTTTCATGAACCCGTGCTGGCTTGGCCTGATCCCTTGGGTAACCTGCACGTGTCCCGTGAGCGCCCTCAAGATGAGCCTCTCCATAACCTTCCCCGGCACCGAGGTCAGGCTGACAGGCCTGTAGTTCCCCGGATCCTCCTTCCGACCCTTCTTGTAGATGGGCGTCACGTTGGCAAGCCTCCAGTCATCCGGGACCTCCCCCGTTGACCAGGACTGTTGATAAATGATGGAGAGCGGCTTGGCAAGCTCCTCCGCCAGCTCCCTCAGCACCCTTGGGTGGATGCCATCAGGCCCCATAGACTTATGAGTGTCCAGGTGCCATAGCAGGTCGTTAACTGCTTCCTCCTGGATCATGGGGAGCCTATTTTGCCCTCCATCCCTGTCATCCAGCTCAGGGGGACGGATACCCTGAGGATACCCGGTGTGGCTGTTAAAGACTGAGGCAAAGAAGGCATTAAGTACCTCAGCCTTTTCCTCATCCTTCGTGACAAGGTTCCCCGCCGCATCCAGTAGAGGATGGAGATCCTCCTTGGCCCTCTTTTTGCTGTTAATGTATTTATAGAAGCTTTTTTTGTTGTCCCTCACGACCGTGGCCAGGTTGAGCTCTAGCTGGGCTTTCGCCTTCCTAATTCCCTCCCTGCATGACCTAACAAGGTCCTTGTACTCTTCTTCACTTGCCTGCCCCTTTTTCCAGAGGTGGTAAGTTCTCTTTTTTTCCCCAAGCCTCAGCATAAGCTCCTTGTTGAGCCAGGCCGGCCGTCTTCCCCGCCGGCTCTTCTTACGGCACAGGGGCACTGCCTGCTCCTGCGCCTTCAAGATTTCCTTCTTGAAGAACATCCATCCTTCCTGGGCCCCTTTGCCCTTCAGGACCGTCTCCCAAGGGACCCTCCCGACCAGTGTCCTGAACAGGGCAAAGTCTGCCCTCCGGAAGTCCATGGTAACGGTGTTGCTCACCCGCCTCCTTACTTGGCTAAATATTGAAAACTCTATCATATCATGGTCGCTAAGCCCAAGACGGCCTCCGACCTTCACTTCACCCACCAGACCCTCTCTGTTCGTAAACAGCAGGTCAAGCAGGGCACCTTCCCTTGTAGGCTCGCTTACCAGCTGCGTCAGGAAGTTATCTTCGACACACTCGAGGAACCTCCGGGACTGTTTCCTCTTAGCTGTGTTGTACTTCCAGCAGACATCCGGTAAGTTGAAGTCCCCCACAAGAGCAAGGGCTTGCGACTGCGAGACTTCTGCCAGTCGCTTGAAGAACACTTCATCAGCTTCTACGCCCTGGTCGGGTGGTCTATAACAGACCCCCAGCAGGATATCCGGCTTGTTGGCCTTCCCCCTCATCCTTGCCCATAAGCATTCAACCCCGTCGTGACAATCATCCAGCTCTATACAATCAAAGCACTCCTTGACGTACAGAGCCACCCCACCGCCTCTCCTTCCTTGCCTGTCCCTCCTGAAGAGCTTATAGCCCTCCATCGCAGCACTCCAGCCATGCGAGTCGTCCCACCATGTTTCTGTGATGGCGACCACGTCATAGCTGCCCCGCCGCACGATGGCTTCCAGCTCCTCCTGTTTGCCGCCCATGCTGCGTGCATTGGAGTAGATGCACTTGAGCTGGGCTATCGGTCTTGCCCCCGGCAATGGCATGCCATCCCTAGGCTCACCTCTGGGTAGCCTGGCTTCATCCCCTTCCCCCTTCGAGTCTAGTTTAAAGCCCTCCTGATGAGGTTTGCCAACTTACGGGCAAGGATTCTCTGCTTGACCAACCTGAGCTCCTTCTCTGACCAGGTGACCCGCCTGGTGGATGAGGGAAAGGCTGTGGATGTTGTCTACCTGGACTTCAGCAAAGCCTTCGACACTGTCTCCCACAGCATTCTCCTGGAGAAGCTGGCGACTCGTGGCTTAGACAGGTGCACTCTTTGCTGGGTAAAAAACTGGCTGGACGGCCGAGCCCAGAGAGTTGTGGTGAATGGAGCGAAATGCAGTTGGCGGCCGGTCACAAGCGGAGTCCCCCAGGGCTCAGTTTTGGGGCCGGTCTTGTTTAGTATCTTTGTCGATGATCTGGATGAGGGGACTGAGTGCTCCCTCAGCAAGTTTGCAGATGACACCAAGTTGGGCGGGAGTGTTGATCTGCTCGAGGGTCGGAAGGGTCTGCAGAGGGATCTGGACAGGCTGGATCCATGGGCCCAGGCCAGTAGTATGAGGTTCAACAAGGCCGAGTGCCGGGTCCTGCACTTTGGCCACAACAACCCCATGCAATGCCACAGGCTTGGGGACGAGTGGCTGGAAAGCTCCCCTGTCGACAAGGCCCTGGGGGTGCTGGTCCACAGCCGGCTGAACATGAGCCAGCAGTGTGCCCAGGTGGCCAACAAGGCCAACGGCATCCTGGCCTGTATCAGAAATGGTGTGGCCAGCAGGAGTAGGGAGGGGATTGTGCCCCTGTACTCGGCGCTGGTGAGGCCGCTCCTCGAATGCTGTGTTCAGGTTTGGGCCCCTCGCTCCAAGAAGGACACTGAGGTGCTGGAGCGTGTCCAGAGAAGGGCGACGAAGCTGGTGAGGGGCCTGGAGCACAAGTCTGATGAGGAGCGGCTGAGGGAGCTGGGGGTGTTCAGTCTGGAGAAGAGGAGGCTGAGGGGAGACCTCATCGCTCTCTACAGTTACCTGAAAGGGGGTTGTGGTGAGGTGGGTGTTGGCCCCTTCTCCCAAGTGACGAGTGACAGGACAAGAGGAAACGGCCTCAAGTTGCGCCAGGGGAGGTTCAGGCTGGCCACTAGGCAAAACTTCTTTCCTGAGGGAGTGGTGAGACACTGGAGCAAGCTGCCCAGGGAAGTGGTGGAGTCACCCTCACTGGAGGTGTTTAAGGAACGTGTGGACGAGGCACTGTGGGCCATGGTTTAATGGGCAAGGTGGGGTTAGCTGATGGTTGGACTTGATGACCTTAGAGGTCTTTTCCAACCTTAGCGATTCTGTGACTGAGACCCAAGAGGACGCCGCAGCGGCCTCCTCCCGCCGCGGGCTGCGCCTAGGCGGCAGCCCAGGGAAGGGGCGGCTCTGAGCGCTGCTCCCACGCCGACCGCAGCGCAGCTCTGCTGCAGACCCGTCCGGCGCCCGCGGCCAGGGCCGCGCCGGGCCGGGCCCGCCTGGGCGAGAGGCACCAAGGACGCCCGCGCCCTCCCCAGGGCCCTGCCGCCAGGGGACCAGCGAGGGGCCGCCCAGCCTCTGACGCTAACCGGCGCCGGGGGCCGCAGGCGCCGGAGGGTAGCACTCACCGGCGCGGCAGCCGCCTCCAGGCGCGGCCGTGGCCGTTGCCGTTGCCGTTCAAATCCCCCCGCCGCGGCGCCCGCCTCGGCCAGAAGGGCCAATCACGGCGCAGCGCTTACCCGGAACAGGCGGGGGCGCGCCGTGCATGACGGGATGGAGCTCGAGCCGGAGCCCGAGAGGGGGCCGGGGTAGCGGGCACGGCCGGGGCGGGGGGGCCTCGGCCTCGGCCGGTCCCGGTCCCGGTCCCGGCGGAGGCGGGAAGCAGCCCCCGCCCCCATCAGGGAAGCCCGCCGGCCGCGACAGCCGACGAGCACTAGCGTGGGGCCCGCGCCGCCCGGCCCGCCGCCCCGCACAAGATGGCCGCCCGGCCCGCCGCCCCGCACAAGATGGCCGCCCGGCCCGCCGCCCCGCACAAGATGGCCGCCCGGCCCGCCGCCCCGCCGAGACTACGCATGCTCCGCGGTCCCAGCCTCCCGTGACACCTGGCCCTTCCCGCCGCCAGGCCCGGCAGCCCCGCGCCGCCCTCCCCAGCGCTGCCCCCGCCCCGCGGCCGCCCTGCTCCGGGCACCCCGCGGCCCCGGCCCCGGCCCCCGCTCCACCTGCGAGCAGCCCGGGGCAGGTGAGGAAAGCGAACAGAAACGTAGGGTTTGCTCCGTGAAGGCTGGGATTGACGGTCTGCCTTGGCCGCGGCCGGCCGTTCCCCTGCCAGGCCTTCCACCTTTCGGCGTAGCAGGCGTTTCGGCCTAAAGCCGCAAGCAAAAAAAGGAAAAAAAGAAACCATGGGTGCAGCGCCTTATTTCTGCCAACTCTCTCTCCTTCGGACTCCTCCCAGACACGGTGAATCTTGCCCGAGTAGAGACAGCCCTACAGTGCCGAGCGAAAGGCTCAGAAAAAAAGGGAGGAGGACATTTCGGCGAGAGAGAAGGGAGCCGTTCCTTTTGGGCAAGACAAACGCTGCTTTATTTCATGGCAGATGTCTCTTCTAGACGGGGTGTCTTCTATTCTGCATCAGCCAATTGACAGCTCCTTGCGTCCCGATGAATAGAGTCACCTGTTAGGGAAACCACTGATTGATTTCAGTCCTGTATTTTCAGTCATTCCCTACGTGACTGTCACAGATTAAAGACACTGAAAGGGAGAGGCGAGGGTAGCTCGCTACTGGTACTGACTGGAAGGCGGCAGGGTGCCTTGGTGCTGAGGGAGGGTTGACTCTGGTAGGCCGCGAAGCTCCACACAGCCGCTCGCTTGCTTGGGTTGCGGAAGAGGAGAGTAAAAGCAAGCGACCAACCTGGTGAGTCAAGAGGAAAAACGTTGCATAAGCAAAGGAGAAGCAGAAGAAGAGAGAAAGAAAACGAACCAAAGTAAGCAATGCGAAGGCCAGAGGCAAGCACCTACCACCCCCCATGGGTAGACCTACACCCAACCAGTTGGCAAGCGAAAGCTGGCGAACCTCCCGAAACCCCCTCCCCACCCTTTTCCTTGCCGAGCAGGGCGTCATGCGGCATGGACTCTCTCTGTGGGTAGCTGGGGTCACCTGCCTGCTTGTGTCCCCTCCCAAGCTCTTGTGCACCCCCCCACCTAGTCCCCGGGGTGGCAGAGCGAGACACAGAGGCAGCCTTGAGGCTGTGCAAACGCTGTTCGGCTGCAGCCAAAACGTCCGTGTGTTGTCAGCACTGTTTTGGCCACAAGTCTAAACCCCAGGGCCCTAGGAGCTGCTACAAAGAGCTCTACCCCAGCCAGGCCCCGTGCACTTGGGAAACCAGACAACGGGGCTAACGACTTCTGAACAGCTCGCTTCTGCCATACGCCGCAGAGACGTGGGTGAACGTTGTCTAGTTGAGTGGGCAGTAATGCTCCTGGGGTGGAGCGACAGGCTCACCGCCTGTCAAGTGCTCATCAGGTTAGAGCATTACTAGTCTCAGCAGAAATGCCGAAACAGAACAGCGAAAGGAATGCAACCACGTTGCCCTGAGCTTCCAGCACAGTCCTAAATCCTGATAGACCTGAGCTTCCCAGTAATTTCAAAATAATTGAAAAGATGAAGCCGCGACGGGCTGCGACATGGCCGACTTCATACCTGGACACGGCTGTCGGGCTTGGTCCTCCAGAGAACCCCAGGGCCTCTCACAGCCCTCTCGGGGGCACGTGCGCGGCCAAGCAGCGCCACCGGACAGCCCCAGGGGCTCTCCTGGGCCTCGCAGGGCACCACGGAAGGCGCTACAGGGCCGCTGCAATTGCCTGGGGAGCAGCACGGCTACCCGGGGCTCCATGCGGTGCCCAGCAGAGCCCCTCCAGCTGTCTGCGGAACAGCGAGGCTCCACAGGGAGTGGGCCCCCCTGGGGCCCTTGTTGGGGCCCGGGGCACAGCGGGCGGTGCCAGTGTGCAGAGCACCCCGGGGTCAGCTCTGCATACAGCTCTGGCAGCCCAGCCAGCCATCTCCCGGGGCAGGGGTCCTCCCTCTCCTCCTCCATGCCCTTCGGAGCCGGTAGCACAGCGCTCGTGGGTGGAATCCGGAGGGAGGCTCTTCCACTGTAGCGCCCAGGATCATCAGGGTTTGAGTCGCCAGGGTAGAGACGGGGAGGCTGCTGTCATTCGCTTTGCCTTGCAGGGCTGGGACGGAAAGGAACAGAGCTGAGGTCAGAGCCCGGACCTGCAGGGACCTCAGGAGCCCCTCTGGCCAGGGCCGCCCCCACCCCCTCAGCTCTTCCCACAGCCAGGAGGGAGGCAGGGGTGCCAGCATCAGCCGGAAGATGCTGGCCACCGATGCCCCACATGCCCCTGAAATCTCTCTCTGCTCTGCCCACACCGGCCCTCACCTGTGCAGGGAGCAGAGCCCTCCCTGGCCGGGGCAGGGATCGGAGCTCCCCAGCCAGGGTCTTCCCTCCTCCCTCCCCGCCAGCCCCTGCAGACGCCCCACACTGCTCTCGCTCACCCCTGCAGATGACCTGGAGCTTCTCCTGGCACTCATCCCTCAGCTGCCGCCCGGCGAGCCCTAGGCACACACAGCCTGTCACAGATCCCGCTGGCCTGCCCGCCCCAGCAGCCCACCTCCCGCCCCCCCCAGGCCCGTGGCCCACAC
This sequence comes from Gavia stellata, assembly GCF_030936135.1. Lineage (NCBI taxonomy): Eukaryota > Metazoa > Chordata > Aves > Gaviiformes > Gaviidae > Gavia > Gavia stellata. The sequence continues at coordinate 88,753,366 of NC_082637.1, read as the reverse complement.
ACCCTCCTCCCCTTGGGCAAGGCTGAGCCCAGGGCGGTCCCCTGAGCATGAAGCCAAGAAGACTGCCCGTGGGCGCCCGGCCCCGCATCGGGCAGGCAGGGCTCCGCAGCTGCCCGGTGGATTCGGCAGCAGCAGCCGTGGCTGGGGCTAAGTTGCCGCAGGGCAGGCAGCGACCCCCGGCGGGGTTACGAGGGGGTTGTGGCTCACCAGTGAACCTGATGGCTGCCTGGCACAAGGGCTCCTGTGGGCTCTGCAGGTATGGCAGGCTCTGGTGCAGGTACTCCTCTGTTCTGCTGCTGTCCTCCACGAGCTGGAGAGAGCAGAAGGGGACAGGCTTGGCACAGACCCCCTATGCCCAGGACTGGCCTCCCCTGCCTTTCCCTGCCCGGACACCCGCGACGCACAGTCAGCGGCTGTCTGGTGCTGGGGTTTGGAGGGAGCAGAGGGTAGGGTGCTCGCCGGGGTGCTGCGGTGCCACCCTGCTGCCAAGGCCCAGCTGGCCCGAGGCTCCGTCGGCACCCCTGGGCTCCAGGGGGAAGGGGAGCCTGGGTGCGGTGCAGGCAGGCAGCGCTGGGCTGCTGCGGTGGACAGGGGCACAGCTGCTAGCCCCACGCGCTGGGCATTGGGGGAGAGGGGCCCCTCCAGGCTGGGTGTGGGGCTTCGGGGCCATCCTTACCAGGCACTCGCCAACCCTCCATGTCTGCTCTGTCTCCAGCAGCTGCCTGAGCTGCCTCCGCCTCAGGAACGTGGCAGCTCCAAGGAGGGCTTCCCGAGAGGCCTGCAGAGCAGCAGAGAGTGGGAGATGGCACCGCCACCCAGGGGACAGGACCTGGGGTTCCCTGGGCAGAGCAGGGGGGCAGCAAGGGTTGGGGATCCAAACCCTGGCCTCAGACACCTGCAGGCACTGCTGGGAAGCCCCTGGGGGCTCCAGTGCTTAGGCCTCTGTGGCCACGCACTGCTGCTGAGCTCTGCTGGATCAGGCAGGGCAGGTGTAGGAAATGTCCCTGCCCACCTTCTCAGCTGCTGCCAGCTCTGCGGCTGCAGGCAGGAAGGGGCTCTGAGGCCTCCTCAGGGACTCTGGAGGTTGGGCCCCCATTGAGGCACGTTTAAAGGGCTTAGAAATCCCCACCTGAGCCACGCTGTCATCCTGGTCATGCAGGTGGAAGAACAGGGGCATCAGGCTCCTCTGCACGTCCTTCCTCATCTGCTCTTTGTGGGCACCGACTGCAACCTCCATCGCATCTCTGCAGAGGAGGATGGAGCGCCTTCGCACATAGCTGGACTCCTAGGAGGAGAGAAGGAAGAGGGGAGGACCTCAGTCCCGGCTCCTCCAAGGCCACGGTGAGGAGATGAATGCTTGTGGCTCTCCCTCTGCAGCGAGGAGAAGAACTCACGGGCCAGGGGCACGCACAGAGAGGAACACACCACCCCGGGCCACGCACGCGTGTGTCCCCCACCCCCCAGGCACGCTAACCAAGCCTCCGCTCTCCCGCCGCCTTACGTTTTCAAAGAGTGGCAGGAGCGTCTCGGGCAGCTGCAGAGCGATGGGGACAGCCGTCTGCCTCTCTGCCAGGCAGAGCATGTTGCTGAGGACAGTCAGGGCCCCTGTCCTGATGTCAGTGTCATCGTCCTGCAGTCGCTGCGTGACCTCCGGCAGCAGGCCTCGCAGAGTCCCTGCCTACGTGAAACACACGATTTCATTCTGGGACCCAATATCGAGGACCGCACCGGCAAAACCACTCTGCGTGTAGAGGGTGCGGTGCCGGTCGGGCTGAGATCTCGGGGCCTGGCCTGAAGTGCTCAGGGGCCACTGAGGAGGGCAGCAGGAGCAGTGGGCACCGTTCCCGCCGCTCCCGATTCCTGGCAAAGCCCGAGCAAGCCGCTGCATGCACCACCGCCTGCTGCCCAGCCCCAGGCAGATGCCCTCACTGTGCCCGGCTGCCCCTGCTCACCTTCTCGGGTCTCCCAGACAGCATGACGAGGCTTGTGACTGCCATCCTGCGCAGCACCAAGGTCTCGCTCTGCAGATGGAACTGGAGGACGTACAGGACATGGCTGCTGACATGCTCAAAGTCGGTGCACTCCAGGAGCTGAAACACACCCGGCAGCAGAGTGAGAGCCCGGCACAGCCAGCAGAGCTCCCGGACGGCTCGGGGCAAGGCACCAGGGCCGCTCACGGCCCAGGCGGGAGGCAGCAGCGCCTGCAGAGAGCCCTCGCCGCCTCCCCTCTGCCTCATGCATGCAGCCCAGCTTCCCCCTCCCACCCTCAGAGAGGCAGCGCTTGCCACCAGGCCCACCTCAACAAAGACAGTCATGGCGCCGACGTCCTGGCAGGCCTGTCTCTGGAGAAGGCCTATGACCGCCTGTTCACACACGGAGGAGCAGCAGAGCGGAACTTCACGCCGCAGCACCCTGGCAGGGGGAAGGCAGCATTGGCGGCACCGAGCTGGGCAGGCGAACCTCTCTGGGACCGCACTGCCAGACCCAGCCATTACCCCGCAGGCCAGGCCACGCGGGGAAAGGCTGCGTTTGTGCCTTGGGTTGGCTGCTCGCGCCCCACCGCCCACGAGGAAGGGCATCGTGCCGGGGGTCCTTCCTCTCCCTTCTGCTCAAGGGGAGAAATGCCAGGGGAGACAAGGACAACTGAGGAGGCTCTCACCTAGTCAGCACGGCAATAGCAGTGTGGTAGGTCTCGGGGCACATGAGCATGTCCCAGGCATCCTGCCTCTCGATGTCTTCAACCAGGGAGGCACCGCCCAGGCAATGGAACAGAGCTTGCATGGCGCTCACCGAGCTCCTGTACGCAGAGCAAAGCGCGGTCACACGTGGAGCCCCGGCCCCGGCTCTGGGCCCGGGGCAGAGACCAGGGAGCAGGGACAGAGCACCTGATGGTGCAGACTGGAGGACGCTTGGCCTTCCTGTGAGAGCTGCAGCAGCCCTGCTCTGGGCCCTTCAAGCTGAAGGAGACCTGGAAGACCACTGCCATGAAGAGCTCATTGAAAAGTAACTGCACACAGTGTTGGCTGGAGGGCACCAGGAAGATCTCGTGCATGGCACTGGCTACCTGCAGAAAACACCCAGGGACAACTTTCACTGCGGAGGTGTCCCTGCGGCACTGCCCGAGGCCGGGGGCTCAGGCGCTGCACTGAGGCAGATGTCAGGGCAGAGCCTGGCCCAGCTGCCTGGCCTGGAGCCCACCCGTGGGAGCTCTCAGGGCTCAGCTCCCATTTGTAGCATGGCACGCGAGCCTTCGCAGCCCAGAAAGAACAGCCCAGCCGGCCCTGTGGGCCCTGCCAGCTGCCCTGGGCTCCCCCTCCCCGGCCCCGCAGCCTGCTCTGGCCAGGCAGCCCCCCTGCCCCAGGCTTCCCGGCTGCCCAGCAGGCAGGAGGAGGTGGGGAGGGAGGACCACCACTGAGGAGAGCGGGGCCAGGCTGCCCACCTGTGTGCCACGGGGCCGAGCAGCACACGCTGCCCTGCCTGGCTGTGGCCCTGAGGCCTCTGGCCCAGGTGCCCCTGGGAGGGTCCGGGTTTGGGGGCAGGTGGAGAGGGGAGGAGGGACTGGAGAGGGATGTGCAGCCCCAGGCGAGGCGGGGGGGAGCAGGCTTCATCCAGACACTCACAGCCAGGAAACGGCAGCAGCTGCACTCTCCCTCGAAGCTGTGGTCCACAGTGCATTTCTGCTGGATCAGCAGCAGCGCCTTCAGCACGCCCTGCGTGACACGGGGCTCGGAGGCCAACATGCTCCACATGGCCCTGGCAGTGCTGCAGAGCCAGAGCACACTGTCAGTGGGGCCACCTCGGCCACCCCCGCTTCTGCACGGGCAGGCCACAGAGGTCCTGAGCTGCCCCCGAGGCTGACGGGCCACCTACCTGTCACAGCGTGGGGAAACCTGCAGCAGGCCAGCGGTTGCCTTCTGAGGGCACAAGTGGGCCACTTGCAGAAGGGTCCTCCTCAGGATGTCCCGGAGCGGCTCCTGGCTGACGCACACCAGCTGCGTATAGATGGTCCGCACGACCATGTCCACCTGGCGGAGGCAGTGGGGTGGATCGGGGTGGAGCACAGCCATGGCCCCAGCTGCCACCAAGAACTGTTTCCCTCCCTCCGTTGCTCTTTGCTGGCCTCAAAGGCCGCCCATCGGGTGCTCCCAAGCCCTGGACTCGGGGCATGCGCGCAGGGCAATCCCGCTGCACACAACCTACCTCGGTCAGCTCCGAGCGTGAGTCTCTCAAGACCGTCTCCAGCACGTTGGCAACCGGCTGGGTGTCAGAGACCCTTGGGTCCGCCACACTCCTCAAGACCGTGAGGATGAAGTCGCTCCTCTCGGTCTGGAGGAGGGAGCTCCCAAATACCTGAGGGAGAGAGGGAGGGAAGAGGTGTCGCACTGAGTGCCCTGGTGGCGGGGCACAGCTGAGCAGCGAGGGCAGCTCTGGAGTGAGAAACCTGGGGCAGCCCTGGCCCCCTGCCCCAGGACAAGTGCCGGCAGCAGGGGCTGGTCTGGGGTGATTGCAGCCATGGTGGGTGTGGAGAGGGAGCTGCCCTGTGGGCTGAAGGAGGGGCGCAGGGAGGACAGGGTCACGGTGCGCTGGCTCTGCCGGCAACCAGAGCTCGCCGGTGGCCAGGACAGCCGGAGCCACCACGCTGATGCCGGGTTAAAGCCTTTGGCTGCTCCCTGCAGAGAGGTGGTGGAACCCCGCTGCCTGATCGATGGGAGGCCATGCCATCCCCCCGATGGCTCATGCACTGGTTCAGCCGAGTCTCCTGCCAGCCCCACGGCCAAGACCCCCAGCAAGGGAGAGGCTCGTTACCATTGCCTTGTCAGCGGGCTCCATAGGCCAGAAGGGGCGACCGCCTTCCCACGCCACTGGTAGCTCTGGAGCCTCACGTGCTGCCTGGCAGCCTGGGCAGGAGGGAAAACACACTGTGAGCAGCAGGACCAACGGAGAGCTGGAGACAGCAAGCAACAGCATCATGGAGAGCTCTGTGCCTGGCTCTCTGTTCTGTGGGGAGCTGGAGATATGCCAGGGTAGCCCCAGCTCGCCCCCCTGTCTCTTACCGCGTCGCAGCAGAATGAAACTGTGGAAGGTACGCAGCGCCTCTGCAGCCCCGCAGCTGATCTCCTGGTCCTTCTCGGCGCAGGACAGGGTGAGGTGCCCCATCAGCTGCCCCAGGAATCGCAGAGGCTTCTCTTCAAAGAGGAAGGGCTTGCCTTCACTGAAGGGCAAGGTCTGTGGGAGAGAGGAAGGAGCCGTAGCAGCGCCAAGCTGCGGCAGATGGGACAGAAGCCCTAAGCCCCCAGAGCGGGCCCCGGGCCGAGTGCCATGTGAGGCAGAGCTCTTGGAGGGCTCTGCCCTGCGCTGCACCCCGTGGAGACCCGGCGGGCGGCAGCCGCATCAGGGCGAGGAGCGTGCTGCCTCTCTGTGAAGGGAGCCCTGGAAGGGTTTTGCATTCCCTCCCCGGGAGCCTGCGGGACTGGGGTGCCTGAGGGAGGATCGAGAGCCTGGGTCTGCTGGTCCTCCACACCCACGTTCAGGTGACGGAGCCCTCCTTCCCCACCTGCGGGACTCCCCATCTCCACAAAAGGGTGCAGCCCTGCGCCCTCTCCTCCTGCCGGATCCTTCTGGCAGGCTCTCCCAAGGCCTGGCACCGCTCCGCCCAGCTCCCCACAGCACGGGAAGGGAGGGCCTGTGGGGCTGCAGCAGGAGCCCGGGGGCCAGCGGGCTGGGGAAGAGGCCAGGAGCGGGCAGTGGCAGCGGGGAGGGGAAGGGCCCGAGAGCCCGCAGGCCCTCAATGCTGAAGCGGCTGGGCAGCAACCCAGGGGAGGGAGAGAGGGCGGGCTGCCTGCCAGAGCTGAGACCGCAAAATGCTCCCGTGCCCTGGGACGGAGCTGGCTCCTGAGAGAAAAGGCACAGGAGAGAGCAGCTCCCAGAGACGGGGGCAAAGTCGCTGGCGCAGGGCTGAGCCTTGCTGAATCCCCCTGCCTTGTGCCCAGGCTTCCCTCGCAGGGAGCCCAGAGGTACCGGCTACACGGGGGCACCAGGAAAGGGCGAGGAGTGCCGAGAGGTCGCCTGCACTGCAGGCCCCTTACCTCCAGCATCAAAGAGGGCATGAAGAACTTGCTCAGGCTGACAATCCTCCCCACAGCCCTCCGGCGCACAGTAACGTCCAGGGATGCCGTGAAGGGCAGCAGGACCTGACAAGGGAAAAGCTGCTGGTCTGCCTTGGGGAAACGACAGCGGCTCCCGGTGCCGCGGACCTGCCAAGCGCCTGGCGGCGTTTACGCGACGTGCCGCCAAGGCTTCCCCTGGACAGGAGGAAGGCCTGCAATGTGGTCTGGCCACCTCATGACCTCGGGGACCGTTGCTGACAGCTGGTGACCAGCTGCAGTCAGAGAGGTAGCCGGCTCCCACCTCCCCAGCCCCCTCTGCCCCTTTCCACGTGCTCCTCCAAAAATGGCCGCACATCCCCTCTCCAGGAGGACAGGAACCTCCGGGGGGGCTGCACCAGGGAGGCTGGGCTACGGCCCATGGGGAGGCCAGAAGAAGAGAGCTTGAGGGCTAGGCTCCCCTTGCAGCCTGGCCACGTCCCAGCAGATCTCTGCCCTGCTGCGATCTGGGGACCAGAGCGTGAACGGGGTGGGTGGAGAGGGCAGTGGCTCAGCGGCACCGGCTGCCAGAGCAGGGCGCCTGGGAAGGACACTCAGACTCCTTCCACTGCTTTGGTTCCGGGCTGGGGCGTGCACGCTCCAGAAGGCCGCGCCTCTTTAGGGTAAGGCAGGGAAGAGAGCCCGTGAGCCCTGCTCTTGGCAAATGCCTGACCTGCAAGATTTTCTCCGCTGTCAGGATGCCGGACCTCGGCGAAGCACCACGCATCAGCACCTCCAGCACGCTGTCCAGAGTTTGCAGGATCTGTAAAGAGATGCAGCAGGTGGCAGGCTTGCCCTGGCCCTTCTTCCTTGCAGGAAGCTGGCTTGAATGCTTTCCTCCTGAGGATCTCAGCTGCCCACTGGTGCCCAAGCAAGACCTCAGGGTCTCCCTGGTCATCCTTCTTCTCCTGTCGTCTTCCAGCAGCCAAAGCCAGCTAGGAAAACATGCGCAGAGACCGACTGGCAGGGTCTCTGTAGCTCACGCCGCGCTTACCAGAGCATCGAGTGAAGCATGTAGGCTGTCCTTCTGCTGTGCCAGAGCAAGAGAGACGACGCTGCGGATGCAGGGGTGGAGGTGCTGGTCCAGCAGGCACTCCCTCTCTTTGCTGCAAGAAGAGAAGGTGCCGGTCGGATGCGTGGAGGCATCTCCTCCCTCCCCTGTGCCACTGAGCCAGGGACAGAGGGCGGTCCTGGCCAGTGGAGCCCGAACCCCTTTCCGTCTCCTCCTTCTCCCTTCAGAGGAAAAGCCAAGAGGCACTGGGGAGCCCCGGAGAATCCTCTGCCCTCCATCTGGCCCACCAATCGGCCAAGCGCGAGGGAAAGCAGAGGCCCGAAGACAGTGCTGCTGGGGTCCTGCCAGGATAGGAGATGCCTGGTGCCATCAGGCCCACGCCGTGCGGAGGCCGTGGCCTGGCCAGGTCTGGGGCAGGTACCTCATTGCTGCGATAGCAAGCATGGCTTGCTGCCACATCACGGCGTCCATGCTGCAAGGCAACTCCTCTTGCTGTAGCACCTGGAGAGGGAGAGCACAGCCGGGTTGGGGCACGGGAGCTGACAGCGCCCAACACCAGTCTGCAGGGCGGGCAGAGCCCCGCTGCCCTCAGGCCAGCACTGGCACCCAGAGCGGCCCCATGGCAGGCAGGGCTGTTCCCACGGAGGCCTGTCTCACCCTCCCCCTGTGCCCAGACGCCCAAGCACTGTCCCTACCGCTGGGCCGGTGCTCGGCCAGCTTTCCCCCCTCCCTCAGCCCTGCTGGGGGTCCCCTCACCTCCATTTTCTCCACCAGCTCACATGCTGATCTCAGACTGGGCAGGTACCTGCCCTGCAGCCAGGCTCCGCAGAGCGTGCGGATGGAGGCCAGAAACCTCAGCTTCGAGGCCTCTTCCTGACAGCCAGGGAGAAGAGAGACAGAGAGGGACGGTGAGGGGCAGAGGCACGGCCAGCAGGAGCTGGGGCTCAAGGGGCTGCAGCGATGGTGCAGGGGGCCGGGAGGGGAGCACCTCTGCACAGCCAGCAGCCCTCCAGGAGCCCGCGCGCAGGCAGCAGACACGGCAGCACCCGGCTGGGAGCCCCAGGCAGAGCCTTGCTGACAAAGCCTGCACTTACCCTTTTGGTGCTGTTGAGAAAGGCCAAGAAGCAGTCGTGGGCTTCCTTCTCCTCGCCCTCCAGCTGGCAGCTGGAGGCAGTCGCAGCTGCACCTGATTAAGAACAAGAGCAGGGAGAGCTGTAGGCAGGAGCAGGAGGTAGAGGGAAGAGAGGGGCCGTCTCTCCAGCCCTGCGCCTGCTGCCCGGCACACAGCAAGCCCGGGCCAGGGTGCCAATGCCCCGTCTGCCCCAGGATGCCGCTGGCAGCAGGGCGGGAAAGGTTCCAGCCCTGTGGCACTGCTGCCTCTCGCCAGCCCCGCTGCCTCTCCTTGCCCCGCTCTGTGCCCCGAGGCAGGAGGTGCTCCCCTGGGGTCCTGTCGATACCCACTCATGGCGGGGATGCTGGGGCTCTCGTCCTCCTCCGCGTGTATGACGGGGCTGGCAGAGCCCAAGTCCTCGCTCTGCAGCCCACGTTGCCTGGGGCTTTCTGACCGCTGATGGTCCTCAGCGGCCACACCAGGCGTCCCACACTCTGCTGCCCCGCGTGCATGCCTCCTGCGGGGGAAATTCTTCGCCAGCCTGCGGGAGAGAGGAAAGGGGTGAGGGTGGGGAGAGGGCAGCCCATGGCAAGCGGCCCCACCCTGGCGCTGCCTGGCCGGAGCAGGGAGGTGGTGGGGCGCAGAAGCTGGGCAGGGGCAGGGGGATCTCCTTCCTGCAGGATGCTCTTTTCCAGCGGGCAGTGCCCACCCACCCGCCTGGGCCCCAGTGCTGGTGCTGGTGCTGGTGCCTGCTCTCCGGCTCCCAGGCCCTTCCCGAAGGGCCCGCCTGCTGGACCCAGGTCCCCTGGGGTCCCTATGCTGCTGGCCCAGCCCCAGCCCCAGCCCCGCATTCTTACCTGGTGGGGACGGTGGATCTTACCTGGTGGGGACGGTGGAGCCTTGCGGAAACACCCTGGCCCTGGCGATGTGGCGTGCCAGGGCTCGCAGGAAAAGACATCCTCTGCGCACAGAGGCCGCTGCACGAGCCACAAGGCTCATGTCCTTTTCTCATGAGAGTCCTGGACACTGTGGGGCTGCCGCGCCGGTGCTGGGCACCCCTAGCTGCCACCAGGGTAGGTCACAAAGGGCCCTATTGTTACCCGGCACTCGGGCCGGGAGGGGCAGGGCGTCCTGCCCCCCACTCTGACCCGGGCTCTCCCGGGGCTGTTGACCCGCCCCTGGCTCTGGCTCTTCCAGAACATCTCGAAACACAAGGTCAAAGTAAGTGAAAAAAAAGACTGGCAAGACTGGAAAGAAGACGCTTTGTCACGAATGCACCCGGTATTTAGCACATTAAAGAGAAAAACTGTCTCCACTAACTAACAACAATGATTAACGCAAGGACAAATCCTAGGACAGTAGAAGAGAGGGCCCAAACAGTGTCCTAAGGCTGACCTGCCTCATTATCATGTGAAAACCACACCTCCTAGCTAGAAAACACCCCCAACCCCAATAAGTCCCCTACTCTCCGGGCATGCGTAGGGAATTGAAAGAGAAGGCCAAGGACAGTGGTATGCAAAGGTATGTGAAAGGAAAAACGACCGACCGACTCCGTCCAACAGCACAGCAATTTAGGAAGTTTGAGGGCATCGCAGTGACAGCATTTTGGATGGATTGACAAAGGCAAGTTGCAAGGCCCAGTGTTCTAGACATGGAAGCAAAGCTGGATAAACCCCACATTTTGGCCTCTCTCAAATTTTACTACGCTGCGCGGTACAAAGAGAGTGCGTTTTCACACGCGAATTTCAAGCTAAAGACAGGCCTGGTAAAGCACACAAGATACTGGGACTGCACAAAACTTTGCGACAAGAGGTGGATAATTAACAGAACAAACCGCTGCTTCAAAGAACGCACAGTAGAAGGGAGGAGTTGAAGTTACTGTTTCGTAGGGCACTAAAATACAGAGCAACAAAGGGAGACAGCGAAGGATTAGTCAGAGACGAACTACCAGCTACCTGACCTGGGGCCGGGAGCGCTATGTGCTATTCCAGGCTGTGACCGTTGAGGCTAGTCACACAGCTTCTGAGAACAACTAGGCGATGCTATCCAGCGGTATGCGAGAGAGAAACCAAGTGAGCCGATCTGAACCGCACCACCCTTAAATACCCAGGGGCTGGGGGGGGGTCGCAAAACGGTAACCCAAAACCGTGCTACGCACCTCTGAGCCAATATATGCTTTGCCCTGAATCAGCTCTGGTGCTGCATAAGCTGGGCTTCCGCAGCATGTGTTCAGATGGTAATCGAGGCCACCCTAGAATAACACAGGAAACCGATCACACGGAAGCATTGGCTGTAACGCAGCTTAAGTCTTCTAGCAACGACATTCTAGAGGCCTCAGAGTCTTCGTTTTCCTCTGCTGTGCGTCTGCGTTCACCTCGTGTTTTGCTTTGGTGTAATACACGGCTTCACTGGGCAAAAATTGTCTAAGACCATCAGTATCCTACAAACGTTCAGATCCCCAGCTGCTCGCTCATCTATTATCCTAGCAGTCTTTTCCGCGGCTCCTCCTCTGACAAGGGCTCGCGACTGCGAAGACAGGTGGAACTTGGGAAGAGGTGATCCAAGAGCTACTGGGCCTGAGGTTAGCTGGTTATGGATACCAATATTTAATGCAATACCTTCACGAAGATCCACTAAAAATACTTCCCTATTAAAACCATGTTATTACTTTGCCTGGGCTTTGTACAAAGCAGATCAGGACAAGATGACGTTACACCACCAAGACAATGGTCTAATCGTCTCGATGGCCTGCCAGATGCTCTGACTTGAGTCAAGTAAAACGATCCGAGGACAAGTAACTGTCTTGGGATCAGTAAGACCTTCTTCCCATTCAACTGTTTCTTAACAGCACCCACCTCGCATGTTACGCTGACAAATCGAAAGGGCTCCTAGAACCCAATTTTAAACTTGGCAAACAACTTGGTACAAGCACACAGAACCAGGGGATTTGCAAATGTAACTGGAATAAACTATTTGATTCAATCCACAATCTCCACACACATACAAATCTTTTGGAAAAAGACATACACCATTGAAACTTCTTAGGGAAAAATGCACACCAACATGCGCTTTAAAATATTACAGGCCTTTATATATGACAGTAGGTGCTATACATACAGGACGACCTCTGCCTTAGATTACGATAAAAGATGAAGCCTAAGAGGAGAAAACGATCTAACAGTCCAGTCATAACATGCAGTCAACCGCTCTCTCTCACACAGTTAAGGCCCTACCAAGTAATTAGCGATTGGATGACAACTACGCAAACAGCTTGAATTTAGGGTCTTTGGGCGAGTCTCTGCATTGCACTCTGAAGCCAAACATGCATTTTGTAGGTGCGTGCAGTAGCTGACGTAGCTCTGCTCTGTGAAAGCAACCGAGACACCTACCTTTGGCTTTGCACAGAGTCCAAAGTCTATCAGCTTCAAATGATGTTCCTTGTCAATCAGCAGATTTTCCTGGTGAAAGAGGAAGGGGTAAGGAATGCTTCTATAACCTAAGTATCCAAGGAACCACGTTTTCTTTCACCTTCTTTCTTCTTGTCATTAGCAGCTAGAATTTACCTAAAGCTCTCCTCTGGAGATTTTGACCGGTTGCTAATGAATATCCCCCACATTCCAGATGGGGAATACTAGTTCCTATCTGCTAGAGAAGGGCCTGGGGGGCCGGTGGGCGGGGGGGGCGCGGTGCTGACAGACAGCAAGCTGAACGTGAGGCAGCAGTCTGCTCTGGCAGAAAAGGCGGCCAGCAATACCACGGCCTGTATTAAAAGGAGCACAGCTAGTAGACTGAGAGAAGTTACTCTAGTCCTCTGTTCAGCACAGCTAGAATAATGCGTCTAGTTTCTGCCCCCCGAGCACAGCAAAGACATCAAACTGAAGGAAGCTCAGGGGGCTGGAGCGCTTGCTCGATGAGGAGAGGCTGAGGGCAAGACGTTTGTTCGGCCTCTAGACGAGAAGGCTTCGGTGGAGACCTCGTGGCAGCCTTTCAATACCTACACAGAGGCCATGAAGACAGAGCTAGTCTCTTCACAGGAGTGCATGGTGGGATAACGACGGACAACAGGCATCAAGAGACGTTCAGACTGGAGAGAAGAAAAAGCCTTTCTCCTCATAAGGACAGCAAAGAGCTGAACAGGTTGCCCAGAGAGATTCTGCTGCCTCATCCTTGGGGGAGAGGTCGAAGAGGTGACTGGATAAAGCTCCAAGAAGCTGGGTCTGACACGGCTTTGAGCAGGAGGTTCAAGCAGAAGCCTCTAAAAGCCACTTCCCATCCAAGCTGTCACATGATCCTATGGCTCCATCAGCTCCCCAGCTACAAGTCGACTCCTTCCAAAAGGCACATACAACGCTTCGTTTGCGGAGACGTGCTTTGGAGACAAAGATTTCATGAGCTGTCTAGGGAAACGCCTGTGCACTAAGAATTTGCTTGTCTCAAGAGATGTCAGCATCTCTAAAAATGCAAATTTCTAATCCCTTCAAGGAGAAGTGGACTCAAGTCTTCCATTCCCTAAGCCTACGCTTAGACTCCTCAATGACAGCAAAGCCACAGGACGGGTCCGGTAGCATGCATCTCCCCCTACACCCTCTGTCTAGCCACCACGTGTTTCAACTATCGGTGTCGCTTTTTCCTTTGGGCGTGAAAACAGAACGGTTTGCGCAACAGAGTGGCACCATAAAGACTCTCTCCAGGTATAAAGGGGATAACAAAAACGCCTAAGCAACATTCAAAGGCAGATCCATGTCTCTGCTCCGCTCCCAGCTGGAACGTGCTGTTCTGCTTCTCCTTCAGAGGAAGCTCCTTCCTCAGATATAGCCACGTCCGGCTCAGCCGAGGAACGTAGCAGCGGATCGAAATAATGCTCTTTCACAAGACGTCAGATAAAGAGCTCGAAGCACAAGAGAATGGAGAAGGCGTAATTTACTCTGGCTCCCAGTGGAGACGTGAAAGTGGCTGTTCATGATTATTTATGCAAATCTGACTACTGTTCAGGCTTACTGGTTTGAGATCCCTGTGGGCATATCCCTGACTGTGAACATAAGCAATTGCTGAAACATTCTGCCGAAAAAACCCACGAGCTTCCTCTTCTGAAAGGCGGTCCTTAGAAATTATGTAATCAAACAGCTCTCCTCCAGGACAGTACTGCAGGAAGACAGGAAAAAGAGAATACGTTTAGAATACGGTGATGAAATCTAAGCAACAACGAGAGCACTGGAGAGCAGCTGGAGGACACTCTTCCATTCCCTCTGCTTCATCACTGCAGCGCCCAAGTGCCCCCACGTACGCCCTAGGTCAGCACTGCGGCAGACCAAACAAGCCGAGACGTCTGACGCGTTGCAACAGATACATCACACTAACGTCACGTATCATTGAGATAGATAACTTTTTAAGAATTGTTTCGTTTGAACTCTGCTATCATCTACCACTACAGCTAGAACCAGGAACCCTCGCCGTGGCAGAAACACCATTTCTTACCTCTAAGACCATGAAGATTTTCTGGGACGTCTCTATCACGTGATACAACTGGCAAATATGCTGGTGCCTTAAGTTCTTCATGGCATCAATTTCTATTTTAACACGAGGCAAGTCATCCTAAGAGACCGCAACAGCAAGCTATGAAATTGCCAACTACTTCAGACAGCCTGTACATCACAGTAAGCATCACACTATTGTGCCACACAGAATTTCGCGGCATCTGTATGACAATTCAACTGCTCAAATTCAACCCACTAACAGCTCTACCGTTACTTCTCTACGATTCTGGCACATTGATCAGCAAAACCCAGAGGGACAGATGTAAAAGAGCTAGCATTCTCATCAGCATTCTCTTTGAATTACTGTCATAATCTTTAACTTCCTCGACTTGAAAGCCACAGAATGTTGCCCTCTCACAGAATCACAGAATCACACAGAATCACTACGGTTGGAAAAGACCTGTAAGATCATCAAGTCCAACCTGGGGGGGGGGGAAAAAAAAAAAAAAAAAAAAAAACAACCACAAAAAAACAAACAAACAAAAAAACCCAAAAAAAACCCCCACAAACAACCCACGCAAGCCAACCACCACACAACAACAACAAGGCACAACACACCAAAAACCAACCCACCCAACACCACACAGCACCATGTCCATCAAGCTACATCCCACAATGCCACATCCACACGCTCCTTGAATACCTCCAGGGAGGGTGACTCTACCACCTCCCTGGGCAGCCTATTCCAGTGTTTCACCACTCTCTCGGTAAAGAACTTTTTCCTAATATCTAGCCTGAACCTCCCCTGGCGCAACTTGAGGCCATTTCCTCTAGTCCTGTCACTAGTCACTTGGGAGAAGAGACCAACACCCACCTCTCTGCAACCCCCCTTTCAGGTAGTTGTAGAGAGCGATAAGGTCTCCCCTCAGCCGCCTCTTCTCCAGGCTAAACAACCCCAGCTCCCTGAGCCGCTCCTCATAAGACTTGTGTTCCAGACCCCTCACCAGCTTTGTCACCCTTCTCTGGACACGCTCCAGCACCTCAATGTCTTTCTTGTAGTGAGGGGCCCAAAACTGAACACAGCATTCGAGGTGCGGCCTCACCAGCGCCGAGTACAGAGGCATGATCACCTCCCTGCTCCTGCTGGCCACACCATTTCTGATACAAGCCAGGATGCCGTTGGCCTTCTTGGCCACCTGGGCACACTGCTGGCTCATATTCAGCCGGTTGTCAACCAGCACTCCCAGGTCCTTTTCCACTGGGCAGCTTTCCAGCCACTCGTCCCCAAGCCTGTAGCGTTGCCTGGGGTTGTTGTGGCCAAAGTGTAGAACCCGGCACTTGGCCTTATTGAACTTCATCCGGTTGGTGTCAGCCCATCGATCCAGCCTGTCCAGATCCCTCTGCAGAGCCTTCCTACCCTCAAGCAGATCAACACTCCCTCCCAACTTGGTGTCGTCTGCAAACTTGCTGAGGGTGCACTCTATCCCCTCATCCAGATCATCAATGAAGACATTAAACAAGACCGGTCCCAAAACTGAGCCCTGGGGGACTCCGCTTGTGACCGGCCGCCAGCTGGATTTCACCCCATTCACTACAACTCTCTGGGCTCGGCCATCCAGCCAGTTTTTTACCCAGCGAAGAGTGTACCTGTCTAAACCACGGGCCGCCAGCTTCTCTAGGAGAATGCTGTGGGGAACAGTGTCAAAGGCTTTGCTGAAGTCCAGGTAGACATCAACAGCCTTCCCCTCATCCACTAGGCGGGTCACCTGGTCAGAGAAGGAGCTCAGGTTGGTCAAGCAGGACCTGCCTTTCATGAACCCGTGCTGGCTTGGCCTGATCCCTTGGTTGTCCTGCACGTGTCCCGTGAGCACCCTCAAGATGAGCCTCTCCATAACCTTCCCCGGCACCGAGGTCAGGCTGACAGGCCTGTAGTTCCCCGGATCCTCCTTCCGACCCTTCTTGTAGATGGGCGTCACATTGGCAAGCCTCCAGTCATCCGGGACCTCCCCCGTTGACCAGGACTGTTGATAAATGATGGAGAGCGGCTTGGCAAGCTCCTCCGCCAGCTCCCTCAGCACCCTTGGGTGGATGCTATCAGGCCCCATAGACTTATGAGTGTCCAGGTGGCATAGCAGGTCGTTAACTGCTTCCTCCTGGATCATGGGGAGCCTATTTTGCTCTCCATCCCTGTCATCCAGCTCAGGGAGACGGATACCCTGAGGATACCTGGTGTGGCTGTTAAAGACTGAGGCAAAGAAGGCATTAAGTACCTCAGCCTTTTCCTCATCCTTCATGACAATGTTCCCCGCCGCATCCAGTAGAGGATGGAGATCCTCCTTGGCCCCCTTTTTGTTGTTAATGTATTTATAGAAGCTTTTTTTGTTGTCCCTCACGACCGTGGCCAGGTTGAGCTCTAGCTGGGCTTTCGCCTTCCTAATTCCCTCCCTGCATGACCTAACGAGGTCCTTGTATTCTTCTTCACTTGCCTGCCCCTTTTTCCAGAGGTGGTAAGTTCTCTTTTTTTCCCCGAGCCTCAGCATAAGCTCCTTGTTCAGCCAGGCCGGCCGTCTTCCCCGCCGGCTCTTCTTACGGCACAGGGGCACTGCCTGCTCCTGCGCCTTCAAGATTTCCTTCTTGAAGAAGGTCCAGCCTTCCTGGGCCCCTTTGCCCTTCAGGACCGTCTCCCAAGGGACCCTCCCGACCAGTGTCCTGAACAGGGCAAAGTCTGCCCTCCGGAAGTCCATGGTAGCGGTATTGCTCACCCGCCTCCTTACTTGGCTAAATATTGCAAAATCTATCATTTCATGGTCGCTAAGCCCCAGACGGCCTCCGACCTTCACTTCTCCCACCAGACCCTCTCTGTTCGTAAACAGCAGGTCAAGCAGGGCACTTTCCCTTGTAGGCTCGCTTACCAGCTGCGTCAGGAAGTTATCTTCCACACACTCGAGGAACCTCTGGGACTGTTTCCTCTTAGCTGTGTTGTACTTCCAGCAGACATCCGGTAAGTTGAAGTCCCCCACAAGAGCAAGGGCTTGCGACTGCGAGACTTCTGCCAGTCGCTTGTAGAACGCTTCATCAGCTTCTACGCCCTGGTCGGGTGGTCTATAACAGACCCCCAGCAGGATATCCGGCTTGTTGGCCTTCCCCCTCATCCTTGCCCATAAGCATTCAACCCCGTCGTGACAATCATCCAGCTCTATACAATCAAAGCACTCCTTGACGTACAGAGCCACCCCACCGCCTCTCCTTCCTTGTCTGTCCCTCCTGAAGAGCTTATAGCCCTCCATCGCAGCACTCCAGCCATGCGAGTCGTCCCACCATGTTTCTGTGATGGCGACCACGTCATAGCTGCCCCGCCGCACGATGGCTTCCAGCTCCTCCTGTTTGCCGCCCATGCTGCGTGCATTGGAGTAGATGCACTTGAGCTGGGCTATCGGTCTTGCCCCCGACAATGGCATGTCACCCCTAGGCTCACCTCTGGGTAGCCTGGCTTCATCCCCTTCCCCCTTCGAGTCTAGTTTAAAGCCCTCCTGATGAGGTTTGCCAACTTACGGGCAAGGATTCTTTTCCCCCTTGGGGACAGCTGAACACCGTCTGCACTCAGCAGGCCCGGTGCCACGGAGACCACCCCATGGTCAAAGAATCCAAAATTCCTCTGGTGGCACCAGTCTCTGAGCCACGCGTTGACCATGTTTGCTTTCTTATTCCTTTCAGTGTTCCTCCCCGCCACTGAAGGGATTGCAGAAAACACCACCTGCGCACCCGATCCGTCAATCAGTCTCCCCAGCACCTTAAAGTCCTTCTTCATCCCTTTCACGCTTCTTTGCTCAATCTCCTCGCTGCCAACCTGCAAAACTACCAGCGGGTAGTAATCGGTGGGCCGTACCAGACTGGGGAGTTTCCTTGTGACCTCTCTCACCCGGGCCCCAGGGAGGCAGCAGACTTCCCTGTGGGTTGGGTCAGGCCGGCATATTGGGCCCTCCGTTCCCCTCAGGAGGGAATCACCTACAACAACCACCCTCCTTTTTGCCTTGGTAGAGGTGGTTGTGATGCGTGGGGCAGGCTGTCTCGCCCTAGGCAGCCCCGCAGATGGACTTTCGTCCACGTCCTCGTTAGCCTGGCCCTCAAGTTCCACAAGGTTTGTGGTCTACTACTGAAATTCTTTCAAGGCTACAGCACCAGTCAACAGCCAACAAGACAAGCAGGCAGCATTTCGACATGTCGCACCCCTGTGTTCCCGAGACCTCCACAAGAACAGCAGAAGATGCTACCAACTTTTAAGTATTGTGGGAAGGCAGGATGCGGGCCCCTGGGGTGGTCCTGTGCAGGGCAGGATGCGGGCCCCTGGGGTGGTCCTGTGCAGCTGATGGATCAGAGCTTGTTCTGAGAGAGACAAAGACGGGCCTGTGGAAAATTACAAACGAAGCAATAAATAAGGGCTACGTGGCAAGGACTGGGCGTCCTTGAGAAGTGAGGATGTAGATAACAAGAAGTTATGATCAAAGTAGAAGGGAGTTATACAGCTGCTCAAACTGCAAGTAGAAGAACATAAACAAAAGTAACTGTTAGGCTCAAACTGCAAGTAGACGTATGTTTTAGGCTCAGCCAATTAGGATCTAACAAGTAGGTGCGTATTAGGTCTAACTGTATAAATATGTGTTGCTTGAATAATAAAGGTGGACTATGCTTTATCACTCATATTGAGTCGGACGCATCTGTTCCTTCAGCCGCGAACCGTCGGTCAACTCCTGGCTTCGGGAAACTCCCGACATCTTCGGGAAACTCCCGACAAAGTATCATTTGGCTTACCCCTAGAGCAAGTTTGTCCATGATTTTTATTGCAACTTTTTCACCAGGGAGAAGATGTCATGCAAGTTTTACCTTTGCGAACCCACCTAGAATTCAAAAGAGACGTTTAAAGCTCAGCGTGACGACATGCTTCCTTGCCTATCATCTCGCAGTTACACCGGAGTATGTAGCACGCACCGTGTGCAATGTCTTCTTTAGAGGAAGAAGCAATCACTGCTACCGACTTCCAATGACGTTGTCAGAGCTCTGCCCCCCAAAATACACGCTCAAAACCTGACCTATAGATTCTGCAGTAACAGCTAATCTCTACTCAGGTGAATGCTAAAGTGTTAGACAGATCGCACACACCTCTGCGCATTCCCAGATTAAGCCTACCTGTTCCAATTGTTTCATGTAACTGGTAGCACTTGAGCATAGCCGCCTAGAGCCATTCTGAGAGGCACAGGGATCTCGCAAGTCTTCTCAGCCCTTGCAATGAGCAAGCGTAGCCAGCGTTCATGCTTTGCCACTCCGAGCAGACTCCACAAACCGAAAGCGCATTTGCTGCGGCTCTGGGGAAGCGGGGGTGGGGAGGGGGGGACGGGGTGCGCGACCTGCTTTTGTTACCAAGTGCTGCACACCTCGCAGTACAGTCACCAGACGAGTAAGTCTGAAGGCTGGCACAAAACGCTAGCATCTTTCACGGTCTCCTCGCTAACGCTTAGCAGCGAGAGCGGGCGACTGCTTTGCAGCAGCAGCAGCAGTAACGCCCCCACGACAGTTTCCTCCACAGGGCACCAACTCTCCATCATTTATCAACTGCCCTAGTTAACAGGGGAGGTCCCAGACGACTGGAGGCTTGCCAACGTGAACGCCCATCTACAAGAAGGGCCAGAAGGAGGATCTGGGGAACTACAGGCCTGTCAGCCTGACCTCGGTGCCGGGGAATATTATGGAGAGGTTCATCTTAAGGGCGCTCACAGGGCACGTGCAGGACAACCAAGGGATCAGGCCCAGCCAGCACGGGTTCATGAAAGGCAGGTCCTGCTTGACCAACCTGAGCTCCTTCTCTGACCAGGTGACCCGCCTGGTGGATGAGGGAAAGGCTGTGGATGTTGTCTACCTGGACTTCAGCAAAGCCTTCGACACTGTCTCCCACAGCATTCTCCTGGAGAAGCTGGCGACTCGTGGCTTAGACAGGTGCACTCTTTGCTGGGTAAAAAACTGGCTGGACGGCCGAGCCCAGAGAGTTGTGGTGAATGGAGCGAAATGCAGTTGGCGGCCGGTCACAAGCGGAGTCCCCCAGGGCTCAGTTTTGGGGCCGGTCTTGTTTAGTATCTTTGTCGATGATCTGGATGAGGGGACTGAGTGCTCCCTCAGCAAGTTTGCAGATGACACCAAGTTGGGCGGGAGTGTTGATCTGCTCGAGGGTCGGAAGGGTCTGCAGAGGGATCTGGACAGGCTGGATCCATGGGCCCAGGCCAGTAGTATGAGGTTCAACAAGGCCGAGTGCCGGGTCCTGCACTTTGGCCACAACAACCCCATGCAATGCCACAGGCTTGGGGACGAGTGGCTGGAAAGCTCCCCTGTCGACAAGGCCCTGGGGGTGCTGGTCCACAGCCGGCTGAACATGAGCCAGCAGTGTGCCCAGGTGGCCAACAAGGCCAACGGCATCCTGGCCTGTATCAGAAATGGTGTGGCCAGCAGGAGTAGGGAGGGGATTGTGCCCCTGTACTCGGCGCTGGTGAGGCCGCTCCTCGAATGCTGTGTTCAGGTTTGGGCCCCTCGCTCCAAGAAGGACACTGAGGTGCTGGAGCGTGTCCAGAGAAGGGCGACGAAGCTGGTGAGGGGCCTGGAGCACAAGTCTGATGAGGAGCGGCTGAGGGAGCTGGGGGTGTTCAGTCTGGAGAAGAGGAGGCTGAGGGGAGACCTCATCGCTCTCTACAGTTACCTGAAAGGGGGTTGTGGTGAGGTGGGTGTTGGCCCCTTCTCCCAAGTGACGAGTGACAGGACAAGAGGAAACGGCCTCAAGTTGCGCCAGGGGAGGTTCAGGCTGGCCACTAGGCAAAACTTCTTTCCTGAGGGAGTGGTGAGACACTGGAGCAAGCTGCCCAGGGAAGTGGTGGAGTCACCCTCACTGGAGGTGTTTAAGGAACGTGTGGACGAGGCACTGTGGGCCATGGTTTAATGGGCAAGGTGGGGTTAGCTGATGGTTGGACTTGATGACCTTAGAGGTCTTTTCCAACCTTAGCGATTCTGTGACTGAGACCCAAGAGGACGCCGCAGCGGCCTCCTCCCGCCGCGGGCTGCGCCTAGGCGGCAGCCCAGGGAAGGGGCGGCTCTGAGCGCTGCTCCCACGCCGACCGCAGCGCAGCTCTGCTGCAGACCCGTCCGGCGCCCGCGGCCAGGGCCGCGCCGGGCCGGGCCCGCCTGGGCGAGAGGCACCAAGGACGCCCGCGCCCTCCCCAGGGCCCTGCCGCCAGGGGACCAGCGAGGGGCCGCCCAGCCTCTGACGCTAACCGGCGCCGGGGGCCGCAGGCGCCGCAGGGTAGCACTCACCGGCGCGGCAGCCGCCTCCAGGCGCGGCCGTGGCCGTGGCCGTTGCCGTGGCCGTTCAAATCCCCCCGCCGCGGCGCCCGCCTCGGCCAGAAGGGCCAATCACGGCGCAGCGCTTACCCGGAACAGGCGGGGGCGCGCCGTGCATGACGGGATGGAGCTCGAGCCGGAGCCCGAGAGGGGGCCGGGGGAGCGGGCACGGCCGGGGCGGGGGGGCCTCGGCCTCGGCCTCGGCCGGTCCCGGTCCCGGTCCCGCCGGAGGCGGGAAGCAGCCCCCGCCCCCATCAGGGAAGCCCGCCGGCCGCGACAGCCGACGAGCACTAGCGTGGGGCCCGCGCCGCCCGGCCCGCCGCCCCGCACAAGATGGCCGCCCGGCCCGCCGCCCCGCACAAGATGGCCGCCCGGCCCGCCGCCCCGCCGAGACTACGCATGCTCCGCGGTCCCAGCCTCCCGTGACACCTGGCCCTTCCCGCCGCCAGGCCCGGCAGCCCCGCGCCGCCCTCCCCAGCGCTGCCCCCGCCCCGCGGCCGCCCTGCTCCGGGCACCCCGCGGCCCCGGCCCCGGCCCCCGCTCCACCTGCGAGCAGCCCGGGGCAGGTGAGGAAAGCGAACAGAAACGTAGGGTTTGCTCCGTGAAGGCTGGGATTGACGGTCTGCCTTGGCCGCGGCCGGCCGTTCCCCTGCCAGGCCTTCCACCTTTCGGCGTAGCAGGCGTTTCGGCCTAAAGCCGCAAGCAAAAAAAGGAAAAAAAGAAACCATGGGTGCAGCGCCTTATTTCTGCCAACTCTCTCTCCTTCGGACTCCTCCCAGACACGGTGAATCTTGCCCGAGTAAAGAGACAGCCCTACAGTGCCGAGCGAAAGGCTCAGAAAAAAAGGGAGGAGGACATTTCGGCGAGAGAGAAGGGAGCCGTTCCTTTTGGGCAAGACAAACGCTGCTTTATTTCATGGCAGATGTCTCTTCTAGACGGGGTGTCTTCTATTCTGCATCAGCCAATTGACAGCTCCTTGCGTCCCGATGAATAGAGTCACCTGTTAGGGAAACCACTGATTGATTTCAGTCCTGTATTTTCAGTCATTCCCTACGTGACTGTCACAGATTAAAGACACTGAAAGGGAGAGGCGAGGGTAGCTCGCTACTGGTACTGACTGGAAGGCGGCAGGGTGCCTTGGTGCTGAGGGAGGGTTGACTCTGGTAGGCCACGAAGCTCCACACAGCTGCTCGCTTGCTTGGGTTGCGGAAGAGGAGAGTAAAAGCAAGCGACCAACCTGGTGAGTCAAGAGGAAAAACGTTGCATAAGCAAAGGAGAAGCAGAAGAAGAGAGAAAGAAAACGAACCAAAGTAAGCAATGCGAAGGCCAGAGGCAAGCACCTACCACCCCCCATGGGTAGACCTACACCCAACCTGTTGGCAAGCGAAAGCTGGCGAACCTCCCGAAACCCCCTCCCCACCCTTTTCCTTGCCGAGCAGGGCGTCATGCGGCATGGACTCTCTCTGTGGGTAGCTGGGGTCACCTGCCTGCTTGTGTCCCCTCCCAAGCTCTTGTGCACCCCCCCACCTAGTCCCCGGGGTGGCAGAGCGAGACACAGAGGCAGCCTTGAGGCTGTGCAAACGCTGTTCGGCTGCAGCCAAAACGTCCGTGTGTTGTCAGCACTGTTTTGGCCACAAGTCTAAACCCCAGGGCCCTAGGAGCTGCTACAAAGAGCTCTACCCCAGCCAGGCCCCGTGCACTTGGGAAACCAGGCAACGGGGCTAACGACTTCTGAACAGCTCGCTTCTGCCATACGCCGCAGAGACGTGGGTGAACGTTGTCTAGTTGAGTGGGCAGTAATGCTCCTGGGGTGGAGCGACAGGCTCACCGCCTTTCAAGTGCTCATCAGGTTAGAGCATTACTAGTCTCAGCAGAAATGCCAAAACAGAACAGCGAAAGGAATGCAACCACGTTGCCCTGAGCTTCCAGCACAGTCCTAAATCCTGATAGACCTGAGCTTCCCAGTAATTTCAAAATAATTGAAAAGATGAAGCCATGACGGGCTGCGACATGGCCGACTTCATACCTGGACACGGCTGCCGCGCTTGGTCCTCCAGGGAACCCCAGGGCCTCTCACAGCCCTCTCGGGGGCACGTGCGCGGCCAAGCAGCGCCACCGGACAGCCCCAGGGGCTCTCCTGGGCCTCGCAGGGCACCACGGAAGGCGCTACAGGGCCGCTGCAATTGCCTGGGGAGCAGCACGGCTACCCGGGGCTCCATGCGGTGCCCAGCAGAGCCCCTCCAGCTGTCTGCGGAACAGCGAGGCTCCACAGGGAGTGGGCCCCCCTGGGGCCCTTGTTGGGGCCCGGGGCACAGCGGGCGGTGCCAGTGTGCAGAGCACCCCGGGGTCAGCTCTGCATACAGCTCTGGCAGCCCAGCCAGCCGTCTCCCGGGGCAGGGGTCCTCCCTCTCCTCCTCCATGCCCTTCGGAGCCGGTAGCACAGCGCTCGTGGGTGGAATCTGGAGGGAGGCTCTTCCACTGTAGCGCCCAGGATCATCAGTGTTTGAGTCGCCAGGGTAGAGACGGGGAGGCTGCTGTCATTCGCTTTGCCTTGCAGGGCTGGGACGGAAAGGAACAGAGCTGAGGTCAGAGCCCGGACCTGCAGGGACCTCAGGAGCACCTCTGGCCAGGGCCGCCCCCACCCCCTCAGCTCTTCCCACAGCCAGGAGGGAGGCAGGGGTGCCGGCATCAGCCGGAAGATGCTGGCCACCGATGCCCCACATGCCCCTGAAATCTCTCTCTGCTCTGCCCACACCGGCCCTCACCTGTGCAGGGAGCAGAGCCCTCCCTGGCCGGGGCAGGGATCGGAGCTCCCCAGCCAGGGTCTTTCCTCCTCCCTCCCCGCCAGCCCCTGCAGACGCCCCACACTGCTCTCGCTCACCCCTGCAGATGACCTGGAGCTTCTCCTGGCACTCATCCCTCAGCTGCCGCCCGGCGAGCCCTAGGCACACACAGCCTGTCACAGATCCCGCTGGCCTGCCCGCCCCAGCAGCCCACCTCCCGCCCCCCCCAGGCCCGTGGCCCACACACCCTCCTCCCCTTGGGCAAGGCTGAGCCCAGGGCGGTCCCCTGAGCATGAAGCCAAGAAGACTGCCCGTGGGCGCCCGGCCCCGCATCGGGCAGGCAGGTCCCTGCCACGGGGCACGCAGGGACCCCCGGCGGGGTTGTGGCTCACCAATGAACCTGATGGCTGCCTGGCACAAGGGCTCCTGTGGGCTCTGCAGGTATGGCAGGCTCTGGTGCAGGTACTCCTCCGTTCTGCTGCTGTCCTCCACGAGCTGGAGAGAGCAGAAGGGGACAGGCTTGGCACAGACCCCCTATGCCCAGGACTGGCCTCCCCTGCCTTTCCCTGCCCGGACACCCGCGACGCACAGTCAGCGGCTGTCTGGTGCTGGGGTTTGGAGGGAGCAGAGGGCAGGGTGCTCGCCGGGGTGCTGCGGTGCCACCCTGCTGCCAAGGCCCAGCTGGCCCGGGGCTCCGTCGGCACCCCTGGGCTCCAGGGGGAAGGGGAGCCTGGGTGCGGTGCAGGCAGGCAGCGCTGGGCTGCTGCGGTGGACAGGGGCACAGCTGCTAGCCCCACGCGCTGGGCATTGGGGGAGAGGGGCCCCTCCAGGCTGGGTGTGGGGCTTCGGGGCCATCCTTACCAGGCACTCGCCAACCCTCCATGTCTGCTCTGTCTCCAGCAGCTGCCTGAGCTGCCTCTGCCTCAGGAACGTGGCAGCTCCAAGGAGGGCTTCCCGAGAGGCCTGCAGAGCAGCAGAGAGTGGGAGATGGCACCGCCACCCAGGGGACAGGACCTGGAGTTCCCTGGGCAGAGCAGGGGGGCAGCAAGGGTTGGGGATCCAAACCCTGGCCTCAGACACCTGCAGGCACTGCTGGGAAGCCCCTGGGGGCTCCAGTGCTTAGGCCTCTGTGGCCACGCACTGCTGCTGAGCTCTGCTGGATCAGGCAGGGCAGGTGTAGGAAATGTCCCTGCCCACCTTCTCAGCTGCTGCCAGCTCTGCGGCTGCAGGCAGGAAGGGGCTCTGAGGCCTCCTCAGGGACTCTGGAGGTTGGGCCCCCACTGAGGCACATTCAAAGGGCTTAGAAATCCCCACCTGAGCCACGCTGTCATCCTGGTCATGCAGGTGAAAGAACAGGGGCATCAGGCTCCTCTGCACGTCCTTCCTCATCTGCTCTTTGTGGGCACCGACTGCAACCTCCATCGCATCTCTGCAGAGGAGGATGGAGCGCCTTCGCACGTAGCTGGACTCCTAGGAGGAGAGAAGGAAGAGGGGAGGACCTCAGTCCTGGCTCCTCCAAGGCCACGGTGAGGAGATGAATGCTTGTGGCTCTCCCTCTGCAGCAAGGAGAAGAACTCACGGGCCAGGGGCACGCACAGAGAGGAACACACCACCCCGGGCCACACACGCGTGTGTCCCCCACCCCGCAGGCACGCTAACCAAGCCTCCGCTCTCCCGCCGCCTTACGTTTTCAAAGAGTGGCAGGAGCGTCTCGGGCAGCTGCAGAGCGATAGGGACAGCCGTCTGCCTCTCTGCCAGGCAGAGCATGTTGCTGAGGACAGTCAGGGCCCCTGTCCTGATGTCAGTGTCATCGTCCTGCAGTCGCTGCGTGACCTCCGGCAGCAGGCCTCGCAGAGTCCCTGCCTACGTGAAACACACGATTTCATTCTGGGACCCAATATCGAGGACCGCGCTGGCAAAACCACTCTGCGTGTAGAGGGTGCAGTGCCGGTCGGGCTGAGATCTCGGGGCCTGGCCTGAAGTGCTCAGGGGCCACTGAGGAGGGCAGCAGGAGCAGTAGGCACCGTTCCCGCCACTCCCGATTCCTGGCAAAGCCCGAGCAAGCCGCTGCATGCACCACCGCCTGCTGCCCAGCCCCAGGCAGATGCCCTCACTGTGCCCGGCTGCCCCTGCTCACCTTCTCAGGTCTCCCAGACAGCATGACGAGGCTTGTGACTGCCATCCTGCGCAGCACCAAGGTCTCGCTCTGCAGATGGAACTGGAGGACGTACAGGACATGGCTGCTGACATGCTCAAAGTCGGTGCACTCCAGGAGCTGAAACACACCCGGCAGCAGAGTGAGAGCCCGGCACAGCCAGCAGAGCTCCCGGACGGCTCGGGGCAAGGCACCAGGGCCGCTCACGGCCCAGGCGGGAGGCAGCAGCGCCTGCAGAGAGCCCTCGCCGCCTCCCCTCTGCCTCATGCATGCAGCCCAGCTTCCCCCTCCCACCCTCAGAGAGGCAGCGCTTGCCACCAGGCCCACCTCAACAAAGACAGTCATGGCGCCGACGTCCTGGCAGGCCTGTCTCTGGAGAAGGCCTATGACCGCCTGTTCACACACGGAAGAGCAGCAGAGCGGTGCTTCACGCCGCAGCACCCTGGCAGGGGGAAGGCAGCATTGGCGGCACCGAGCTGGGCAGGCGAACCTCTCTGGGACCGCACTGCCAGACCCAGCCATTACCCTGCAGGCCAGGCCATGCAGGGAAAGGCTGCGTTTGCGCCTTGGGTTGGCTGCTCGTGCCCCACTGCCCACGAGGAAGGGCAACGTGCCGGGGGTCCTTCCTCTCCCTTCTGCTCAAGGGGAGAAATGCCAGGGGAGACAAGGACAACTGAGGAGGCTCTCACCTAGTCAGCACGGCAATACCAGTGTGGTAGGTCTCGGGGCACATGAGCATGTCCCAGGCATCCTGCCTCTCGATGTCTTCAACCAGGGAGGCACCGCCCAGGCAATGGAACAGAGCTTGCATGGCGCTCACCGAGCTCCTGTACGCAGAGCAAAGCGCGGTCACACGTGGAGCCCCGGCCCCGGCTCTGGGCCCGGGGCAGAGACCAGGGAGCAGGGACAGAGCACCTGAGGGGGCAGACTGGAGGACGCTTGGCCTTCCTGTGAGAGCTGCAGCAGCCCTGCTCTGGGCCCTTCAAGCTGAAGGAGACCTGGAAGACCACTGCCATGAAGAGCTCGCTGAAAAGTAACAGCACGCAGTGTCGGCTGGAGGGCACCAGGAAGATCTCGTGCATGGCACTGGCTACCTGCAGAAAACACCCAGGGACAACTTTCACTGCGGAGGTGTCCCTGCGGCACTGCCCGAGGCTGGGGGCTCAGGCGCTGCGCTGAGGCAGATGTCAGGGCAGAGCTTGGCCCAGCTGCCTGGCCTGGAGCCCACCTGTGGGAGCTCTCAGGGCTCAGCTCCCATTTGTAGCATGGCACGCGAGCCTTCGCAGCCCAGAGAGAACAGCCCAGCTGGCCCTGTGGGCCCTGCCAGCTGCCCTGGGCTCCCCCTCCCCGGCCCCGCAGCCTGCTCTGGCCAGGCAGCCCCCCTGCCCCAGGCTTCCTGGCTGCTGAGCAGGCAGGAGGAGGTGGGGAGGGAGGACCACCACTGAGGAGAGCGGGGCCAGGCTGCCCGCCTTTGTGCCACGGGGCCGAGCAGCACACGCTGCCCTGCCTGGCTGTGGCCCTGAGGCCTCTGGCCCAGGTGCCCCTGGGAAGGTCCAGGTTTGGGGGCAGGTGAAGAGGGGAGGAGGGACTGGAGAGGGATGTGCAGCCCCAGGCGGGGTGGGGGGGAGCGGCAGGGCAGAGCAGGCCTCATGCAGACACTCACAGCCAGGAAACGGCAGCAGCTGCACTCTCCCTCGAAGCTGTGGTCCATGGTGCATTTCTGCTGGATCAGCAGCAGTGCCTTCAGCACGTCCTGCGCGACACAGGGCTCGGAGGCCAACATGCTCCACATGGCCCTGGCAGTGCTGCAGAGCCAGAGCACACTGTCAGTGGGGCCACCTCGGCCACCCCCGCTTCTGCACGGGCAGGCCACAGAGGTCCTGAGCTGCCCCCGAGGCTGACGGGCCACCTACCTGTCACAGCGTGGGGAAACCTGCAGCAGGCCAGCGGTTGCCTTCTGAGGGTACAAGTGGGCCACTTGCAGAAGGGTCCTCCTCAGGATGTCCCGGAGCGGCTCCTGGCTGACGCACACCAGCTGCGTATAGATGGTCCGCATGACCACATCCACCTGGCGGAGGCAGCGGGGTGGATCGGGGTGGAGCACAGCCATGGCCCCAGCCGCCACCAAGAACTGTTTCCCTCCCTCCGTTGCTCTTTGCTGGCCTCAAAGGCCGCCCATCGGGTGCTCCCAAGCCCTGGACTCAGGGCATGCGCACAGGGCAATCCCGCTGCACACAACCTACCTCGGTCAGCTCCGAGCGTGAGTCTCTCAAGACCGTCTCCAGCACGTTGGCAACCGGCTGGGTGTCAGAGACCCTTCGGTCCGCCACACTCCTCAAGACTGTGAGGATGAAGTCGCTCCTCTCAGTCTCGCAGAGGAAGGTCCCAAGTCCCTGAGGGAGAGAGGGAGGGAAGAGGTGTCGCACTGAGTGCCCTGGTGGCGGGGCACAGCTGAGCAGCGAGGGCAGCTCTGGAGTGAGAAACCTGGGGCAGCCCTGGCCCCCTGCCCCAGGACAAGTGCCGGCAGCAGGGGCTGGTCTGGGGTGATTGCAGCCATGGCGGGTGTGGAGAGGGAGCTGTCCTGTGGGCTGAAGGAGGGGCGCAGGGAGGACAGGGTCACGGTGCGCTGGCTCTGCCGGCAACCAGAGCTCGCCGGTGGCCAGGACAGCCGGAGCCGCCACGCTGACGCCGGGTTAAAGCCTTTGGCTGCTCCCTGCAGAGAGGTGGTGGGACCCCGCTGCCTGATCGACGGGAGGCCGTGCCATCCCCCCGATGGCTCATGCACTGGTTCAGCCGAGTCTCCTGCCAGCCCCACGGTCATGACCCCCAGCAAGGGAGAGGCTCGTTACCATTGCCTTGTCAGCGGGCTCCATGGGCTGGAAGAGGTGACGACTTTCCCATTCCACTTGTAGCTCTGGAGCCACATATGCTGCCTGGCAGGCTGGGCAGGAGGGAAAACACACCATGAGCGGCAGGACCAACGGAGAGCTGGAGACAGCAAGCAAGGGCATCACGGAGAGCTCTGTGCCTGGCTCTCCGTTCTGTGGGGAGCTGGAGACGTGCCAGGGTGGCAGTGGGCCCACTTCCAGGGGGAGGAGGGGAAACGGCCTCTTAGGCTGCAGAAGGGCAGGAGAGTTCCACCTGGCTTTCGGCTCAGGAGGAGGAGAGAAGCCCTGGGATGCTGCTGCTACAGGCTTTCCAGCCCAAGGGTTCTTGGGACAGGCCCCAAGTCGCCGTTCCAAGGTGGGCTGCGTGGGCCCTGGGGTTGGCGCAGCACAGCTGCTCCCCTGCTCCAGCCTCGCAGGAGTTTGCTGCTCCTTCGTTTAGCAGAGGACTGGAGCCGAGGCGGTGCGACGCCTCGCCTAGGCCCTCATGGCTACCAGGCCCCAGCCCGCCCCCCTGTCTCTTACCGCGTCGCAGCAGAATGAAACTGTGGAAGGTACGCAGCGCCTCTGCAGCCCCGCAGCTGATCTCCTGGTCCTCCTCGGCACAGGCCAAGGTGAGGTGCCCCATCAGCTGCCCCAGGAATCGCAGAGGCTTCTCTTCAAAGAGGAAGGGCTTGCCTTCACTGAAGGGCAAGGTCTGTGGGAGAGAGGAAGGAGCCGTAGCAGCGCCAAGCTGCAGCAGATGGGACAGAAGCCCTAAGCCCCCAGAGCGGGCCCCGGGCCGAGTGCCATGTGAGGCAGAGCTTTTGGAGGGCTCTGCCCTGCGCTGCACCCCGTGGAGACCCGGCGGGCGGCAGCCGCATCAGGGCGAGGAGCGTGCTGCCTCTCTGTGAAGGGAGCCCTGGAAGGGTTTTGCATTCCCTCCCCGGGAGCCTGCGGGACTGGGGTGCCTGAGGGAGGATCGAGAGCCTGGGTCTGCTGGTCCTCCACACCCACGTTCAGGTGACGGAGCCCTCCTTCCCCACCTGCGGGACTCCCCATCTCCACAAAAGGGTGCAGCCCTGCGCCCTCTCCTCCTGCCGGATCCTTCTGGCAGGCTCTCCCAAGGCCTGGCACCGCTCCGCCCAGCTCCCCACAGCACGGGAAGGGAGGGCCTGTGGGGCTGCAGCAGGAGCCCGGGGGCCAGCGGGCTGGGGAAGAGGCCAGGAGCGGGCAGTGGCAGCGGGGAGGGGAAGGGCCCGAGAGCCCGCAGGCCCTCAATGCTGAAGCGGCTGGGCAGCAACCCAGGGGAGGGAGAGAGGGCGGGCTGCCTGCCAGAGCTGAGACCGCAAAATGCTCCCGTGCCCTGGGACGGAGCTGGCTCCTGAGAGAAAAGGCACAGGAGAGAGCAGCTCCCAGAGACGGGGGCAAAGTCGCTGGCGCAGGGCTGAGCCTTGCTGAATCCCCCTGCCTTGTGCCCAGGCTTCCCTCGCAGGGAGCCCAGAGGTACCGGCTACACGGGGGCACCAGGAAAGGGCGAGGAGTGCCGAGAGGTCGCCTGCACTGCAGGCCCCTTACCTCCAGCATCAAAGAGGGCATCAGGAACTGGCTCAGGCTGACAATCCTCCCCACAGCCCTCCGGCGCACAGTAACGTCCAGGGATGCCGTGAAGGGCAGCAGGACCTGACAAGGGAAAAGCTGCTGGTCTGCCTTGGGGAAACGACAGCGGCTCCCGGTGCCGCGGCCCTGCCAAGCGCCTGGCGGCGTTTACGCGACGTGCCGCCAAGGCTTCCCCTGGACAGGAGGAAGGCCTGCAACGTGGTCTGGCCACCTCGTGACCTCGGGGACCGTTGCTGACAGCTAGTGACCTGCTGCAGTCAGAGAGGTAGCCGGCTCCCACCTCCCCAGCCCCCTCTGCCCCTTTCCACGTGCTCCTCCAAAAATGGCCGCACATCCCCTCTCCAGGAGGACAGGAACCTCCGGGGGGGCTGCACCAGGGAGGCTGGGCTACGGCCCATGGGGAGGCCAGAAGAAGAGAGCTTGAGGGCTAGGCTCCCCTTGCAGCCTGGCCACGTCCCAGCAGATCTCTGCCCTGCTGCGATCTGGGGACCAGAGCGTGAACGGGGTGGGTGGAGAGGGCAGTGGCTCAGCGGCACCGGCTGCCAGAGCAGGGCGCCTGGGAAGGACACTCAGACTCCTTCCACTGCTTTGGTTCCGGGCTGGGGCGTGCACGCTCCAGAAGGCCGCGCCTCTTTAGGGTAAGGCAGGGAAGAGAGCCCGTGAGCCCTGCTCTTGGCAAATGCCTGACCTGCAAGATTTTCTCCGCTGTCAGGATGCTGGACCTCGGCGAACCACCACACATCAGCACCGCCAGCACGCTGTCCAGAGTTTGTGGGATCTGTAAGGGGATGCAGCAGGTGGCAGGCTTGCCCTGGCCCTTCTTCCTTGCAGGAAGCTGGCTTGAATGCTTTCCTCTTGAGGATCTCAGCTGCCCACTGGTGCCCGGGTGAGGCCTCAGGGTCTCCCTGGTCTTCCTTCTTCTCCTATTGTCTTCCAGCAGCCAAAGCCAGCTAGGAAAACGTGCACAGGGACTGACTGGCAGGGTCTCTGTAGCTCACCCCGCGCTTACCAGAGCATCGAGTGAAGCATGTAGGCTGTCCTTCTGCTCTGCTGGAGCAAGAGAGACGACGCTGCGGATGCAGGGGTGGAGGTGCTGGTCCAGCAGGCACTCCCTCTCTTTGCTGCAAGAAGAGAAGGTGCCGGTCAGACGCCGGGGCTTCCACATCCAGGAAAGTCACCGCAGACGTCGCAGCTGACAGTCCCCAGGGCGGTACCCTGGTACAAGGTGCGGAAGGGATGCGTGGAGGAATTTCCTCCCTCCCCTGTGCCACTGAGCCAGGGACAGAGGGCGGTCCCGGCCAGTGGAGCCCGAACCCCTTTCTGTCTCCTCCTTCTCCCTTCAGAGGAAAAGCCAAGAGGCACTGGGGAGCCCCGGAGCACCCTCTGCCCTCCATCTGGCTCACCGATGGGCCAAGCGCGAGGGAGAGAGGAGGGAGAGCAGAGGTCCGAAGACAGTGCCGCCGGGGTCCTGCCAGGATAGGAGATGCCTGGTGCCATCAGGCCCACAGTGTGGGGAAGCCCTGGCCCGGCCAGGTCCGGGGCAGGTACCTCATTGCTGCAATAGCAAGCATGGCTTGCTGCCACATCACGGTGTCCATGCTGCAAGGCAACTCCTCTTGCTGTAGCACCTGGAGAGGGAGAGCACAGCCGGGTTGGGGCACGGGAGCTGACAGCGCCCAACACCAGTCTGCAGGGCGGGCAGAGCCCCCCTGCCCCCAGGCCAGCACTGCCACCCAGAGCGGCCCCATGGCAGGCAGGGCTGTTCCCACGGAGGCCTGTCTCACCCTCCCCCTGTGCCCAGACGCCCAAGCACTGTCCCTACCGCTGGGCCGGTGCTCGGCCAGCTTTCCCCCCTCCCTCAGCCCCACTGGGGGTCCCCTCACCTCCATTTTCTCCACCAGCTCACATGCTGATCTCAGACTGGGCAGGTACCTGCCCTGCAGCCAGGCTCCGCAGAGCGTGCGGATGGAGGCCAGAAACCTCAGCTTCGAGGCCTCTTCCTGACAGCCAGGGAGAAGAGAGACAGAGAGGGACGGTGAGGGGCAGAGGCACGGCCAGCAGGAGCTGGGGCTCAAGGGGCTGCAGCGATGGTGCAGGGGGCCGGGAGGGGAGCACCTCTGCACAGCCAGCAGCCCTCCAGGAGCCCGCGCGCAGGCAGCAGACACGGCAGCACCCGGCTGGGAGCCCCAGGCAGAGCCTTGCTGACAAAGCCTGCACTTACCCTTTTGGTGCTGTTGAGAAAGGCCAAGAAGCAGTCGTGGGCTTCCTTCTCCTCGCCCTCCAGCTGGCAGCTGGAGGCAGTCGCAGCTGCACCTGATTAAGAACAGGAGCAGGGAGAGCTGTAGGCAGGAGCAGGAGGTAGAGGGAAGAGAGGGGCCGTCTCTCCAGCCCTGCGCCTGCTGCCCGGCACACAGCAAGCCCGGGCCAGGGTGCCAATGTCCCGTCTGCCCCAGGATGCCGCTGGCAGCAGGGCGGGAAAGGTTCCAGCCCTGTGGCACCGCTGCCTCCCGCCAGCCCCGCTGCCTCTCCTTGCCCCGCTCTGTGCCCCGAGGCAGGAGGTGCTCCCCTGGGGTCCTGTCGATACCCACTCATGGCGGGGATGCTGGGGCTCTCGTCCTCCTCCGCGTGTATGACGGGGCTGGCAGAGCCCAAGTCCTCGCTCTGCAGCCCGCGTTGCCTGGGGCTTTCTGACCGCTGATGGTCCTCAGCGGCCACACCAGGCGTCCCACACTCTGCTGCCCCGCGTGCATGCCTCCTGCGGGGGAAATTCTTCGCCAACCTGCGGGAGAGAGGAAAGGGGTGAGGGTGGGGAGAGGGCAGCCCACGGCAAGCGGCCCCACCCTGGCGCTGCCTGGCCGGAGCAGGGAGGTGGTGGGGCGCAGAAGCTGGGCAGGGGCAGGGGGATCTCCTTCCTGCAGGATGCTCTTTTCCAGCAGGCAGTGCCCACCCACCCGCCTGGGCCCCAGTGCTGGTGCTGGTGCTGGTGCCTGCTCTCCGGCTCCCAGGCCCTTCCCGAAGGGCCCGCCTGCTGGACCCAGGTCCCCTGGGGTCCCTATGCTGCTGGCCCAGCCCCAGCCCCGCATTCTTACCTGGTGGGGACGGTGGAGCCTTGCGGAAACACCCTGGCCCTGGCGATGTGGCGTGCCAGGGCTCGCAGGAAAAGACATCCTCTGCGCACAGAGGCCGCTGCACGAGCCACAAGGCTCATGTCCTTTTCTCATGAGAGTCCTGGACACTGTGGGGCTGCCGCGCCGGTGCTGGGCACCCCTAGCTGCCACCAGGGTAGGTCACAAAGGGCCCTATTGTTACCCGGCACTCGGGCCGGGAGGGGCAGGGCGTCCTGCCCCCCACTCTGACCCGGGCTCTCCCGGGGCTGTTGACCCGCCCCTGGCTCTGGCTCTTCCAGAACATCTCGAAACACAAGGTCAAAGTAAGTGAAAAAAAAGACTGGCAAGACTGGAAAGAAGACGCTTTGTCACGAATGCACCCGGTATTTAGCACATTAAAGAGAAAAACTGTCTCCACTAACTAACAACAATGATTAACGCAAGGACAAATCCTAGGACAGTAGAAGAGAGGGCCCAAACAGTGTCCTAAGGCTGACCTGCCTCATTATCATGTGAAAACCACACCTCCTAGCTAGAAAACACCCCCAACCCCAATAAGTCCCCTACTCTCCGGGCATGCGTAGGGAATTGAAAGAGAAGGCCAAGGACAGTGGTATGCAAAGGTATGTGAAAGGAAAAACGACCGACCGACTCCGTCCAACAGCACAGCAATTTAGGAAGTTTGAGGGCATCGCAGTGACAGCATTTTGGATGGATTGACAAAGGCAAGTTGCAAGGCCCAGTGTTCTAGACATGGAAGCAAAGCTGGATAAACCCCACATTTTGGCCTCTCTCAAATTTTACTACGCTGCGCGGTACAAAGAGAGTGCGTTTTCACACGCGAATTTCAAGCTAAAGACAGGCCTGGTAAAGCACACAAGATACTGGGACTGCACAAAACTTTGCGACAAGAGGTGGATAATTAACAGAACAAACCGCTGCTTCAAAGAACGCACAGTAGAAGGGAGGAGTTGAAGTTACTGTTTCGTAGGGCACTAAAATACAGAGCAACAAAGGGAGACAGCGAAGGATTAGTCAGAGACGAACTACCAGCTACCTGACCTGGGGCCGGGAGCGCTATGTGCTATTCCAGGCTGTGACCGTTGAGGCTAGTCACACAGCTTCTGAGAACAACTAGGCGATGCTATCCAGCGGTATGCGAGAGAGAAACCAAGTGAGCCGATCTGAACCGCACCACCCTTAAATACCCAGGGGCTGGGGGGGGGTCGCAAAACGGTAACCCAAAACCGTGCTACGCACCTCTGAGCCAATATATGCTTTGCCCTGAATCAGCTCTGGTGCTGCATAAGCTGGGCTTCCGCAGCATG
Organism: Gavia stellata; assembly: GCF_030936135.1. Taxonomy (NCBI): domain Eukaryota; kingdom Metazoa; phylum Chordata; class Aves; order Gaviiformes; family Gaviidae; genus Gavia; species Gavia stellata. The sequence continues at coordinate 88,718,395 of NC_082637.1, read as the reverse complement.
TGTTCAGATGGTAATCGAGGCCACCCTAGAATAACACAGGAAACCGATCACACGGAAGCATTGGCTGTAACGCAGCTTAAGTCTTCTAGCAACGACATTCTAGAGGCCTCAGAGTCTTCGTTTTCCTCTGCTGTGCGTCTGCGTTCACCTCGTGTTTTGCTTTGGTGTAATACACGGCTTCACTGGGCAAAAATTGTCTAAGACCATCAGTATCCTACAAACGTTCAGATCCCCAGCTGCTCGCTCATCTATTATCCTAGCAGTCTTTTCCACGGCTCCTCCTCTGACAAGGGCTCGCGACTGCGAAGACAGATGGAAACTGGGAAGAGGTGATCCAAGAGCTACTGGGCCTGAGGCTAGCTGGTTATGGATACCAATATTTAATGCAATACCTTCACGAAGATCCACTAAAAATACTTCCCTATTAAAACCATGTTATTACTTTGCCTGGGCTTTGTGCAAAGCAGATCAGGACCAGATGACGTTACACCACCAAGACAATGGTCTAATCGTCTCGATGGCCTGCCAGATGCTCTGACTTGAGTCAAGTAAAACGATCCGAGGACAAGTAACTGTCTTGGGATCAGTAAGACCTTCTTCCCATTCAAATGTTTCTTAACAGCACCCACCTCACATGTTACGCTGACAAATCGAAAGGGCTCCTAGAACCCAATTTTAAACTCAGCAAACAACTCGGTACAAGCACACGGAACCAGGGGATTTGTAAATGTAACTGGAATAAACTATTTGATTCGATCCACAATCTCCACACACATACCAATCTTTTGGAAAAAGACATACACCATTGAAACTTCTTAGGGAAAAATGCACACCAACATGCGCTTTAAAATATTACAGGCCTTTATATGTGACAGTAGGTGCTATACATACAGGACGACCTCTGCCTTAGATTACGATAAAAGATGAAGCCTAAGAGGAGAAAACGATCTAACAGTCCAGTCATAACATGCAGTCAACCGCTCTCTCTCACACAGTTAAGGCCCTACCAAGTAATTAGCGATTGGATGACAACTACGCAAACAGCTTGAATTTAGGGTCTTTGGGCGAGTCTCTGCATTGCACTCTGAAGCCAAACATGCATTTTGTAGATGTGTGCAGTAGCTGACGTAGCTCTGCTCTGTGAAAGCAACCGAGACACCTACCTTTGGCTTTGCACAGAGTCCAAAGTCTATCAGCTTCAAATGATGTTCCTTGTCAATCAGCAGATTTTCCTGGCGAAAGAGAAAGAGGTAAGGAATGCTTCTATAACCTAAGTATCCAAGGAACCACGTTTTCTTTAACCTTCTTTCTTCTCGTCATTAGCAGCTAGAATTTACCTAAAGCTCTCCTCTGGAGATTTTGACCGGTTGCTAATGAATATCCCCCACATTCCAGATGGGGAATACTAGTTCCTATCTGCTAGAGAAGGGCCTGGGGGGCCGGTGGGCGGGGGGGGCGCGGTGCTGACAGACAGCAAGCTGAACGTGAGGCAGCAGTCTGCTCTGGCAGAAAAGGCGGCCAGCAATACCACGGCCTGTATTAAAAGGAGCACAGCTAGTAGACTGGGAGAAGTTACTCTAGTCCTCTGTTCAGCACAGCTAGAATAATGCGTCTAGTTTCTGCCCCCCGAGCACAGCAAAGACATCAAACTGAAGGAAGCTCAGGGGGCTGGAGCGCTTGCTCGATGAGGAGAGGCTGAGGGCAAGACGTTTGTTCGGCCTCTAGACGAGAAGGCTTCGGTGGAGACCTCGTGGCAGCCTTTCAATACCTACACAGAGGCCATGAAGACAGAGCTAGTCTCTTCACAGGAGTGCATGGTGGGATAACGACGGACAACAGGCATCAAGAGACGTTCAGACTGGAGAGAAGAAAAAGCCTTTCTCCTCATAAGGACAGCAAAGAGCTGAACAGGTTGCCCAGAGAGATTCTGCTGCCTCATCCTTGGGGGAGAGGTCGAAGAGGTGACTGGATAAAGCTCCAAGAAGCTGGGTCTGACACGGCTTTGAGCAGGAGGTTCAAGCAGAAGCCTCTAGAAGCCACTTCCCATCCAAGCTGTCACATGGTCCTATGGCTCCATCAGCTCCCCAGCTACAAGTCGACTCCTTCCAAAAGGCACATACAACGCTTCGTTTGTGGAGACGTGCTTTGGAGACAAAGATTTCATGAGCTGTCTAGGGAAACGCCTGTGCACTAAGAATTTGCTTGTCTCAAGAGATGTCAGCATCTCTAAAAATGCAAATTTCTAATCCCTTCAAGGAGAAGTGGACTCAAGTCTTCCATTCCCTAAGCCTACGCTTAGACTCCTCAATGACAGCAAAGCCACAGGACAGGTCCGGTAGCTATCATCTACCACTACAGCTAGAACCAGGAACCCTCGCCGTGGCAGAAACACCATTTCTTACCTCTAAGACCGTGAAGATTTTCTGGGACGTCTCTATCACGTGATACAACTGGCAAATATGCTGGTGCCTTAAGTTCTTCATGGCATCAATTTCTATTTTAACACGAGGCAAGTCATCCTAAGAGACCGCAACAGCAAGCTATGAAATTGCCAACTACTTCAGACAGCCTGTACATCACAGTAAGCATCACACTATTGTGCCACACAGAATTTCGCGGCATCTGTATGACAATTCAACTGCTCAAATTCAACCCACCAACAGCTCTACCGTTACTTCTCTACGATTCTGGCACATTGATCAGCAAAACCCAGAGGGACAGATGTAAAAGAGCTAGCATTCTCATCAGCATTCTCTTTGAATTACTGTCATAATCTTTAACTTCCTCGACTTGAAAGCCACAGAATGTTGCCCTCTCAAGGTTTGTGGTCTACTGCTGAAATTCTTTCAAGGCTACAGCACCAGTCAACAGCCAACAAGACAAGCAGGCAGCATTTCGACATGTCACACCCCTGTGTTCCCGAGACCTCCACAAGAACAGCAGAAGATGCCACCAACTTTTAAGTATCATTTGGCTTACCCCTAGAGCAAGTTTGTCCATGATTTTTATTGCAACTTTTTCACCAGGGAGAAGATGTCGTGCAAGTTTTACCTTTGCGAACCCACCTAGAATTCAAAAAAGAGACGTTTAAAGCTCAGCGTGACGACATGCTTCCTTGCCTATCATCTCGCAGTTACACCGGAGTATGTAGCACGCACCGTGTGCAATGTCTTCTTTAGAGGAAGAAGCAATCACTGCTACCGACTTCCAATGACGTTGTCAGAGCTCTGCCCCCCAAAATACACGCTCAAAACCTGACCTATAGATTCTGCAGTAACAGCTAACCTCTACTCAGGTGAATGCTAAAGTGTTAGACAGATCGCACACACCTCTGCGCATTCCCAGATTAAGCCTACCTGTTCCAATTGTTTCATGTAACTGGTAGTACTTGAGAATCTCCTCATAGCCACCTAGAGCCATTCTGAGAGGCACAGGGATCTCGCAAGTCTTCTCAGCCCCTGCAATGAGCAAGCATAGCCAGCGTTCATGCTTTGCCACTCCGAGCAGACTCCTAGAAACGGAAAGCGCATTTGCTGCGGCTCCGGGGAAGCGGGGGTGGGGAGGGGGGGACGGGGTGCGCGACCTGCTTTTGTTACCAAGTGCTGCACACCTCGCAGTACAGTCACCAGACGAGTAAGTCTGAAGGCTGGCACAAAACGCTAGCATCTTTCACGGTCTCCTCGCTAACGCTTAGCAGCGAGAGCGGGTGACTGCTTTGCAGCAGCAGCAGTAACGCCCCCACGACAGTTTCCTCCACAGGGCACCAACTCTCCATCATTTATCAACTGCCCTAGTTAACAGGGGAGGTCCCGGACGACTGGAGGCTTGCCAACGTGACGCCCATCTACAAGAAGGGCCGGAAGGAGGATCTGGGGAACTACAGGCCTGTCAGCCTGACCTCGGTGCCGGGGAAGATTATGGAGAGGTTCATCTTGAGGGCGCTCACAGGGCACGTGCAGGACAACCAAGGGATCAGGCCCAGCCAGCACGGGTTCATGAAAGGCAGGTCCTGCTTGACCAACCTGATCTCCTTCTCTGACCAGGTGACCCGCCTGGTGGATAAGGGAAAGGCTGTGGATGTTGTCTACCTGGACTTCAGCAAAGCCTTCGACACTGTCTCCCACAGCATTCTCCTGGAGAAGCTGGCGACTCGTGGCTTAGACAGGTGCACTCTTTGCTGGGTAAAAAACTGGCTGGACGGCCGAGCCCAGAGAGTTGTGGTGAATGGAGCGAAATGCAGTTGGCGGCCGGTCACAAGCGGAGTCCCCCAGGGCTCAGTTTTGGGGCCGGTCTTGTTTAGTATCTTTGTCGATGATCTGGATGAGGGGACTGAGTGCTCCCTCAGAAGTTTGCAGAGGACACCAAGTTGGGCGGGAGTGTTGATCTGCTGGAGGGCAGGAAGGCTCTGCAGAGGGATCTGGACAGGCTGGATCCATGGGCCCAGGCCAGTAGTATGAGGTTCAACAAGGCCGAGTGCCGGGTCCTGCACTTTGGCCACAACAACCCCATGCAATGCCACAGGCTTGGGGAGGAGTGGCTGGAAAGCTGCCCTGTCGACAAGGCCCTGGGGGTGCTGGTCGACAGCCGGCTGAATATGAGCCAGCAGTGTGCCCAGGTGGCCAAGAAGGCCAACGGCATCCTGGCCTGTATCAGAAAGAGTGTGGCCAGCAGGAGCAGGGAGGGGATCGTGCCCCTGTACTCGGCGCTGGTGAGGCCGCACCTCGAATGCTGTGTTCAGTTTTGGGCCCCTCACTCCAAGAAGGACACTGAGGTGCCGGAGCATGTCCAGAGAAGGGCGACGGAGCTGGTGAGGGGCCTGGAGCACAAGTCTGATGAGGAGCGGCTGAGGGAGCTGGGGGTGTTCAGTCTGGAGAAGAGGAGGCTGAGGGGAGACCTCATCGCCCGCTGCAACTACCTGAAAGGGGGTTGTGGTGAGGTGGGTGTTGGTCTCTTCTCCCAAGTGACTAGTGACAGGACGAGAGGAAATGGCTGCAACTTGTGCCAGGGGAGGTTTAGGCTGGATATTAGGAAACAGTTCTTCACTGCAAGGGTTGTCAAAGACTGGAACAAGCTGCCCAGGGAGGTGGTTGTGTCTCCATCCCTGGAGGTATTCAAAAGATGTGTGGATGAGGCACTTAGGGACATGGTTTAGTGGTGAACTTAGCAGGGTTAGGTTTATGGTTGGTCTAAAGGTCTTTTCCAACCTAAACGATTCTATTTTATTCTATAGTTCTTCCTTCTCAATTAAAAAATGAAACAAGGTGGTAAGGTATTTTAGGAGGTCATGTTTTCCTGTTTCCGTTATTTTTGTTACAGTTTTGCTCATTTTTTCCTAACAATATGTATATTAAAAAGCTTGTTTGTGAGATAATCATCACAGAATAGATAGATCAGGTGCTCTTGAATACCAGTGAAGCCTGACTGGGGTGAACAAGAAGGTTGTGGCAGACACCCCTCCATCTCCTTCCCTGTCTCCAGGCCCCTCGTTATGGCAGCAGATCACTCTCTCCTCTTGCGAGGGGCCGGTGTCACTGCTGGCTGGGGTTGGGCCACCGTGGTCTCTCTCTGCCGCTCCTTGTTCCTCGCTGTTCTCTTCCACAGATCCTCCCTCCATGCCCATTCCTACTGCTCCAGCACGGGCCCAGTGTGGGCCATGTCCCTCAGAGTGTTCCCAGCACTGACACAGAGCCTCTGAAGACAGCACTGAATCTTGTAGCTGCAAGCGTGCCTAGCTAGAACTCCTCTTCAAACAAGTAGCTATGTTACAAAAGGAGCTCAACAGGCAGTGCAGTATCTGGGAACGTGAGCGGGAGGTCGATATGTGGCATTGCACGCTGTCCCAGGCTGAGCAACAGCCCTGCCTTAAGGCTGTGCAAGGGGAAGTTTAGCCTGAATTCAACCTTGAGCTGTCTGACTCAAGCTCCTGGGGTGGGAAACGAAGAGTGTGTGAGTAACAGGATGGATCCAGGAGAAGCTGACCATGCAAAGTTGATCCAACCATCCACCTGCATGAGAACCAGTGCCCCCAGAAAAGCACATGAAGTATTCATAACTGGGGATTCCTTACTGAGAGGCACGGAAGCACCCATTTGCCATCCAGGCAATTTCTCTCGAGGGGTTTGCTGCCTACCAGGAGTTTGCATTTGTGATGTTACTGAGAGGCTGCCGAGCCTGGTGAACCCTATGGATTATCGTCCGCTCTTACTGTTCCATGTAGGGCCCAATGATCCTGCTGATACCTGTACCAATTCAGGCAGTCAGGCAGTTAGAGCAATTACTCAATAGATGTAATCAAGACAAAAGGGAAGTCTTTGTAACTTGGAAATAGAATAGTTGTAAGATAGGGAGCTCCGAAGTAATCTCACTTTAGACAGCTTGGCCTTGGAAGAACAGATGCACAGAACCATAAAAATAAGAAAGTTGCAAGATAAGTACCAAACCAGCCTTGAAGGACATGGTATACGTGATTCCAGGACTGAGCTTGCACAGAAATAGAGGTCAGCTGGCGAACAGAGTGAAGAAGAGTACGAGCCTTCATCTGAAGACTCCCAATGACCAGCCGGAGGCACCAACAAGCATGCGCAAAGGACATTAGCATATGTTAATAAGTTCTTGGAAATAAGATGAATATGTATAACAATTCTGGGAAATCAAATGCATATGTATGTAATAGGCCAATATAAGCTACAAACTAACCCTGTTTAGGTATGCATGCCTGGTGGAATTATCCCCTGTGCATCCAGCCCTGCAAAAACATACAAACAAGTGTTAGAGAGTTCTTTTATGCCCGACTTTTCCGGTAACACTGTGATGAGGCAACTTAGAACAAAAAATGACTGTATGTCCCTTGGAGCAACATTAAAGTGATCTGGAGCACAGGTGGTGTTTTCATCTATCCTCCCAATCAAAGGAAGGGGTTTAGGAAGGCGGAGATGAACTGAAAAGGCTAATGCCTGGCTGCACGGCCGATGCCATACTCAAGGTTTTGGCTTCTCTGGTAATGGACCTACCTTTGAGAAACTGGGTCTTTTGGGAGCTGATGGGATTCACGTGGCCAGGTGGGGCAAGGGGGTCTTGGCCAACAAGCTGGCCAGACCTGTAAAGAGAGCTTTAAACTAGATTTAGCAGGGGAAGGGGATGGAGTTCTGACCAACAGAGCAGAGCCAGGGGCTGCTAATGTATTAGGAGCCAGCAAACACCTGTGAAATGCCCCCAAGGAATTAGGGCGCATTCCTCTAAAAAGGTGACATGGCCGCCAGCCCAGCAGAAGTGCCTCTCTACGGATGCATGCAGCCTGAGTAACAAACAGGAGGAGGTGGAACCAATGGTGCAGATAACGAGCTATGATCTAATCACTGTCACTGCCACATGGTGAGATGAATCACACCACTGGAGTGCTGCAATCAATGGCTACAAACAGTTCAGAAAGGACAGGCAAGGGAGAAGGGGTGGCAAGGTTGCCCTCTAGGTAAAAAAAATGATTGACTGCACAGAGCTACCTTTGGAAAAGAGCGATGAACAGATTGAGAGCTTATGGGTAAAAATTAGGGGCCAAGGCAACAAAGGAAACCTCGTGGCTGGTGTTTACCACAGGCTGCCTGATGAAGGGGAGCCTGCTGACGAAGCATTCCTACTTCAGCTACAGGAAGCGTGACGCTCACAGGCTCTGATCCTTCCGGGGGGCTTCAGGCTCCCTGACATCTGCTGTAAAAGCAGCACAGCAAGCTCTAAGCGGTCCAGGAGTCTCTTGGAGAGTAATAAGGGTAATTTCCTCAGCCAGGTGATAAGACAGCCTGACCGGAGGAGAAGCGTTACTGGACCTGTTGCTTACCAGCACAGCTGAACTCATTAGGGATGTCAAGATCGGCTGCAGGGATCATGCCCTGGTGGAATCCACAATCTTGAGGGATATGGGCCAGGTGAAGAGTAGAGTCAGGACGCTGAATTATAGCAGAGCAATCTTTCAGATGTTGAAGGACTTGCTGGATGGGACCCTCTGATTTGGTGTTCCACCAAATCCCACTATGTTCAAAGCCTGTTCACACACTGTGCTTGGCATGGCAGTCTTCAGCATCCAAGTCTTCAGAGGAGTGATGGTGCATGTTAAGAACAAGATCAAGGGAAAAACTGTCAGGAAAAGTTTCTGTGATACCCTAGTATCGAATGTTTTAAGCTTCTCGGAGCAGTAGGTAACATGTTCCCGAGTTACTGCTATAGCCTTGGAAAGAACAAGTGGTGACACCAAGACCTAAAACATGTTAAGGGCTTACTTTCCTTCTGTTCCTCTGTGAAGAGAAAGCAGTTGCACTCCGGCACGTAGTCTTTCATGCGCATACTGCTATCTAACAGTGGGCCAGCGCACAGAGGGCTTACCCCGCACCCGCACACGGGCGGATGTCGCCGCGTCCAGCGCCTCTGACCTTCCCCCGGGCGGCTCCGGTCCGCAAACCGAGCTGCAGCGCTCAACCCAGTCCGCCTAAGAGACCCTCCGCGGGCGCGGCCCGGGGCCACCCACCCGCGGGGGGCGAGGCGGAGCCCGGGGCGGGCGGCGCACGGGGGGCGCCGGCCCGGAGCGCTCGGCCCGGATGCCCCGCATCCCCGCGCGCCGCCGCTCAGCGCGGGGCCCCGCCCTCCCCGCGGGGCCGGCCGGCGAGGGAGCTTTCGCTTTCGCTTTCGCGCTCGCGCTCGCGCTCGCGCCCGTGCTCGGCGGCGGGCGGTGGCGGCGGCGGCGGCAGCGCTGGGGCCGGCGGGGCCGCGGGCCGGCGGCAGGTACCGGGCGTGCTTGCCGCCTGCCCCAGGGCTGCGCCCGGCGCGGGGCGGGGGGGCATTCCTGCGGTTTCTTCCCGTCCCCGGTTGCCGGCGGCCGCCGGTCGAAAATGGCAGCGCCGCTCCAGGCCGGGCCATGGCCAGGCCTGTCTCGGGCCCTGGCGGCAGGGCTGCTGGCGCTGCTGAGCGTGGCCTTGGCTCTCGGGGGTGACCCGCGCGGCGGTGGCCCGCGGTTTCCCTGGGACGCGGTGAGGCTCCCCAGGCACGTCATCCCGCTGCGTTACCACCTCCTCATCCATCCTAACCTCACCACCCTGACCTTCTCCGGGACCGCCGCCATAGAGGTTACGGTCACCCGGCAGACCAGCGCGGTCGTCCTGCACAGCAAACGCCTGAACATCACCGGGGCTGCCATTGAGGCCGGGAGCGCCCGCTCGGCGCAGGAGGCGCGGGTGCTGGAGCACCAGCCCTTCGAGCAGGTGGCCCTCCTTGCCGCTGAGCCGCTGCGGGCCGGGCAGAACTACACTCTCAGCATCCAGTACTTCGCAAATCTCTCCGAGTCCTTCCATGGCTTCTACAAAAGCACCTACAGGACCCGGGAAGGAGAACTCAGGTAACCCTTTTGGACATGCAAAAGTTTTTGGTAGTACCTGTAGTTATTTTGTAAATGGGAAATTACTCTGTTTTCACACATCAGGGGGGTGAACGCTGTGCATATGACGATGTGTGACCAAAACTCTTTTTTCCCCCCTGCTTAGAGTCCTTGCAGCAACACATTTTGAGCCGACAGCTGCGCGAATGGCCTTCCCGTGTTTTGACGAACCAGCCTTCAAAGCCAGGTTTTCAATTCAGATCAGGAGGGAACCGAAGCACCTCGCCCTGTCCAATATGCCAATTGTAGGTGGATACTTCTAACCATGTGCTGTTGATTGATGATCTTCAAAACAAGAAAGCAAAAGGAGAACAGAATACCCAGGCGATTGCTGTTAGTGGGAACGGTGATCTGAACGTTACTGCAGTTCTTTTATGAGAGTGTGTGGAGCTATTGCTGGTAGCGTTGACACAAAGTTGAAAAGGAATGAAGAAAATAATGCATCGTGTGGGGGGTTCCTGCTTCTCAGCAGAGGTGTGAGAATGATCAGAACAACCTAGTCTCCATAACCTTTAGTTTAGTCACAAAGTGCTTTTCATGTTGATCTTAGATTTTAAGATTAGTGATAAAATACATACGAATAAATACAAGATTCATGTGTATTAACTTAATTGTCAGATAAGCAGGACCTTCTCTGTGGGAAAAAAACCGAGAAAACTTTGGACTTCAAAAAAGCATCTCGGAGTGAAAGTGCCGTGTATGGAATAGCTACAAATATTGTTTGTGATTATAAATACGTATGCATATGTAGGGTTAACTATGTTTTGTACATTTGATCTTGCTTTGGGTGTAAGAGAGCCTTCATAATTTCTTCTGTACTGTTAGTTGCTGGTTTGCAAGGAAACTAACCTGTATAAATGAGGCAACAGCACCCTCCACCCCCCACCCCCAAGTACCTTTAAAAAATGAAACATTTTGAAAGTTGGTATAAAAAATGAATTTTTTTTTAGAGAAATGGATAAAATAGTGCCTAAAGAGTGGGTGCCAGTGTTACAGTTCGGTGTGGTTAAACATGTTCCAGGTCTGAGTTAGTTACGTCTCTGTAACCAAGGGGGGAAAATGGATACCTCCAACACATGACTCATTTTATGCTAAACTAGATGACTGCGGTAACTGAATCACGATTTGGTGGAGTTCATTTTTCTCATGTGTAACAACAGCTGCTGAGATTTATACAGCTTCATACAGCTTCTAATCAGCTGAAGTTGTGTGAGATTAATTCCATCAGTGTGCTGGCAGTCACTGAGGAAAGCTGAAGCACTGAACATTTTTCTAGTTTTACCAGGATAGAAGTAAGTAACGCTTACGAATGAAACTGCCCGTATGTATACATCTGTGTGTTTTAGTTCTCTGTGTGGGAAAAAGTGGGCATGGGGATGACTTCTTTCCAGTGTATCTTTGAAAGGTAGTACCTCTAAAATGTAACGTAGTACCTTTAAAATGTAGTATCTTTAAACTGTGAAGAAACACAGCAGTTGTTGGTGCCAAGTTCCTCACAAGTAGTGCTACTGGGTGATGAGCTGTGCTTTTTTTTTAGGTGAAGTCAGTGAATATAACTCCCTGGCTTGTTGAGGACCATTTTGATACCACGGTCAAGATGAGTACGTACCTCGTGGCCTTTATTATTTCGGATTTTAAATCCATCAGTAAAATAACCAGTCATGGAATTAAGGTAACTCACTCTCATTTTCTAAGAGCTTTTTTGTATCTTCGTCTGTATAAATAAATAATGGTCTACCTCTCAGTTAAATCATCGGATTTATCTGTCTCAACATTTTACAGGAATGACAAGGGAGAAAGAAACCGGTTTTGCAATTGGATGATTAGGTTGCATTCCGAGCTTTGCTAGTTTCAAAAGTTTTTGGTCATGGGCTTACTTTCTATATAATTCTATGCATTGGTAACATAGTTTGTTTCATGTAAGATTACATAATTACAGGCAAATGAAATAAAGTTTTCATGGAGAATCAGCACTAAACCAAAGCTGTGCCAGATGAATGGCTCTAACATGGTAGGCATGGAAATGGTAGAAGTCTTTGTAGGGACCTAGTGGTTCTGGTGGGTGAGTTTTAAAACTTACATTCCTCATTCTGATAATATTTTTCTGCAAATGTTTTAAAAACTCCTGTATGACAATCGTTAGGTGTGTGCTTTAGTGTCCCTTTTTATGGTCATTCAAGTAACTGTGGTAAGGGACAACTTCTGTGAGCTTTTGATGCTGGTATTGAAGTGCTGCCTGCTCGTCTGCTGTAGATCTCTGTGTACACGGTGCCAGACAAGATCAGCCACGCTGATTATGCGCTGGATGCGGCAGTGAAACTTTTAGACTTCTGTGAGGATTACTTCAGCATTCCATATCCTTTACCTAAACAAGGTAAGTGTTAAATAATCTGCTGTATTTCAGAAAATTGTTAAGCACAGCGAGTAAAATAGCACAAAATCAGTAATTTCGAGTATTAAGACAGGGCCAGGTTTGGCTCACAGGCTTTTAAAGTGGCTGCTTCACAGAGCTTTTAAGGACAGATGGAAAAGCTCCACTGGGAACTGAAGATCCTTGTCTTCTGTAAAGAGCCTTTTTTTGAAGTATGTTTCTGCAATGACATTTAAGAGAGCCCTTAGAAGTACGTCAGATACGTGTGCCTGTGTGGGAGCAGTGGGAGCAGCCATGAAAAAGGTGATGAGCGGCTGAGCAAGTTCTTTATTGAGTAAAATGATACTAGTACTATTTTAATGTGTTTTCTAGATTTAGCAGCTATTCCTGATTTTCAGTCTGGTGCTATGGAAAACTGGGGACTGACCACATACCGGGAATCTGCATTGTTGTACGACCCTGAAAAGTCCTCAGCGTCTTCTAAACTTTGGATTACTATGATAATAGCCCATGAGTTGGCTCATCAGGTGAGGTTTGGGGAAGCATAAGGAGTTCGGATGGGCCTTGCAGTGGGGTCGGGGTTGATGGATCCTGGGTGGGGTCGGGGGATCGTGGAGCTGTAAGCTGAAAATAGCTGCTTCGGCTTGAGGGTGCTCATCTGTGAATCACGAGGATGGTTTCTGGTGAAGGAGTCCCAGCAGGCTTGCATGGGCGTGGAGGGTGGTAAACGTAAATGTGTTCACTTCAGCAGCTCAAGCGCTGCAGGGCCTTTGCACCATTGTCAGCCCTTGAAATTAACTGCGGGCCACCAAAATAGGAACGCAGAAGTTTGGAAAGGTTAACTGTTTCATATGTGGCTCTCCTGCCAAACGTGGTTTCTTCACAAGGTTTCCTGGAATGCGAGTGGAAGCCAGAGTTTTAGCATATTACCATTAAAATGAGAATGCAATGGGAAGTGGCCAGAGCAAGCTGTATCACTAAAAAAAGGTTCCTTAGAGGTCAATAACATACTATAAATGCAATTTCATACAGGTCAGTAGCAGCTTTTGTGATAAATTGTGTATTTAATTTCAGAAGCTCTTTTTTTTCCCCCCCCAGTGGTTTGGCAACCTCGTTACCATGGAGTGGTGGAACGATCTGTGGTTAAACGAAGGGTTTGCAAAGTTTATGGAGTTCGTGTCAGTCAGCGTTACCCATCCAGAACTGAGAGTTGTAAGCAGCTGTTACTGTATTTTTGTTCTGTAACTGCCTTCTAAATCCACTAATTAGTAAGCATAAAGATCAAGCAGATTTGTGCTGTGAACCACTTTTAAACTTCTGTTTGATAGGATTATCTGATATGAACTCTGAAGGGTAGGAGTGTTGATTTAACTGCATGTAAATATTTTCAGGAACTGATGATGGAAGTTAATGATTGCAGTGAAAGTGTATTCTTTTTCTAAAGACATTTAGACTTCAAAAAAATGTAAAGAAATTATTTTATCTTATTTCATCGCACAGGGTCAGACTTGAAAACACTACAATCCTTCCGCTAGCTTTAGCAGAGGTCAGATATAAGAAATTTTCTACCAAAGTGAGATAGACAATGCAGCTGGGCAGAGTTTTGCCATAGCACTACAGTGGCACGATAATAGGGAAATTCACCATTTTCTTTTTTCGTTTGTTGTATGGTTACTGACCACTCTGTCATCAAACTGTTGGAAGGTGCGGGTCTCTTTCTGGAGTTATTTTTAAGTCTCACTAACTTGACTATTTAAGTTAGTTTAGAACACTAGAACTCACTTGGCTGTCTGTATTGCTGTTTTGGGTTTTTTATGCTCTGGAATAAAAAGATATGTTTTGTTTCTTTGTATGATTTGAAGACCATGTGGAATGGACTGGAAAGTGAACCAATAGGGATTCAGTGGTCACTGAGCAAAATTTAGTAGTAATATTTGGTTTTGCCTCCTATTAGGAAGACTTTTTCTTAAGGAGATGTTTTGATGCCATGGCAGTGGATGCATTACATTCTTCACATCCTATATCTACTCCTGTGGAAGATCCAGCTCAAATTTTAGAAATGTTTGATAATGTTTCTTATGAGAAGGTAAAATACATAACTGCTATTGATTTCAGTTGTACTGCTTGTACCGTACAATTGTATGTTACTGATTTCACCCCTACATACAAGGCGTTCCTGACACATGGTGCTTGCTAATGGTTTTATGACTTGAATAACTCCTTGTCCAGAAGACCTGGGTGGATTCACATGGCAGTTGCCTCTTCCATTTCTAAAATGAGGAAGCCTTTACTTCTTCTATCTGTTCTGTATCGATTTAATCTTAAACCATTTTTTTAGGTTCTTAACCCAAGGAGCTTTTTTCACTGGAGCATTATATGGTGTTTATATGGTAATTAAAAATATATGGTAATTAAAAAAATAATAGCATAACTTACTCAATCCATGATATTTTTAAGGGTAATGATCACAAAAACCCAAAGTACTGTTTCAATATACATAAAACCCAATTATTTTTTAATCAGAGAGATATACAAAAGTGAACTGTTATGCAGATTAGTGGCATGCTGAAATTTTTCTGAAACAAGCATCTCACCAGCTAAGGAGTAGTTTTGTAAACACTTTGTCACTCTTTTTTTCAGGGATCTTGTATATTAAATATGCTGAGGGACTACCTGACTGCTGATGTGTTTAAAGCTGGACTTGTCCAGTACCTGCAGAAATACAGCTATCAGAATACAAAAAATGAAGACTTGTGGAACAGCATGTCAAACGCAAGTATTCCTTATTATTTTTTTCAAATTTCATAACTTCTCATGAATAATGTGTCTAATATGTTACTGAGGACTGTGACCAGTACTTATGATGAGGACATCAAAGAGAGATGACCAAAACTTTTTTTTTTCCCTTTCAGATTTGCCCTACAGTAGGTAGAGATAAAAATGAGCTACAAGGTGATGGCTTTTGCAGAAGAAGCCAAGAGTCATCTTCAAATGCAGTAAGCATCTAGTTTTCTACCCATCAGTATTTCGGAGTTTGACACGTATCTGTGCCCTCTCATGTTACTGTCCCGTGCCATGACATTGCTATGTGCACCTTCCAAAAGCGTTCTTTGCCACCTGAGCAGGGTGCTAGGGAGAGTGTAAGTTTCTTCAGTTCCATTGGAAATCTGTTTTCTCTGAGACTGGACAGAAATCCTACTCCTGTGCCCGGGGCTGACTGAAAACCAGCAGTACTTAAAGAGATGTCATGAACTATACGAAAATGTCCATGAGAAAACCAGCTGGAGATGTCATGATGTCCAGTCTAAACATAGCTGTGTAGAACTTACAAATACCCATCAGCTTTTAGAGTTCTTATGTACCCATTTCTGTTTCAGTGTCAGTGTACTCCCATCTTCCTCCTTTTCTTACGTGTCGTCTTTTTCCCCTCGCTAAAAAACAGCACTGGACTAAAGGAGAGACTCTTGATCTGAGGGCGATGATGGACACTTGGACACTGCAAAAAGGTTTTCCCGTGGTAACTGTCACAGTGAGAGGGAAGAACGTCCACCTGCAGCAGCAGCGCTACGTGAAGGGAGAAGATTCTCCTTCATCCACAGGGTAAACAAAACGTCGAAATCCCAGCATGGAAACTGAAATACTCTCCTGTGGCGAACACTGTTGTACAAGAAGAGCTTTTGCTATTGTTTCTTAAGGAGTGCTCCCGGAGCTGTTTGGTTATGAGTCTTTCCCTGTGTAGCTCCGGATCAGTAGTACTCCCGTCGTTACCCTGTGTGCCTGTCCGAGGTGCCAGTAGCTGCAGAGCTGCAGCGGTTGGGCATCTGGGGGACCCCGCGCTGGAGCTGTGCTAGTGGAATTAGGCTGGAAGGTTCATACTGTTGTGGCTTCAGTGTCAGTGATCCCCCAAGCAGAATGAAAGCTAGCTAGATGCGTCTGGCTCTGCACTGAAGTCAGAGGTGTGCGTGCAGTGCGTTGCTGTTATTGTGCTGTTGTGTTATTGAGATACTACTCAGCGGTTAGACTGGGGCAAGTCAGAGAAGCTTTTGCAAAAATCTTTCATTAAACGAAGCACTTCTGTTTTGCAATAGGTACTTGTGGCACATCCCACTAACCTACAAAACCAGTAAATCTGACACTGTTCAGAGGTTTTTGATGACAACTAAAGCAGGTAATTTCTTTGACTAATTAGGCAATTAATGTATTCAAAGTTTGTTTGCAAGCCTTTCAGTTTTGCAGCCTTTTTTTTCAGAATGGGGAACTGGAACTACTAGTACCAGAGAAGCAAATTTTTGTCAGCTCAGTAATATTGCTATAGCGATTTCTTAGTATGTTCAGAAACTGTGTAACTGTGTTCTTTAAATGACTGAAATGAGACCAACAGTATTATTGGGTATAGTACTAGGATGTGTTTGAATCACTAAGGAAAAAAGGAGTTACATTTTTGTTTCCAGATGTCATCATCCTTCCAGAAGAGGTGGAGTGGGTTAAATTCAATGTGGACATGAATGGGTATTACATTGTGCACTATGAAGGTGATGGATGGGATCGTCTGATTAACCTTTTGAAAGAGAACCATACAGTGATTAGCAGCAATGACAGAGCAAGTCTCATTAATGACATATTCCAGCTTGTGAGGTATGGCCTTCTGTCCAAGTCTGAAAAAAATACAGGCTCTGTGTTTATGAATATATACCACTGAGGAAGGAAGTGTTGATAGCATAGAGAGTATTCATTACATCTGTTAAACAGATGGAGAGCATAATCTTTTCTTGCTTACCGCAGTGTAAACTGGGGATTTCTTTTGATTGCAGTGGACTTATGTAAGCCTATTTAGTGAAACATGTTGTGTTTAAGAAAGACATGATACTGGAAGGATGCCAACGTGAAGTGATGGACTGGGATAACCGTTTTGCACCGGGAAAGATACTGGTGCCATTTGTCAGTTACAAACAAGGCTATTACAGTCATAAAGGTGTGACATGATTATGGTCGTGATTAGTCTTAGTTCTGTGGCTGCATCAGAAAAGGCTGTGTCTTAGAGGTGCTTTGCAAACGCTTGTGCATAGCCTGGCACAGAGAACTGAGGAACCGACAGAAGTAGCTCCTGGTCAGCATGTACGGTGTTCAAGAAGGAGGCTAGTGAGGGGAGGTGGAAAAGAATTAAGATCGTATGAATTTGAGGTGGCAGCTCATAGGGCAATGTCAGCAGAGTGAGTCGAGATTTTTGTTTGGGCAGCAGAAGAATGGTCTTTCTAGTTTGAACAGAAAAGAGGAGAATGAAGAAACATTGCTCAGCATGTTCAGGGAGCTTAGCGAGGAAAGAAAGACAGGACAACTGGAGATGCAAATTGGGCTAAGCAGGTTTTGTTTTATGATGGGTGACTAGAACATGTATTTTGAGGCAGAAGAGGCAAATGAATAAGGACAAACTGAGAATGTGTGCAGGGAGCTGACACGGAAGAGGAAGCTGAAAAAAGTTTTCACAGAAGGATGAAAAAATGAACAGGGAGAGTGAGAAAAGACCTCTTGCCTTTTCTCTGTTTGCTCTGTTTGTTTTCCTATTTGTATCGTTTTCAGGAAAACATTTGTCTTAGATTTTGCTTGTAAGATTGTCTTTTAAGTTGAATTATAACTTCTTTCATCCCCTCTCTTCTACTTCCTTAGAATAAAAAAATTGCCAATTTCGAAAGCTTTTGATTTAACTTTGTACCTGAAACACGAAAGACATATCATGCCTGTACTCCAAGGTATGAATGAGCTGATTCCTATATACAGGCTCGTGGAGAGGAGGGATACAGATGGTACGGAAAAACAGTTAAAGGTAATATTTTAAGTATCCAGAACTTTCTAACTCTGCTTGTAACTGGTAAAACACACTTTAAACCATATCTTTATTGTTACCTTATTTTAGGATTATATAGTCAATCTATTTAAAGACCTGATTGACAAGCAGTCTTGGAGTGATGAAGGCTCAGTGTCTGAGAGATTGCTTAGGGACTCGCTCCTGCTGTTTGCGTGTGTGCACAGGTACCAGCCGTGCGTGGACAAAGCCAAAGGATATTTTACGGAATGGCAGAAATCCAATGGAACCTTGAGGTCTGTTCTGTAACTATTACTGGTTTTTCTGATACTCGGTTTAATTACACTAGAGTTAATTTACAAAAAGAGGTAAACTTCAGTCCTTTCCGCACTCTGAAGTTGAACCTTCTTAGTTTTGTATCTTACGCTTTAGCTTCCCAGTGCCTTTACAGTTTGGTGCCTAGTATGTGCCCAAACTAGCATGTAGATCATGTGGTACTCCACTACTTGGGTGGTTAAAGATGTTCTGAAAGGGAAAATAACATGTATTCCCTCATTTATGTGTCTGAAGATTGACCTATACCCGTTGTAAAAATAGGTAACTACCATTCACGAACTTCTCCATATTTTTGTTTGTCATGACCTAAGAACTCCCTAAAACACCCTCCAAAATGTCTCTGCGAGATTGTTCTGGGTGGGCCAAAGACTGTATCAGTATCTGACTGGGCATAGCCATGAAAGGAATAGACAAAAATAAATAAGAAAAAAAAAAGGAATGATGAGTCCAGAACTTCTGGAAGTCATTTCCAAGGCAGGAACAATACTGAGATACAGCCCGAGATACTTCACTGTTTCCCAGCCACAGGGACCACTTTCTAATACCCCTGAGGGACCAGTCTTTTTTAATAAATTGTCTGCTGTGCCAGTTGACGTGTGATGGTGCTGTGGTTGTGTTTCTACATGTGTTCCTAAATGTGACATAGAGTGTAACTTGGTATTAAATTTATTGTAGCTTGCCAGCAGATGTGAAGACAGCAGTGTATGCTGTTGGAGCACAAACATCCGAAGGCTGGGATTTCCTCCTTAGTAAATACAGACTGCACTCGTTCAGTGTAGAGAGAGAGAACATTGAATTCGCTCTCAGCCTCAGTAGGAGTAAGGACAAACTTCAGTGGTAAGTAGTTACACAGAACAGAAATGTGTTTGGGGAAAATTTATGAACATTGAAACAGGAAGTAGAATTATTCAGAGTCTTGTTTCATCGCTTTTGAATTTCATGATGTATAAAATGCTTTACAGAGTGAATACGGTGGGAGGAAGTGGCTGCACCTTTTCATTTCTGTGTTTCGGTCCCGGGAGTCAATGTGCTCAGAATTTGCAGTAGCAAATTGGGACAAAATACAACAAAACAGCTATTCAGATACCTTATCTTTGCTTGACAGACACGTCTTTATTTACCTTTGTAGTTACTTTGATTATAGGTACATATGCTGTACACTTCTTCCAAAAATTTGAGGTTTCCTGCTTTGAAGAGAGCTGAGCACCGCTGAGGTTTTCAGGTGTTCCCTTCAAACCATGCATTCTGTGAACCTGATTTCTGCCGTTTGATGGGAGTGATAGCATGGGATACTGATTTAACTGTGTTCGGCTATCACTAGAGACATACTTCAGCTGTTTCATTATGTCATTATTTATTCTTCGCATCGCAGTGCTGTTGGGACACCTTAGTCATGAGCAGCACTTGCAGGCCTGAATTTTCCATCGATGCTTAGTGTAGAACAAACATCTTTCTTACTGAGAGAGGAGTGAGGTTCATATTACTTCAGAAATTCTAAGTATGAGCAAAACGTAGCCTCATTTTTATCCTTAATAGTCAGAATACAGGTCTACCAAGTAACTGTCATTGTCAAAGTAACAGAAACGGGAAAGATGGATGTGGCCGAGGAGTAAACTGTGAAAAGCTGGAAGTAACCGAGCAGAAATGATGTGTCAAGACCTTTAGAAATGTGAACTCTCAACCATAGTGCCAGATACTAAGGGAATAGTAATCTGTCAGCTTTATCTACTGGTCTAAATAACTTCCATTTCTGTTATTCATTCTCAGGTTAATGGATCAAGGTCTGCGTGGTGACATCATAAGAACTCAGGATCTTCCACATATTATTGTATTTGTGGCCAAAAACCCATCTGGCTATCATCTAGCTTGGACATTTTTAAAAGAAAATTGGGAGAAAGTTGTAGAAAAGTAAGGAACATAACTTATTTTACTGCTCTCTCTGCCCAATTGTACTTTAAAACTCTACTTTTTACAAAACCAGACATTTTCTGAGTATAGGTGATTCTTTCTGCCAGATTTGAACTTGGTTCGAATTCCGTAGCAGCCATTGTCACTGGAGTGACAAGACGGTACTCGACAAGGTCACAGCTTGCACAGGTAAGGCATTCAGATCCTGGTTTTAAAATATAGCTGTAGTATAACCGAAATGAAAATTTGGATTAAATCTTAACATGGTAAAAGCATGACCATTTACAAAGCATCAGGGTAAGATCCTGCCTTTTCCTTGAAAAAGATTGTAGCAGTGCTGCGTTAAGATTACTCAAGGGAGAGCATTAAGGAGCATTAAGTCAATGGCAAGGAGAAGCATGTTCTCTGTTTAAGCAGTGAGCTTGGAGGCAGAGTATGAATGTTTGTCTGCCAAAGCGTTCATGGGTTTCCTGTCTCTATTAATACTTTCTACCTGCTCTAGAAAGTAGTGAGGAAAAAAACCCCAGTGGGTCTTTTCATGGAGCAGATGGAAGAAAAATGCTGAAGGACAGTGAGAAATCATCTCACTGTTCTACATCTTCTGTTCTGGGGAAAACCCTCTGTGCTCCTGGATGTCATATATGATAATCATTTTGTCTGCTTATTCCATAATCTTTGTCGATGGTAAAAAACCCCAGACTGGCCATGATTTAATAGCATCCCTGACAATATCTTTTCAGAAGCCACTATTTTTGTTGCCAGTGTAAAATTTTCTCCTTTTGCCCTTTAGGACAAAACACAGGCTTAAGCAATGCAGCCATATTAAATATAAAATGACAGCATGTGTATCATTCTCAGTCTTCATCTTAAAGCTGAGCGGACTCTCACAGTGTGTTGGTAGCAAGCAGTGTCTTGGCCAGTGGCATGGATTGCAGGGACGTTTATGTGTCCTGCCCAGAAATGTGGCTGCATGTCCCTTGGGGATCCGTGGGACTTACGTAGGAGTCTGAACACAGACAAAGTCAGTGTAAGGTTGAGAGAGAAAATCCAGCAACTCCCTTCCTTGTATCTTATTTGTATCTTTCTTGTACTTCGTACAAGTATTTGCATCTTGCAGCCTACTCATCAAAGTAAATTCTCAGAAAATGATGTATTTAATTTACACAATATGCACAGTCACTGTATCTTTCGAAAGTATCCGTCTGAGGTTGTGTTACGTTTCCACAATGAACCTTGTGATCAGGAGTGCCTCCTTTTAAAAAAAAAAAGAAAAAAGAATAGTGAGAAAGGCAGCTGCCAACACGTCCAGCAGCCAGAGGGAATGCAGTGAATTGAGGGAGTAGAAGCAGCCTCCAGGTTTCCAGTGTCTGCATTCACAGGTGCTTCAAGGATGAGACTAGTGGCTTCCCGAACACTTGGGGAGTTGGAGGGTTGCTGTTTTAGAAAACTGAAAGGAAGCACAGACTTCCCAGTATAGGGGAGTATTTTAGCATCAACAATTACACTACTGCTGCTCCTCCAAAGGGGTTGAATGAGCGGCTTGCAGGCAAATGTAGATGACTCTTACTGAGTCACTCTAAAAATAGCTGCAAGATCTCCTGTCTGGGGACACTAACCAAACTTCAGGGGAAGGTGTGTTAGGAAGCAGAGCAGCCCTCAGGCGGAGCAGGGGATGCTCATTCTCCTCCGTGATGGCCACACTGAAACACTGCTGTCCTGCCTGCAGTGCCGCGGCTTAAATGGCTGCCAGGGTTCGTTGAAGGAGCAGGAACCGGACGGATCCACCACACAACATGACAGCTCCTTCAGCTGCCTTTTTTTTATAATCTAATTTGAAATGTAACCTTCCTCAGCTTGTGAGAGCCTGCCACTTGAAACCTTTTTAAAAAACTGGTTTGGGGTGGAGGGGTGGGAGGGAAAGGGAGTGGAAGACCCAAGGCCATGTTTGAGTATCACAAATGTCTTCCTGTGCACCTAAGGGACATTGCTGCCTCTTCATCAACTGCTCTTTCACGTTTCTGTCAACAGGTGAAAGAATTCTTCAGTTCTCTGGAGGAAAAAAGCACACAGCTTCGCTGTGTCCAGCAAGCTATTGAAACCATTGAAGACAATATACAATGGATGGATGGAAATTTTGAGAAAGTAAAAACATGGCTGCAAAACAACCATCTGTAAATTAAGGCACCTTGCTTATCCTTGTCAGAAATAACTGAAAAGCACTGCAAAGCTGTGAAAATTCAGGGCTGGAGGGACAGCTCAATTGTATAAATCAGTTTCTTTGGCAGGAGCCATAGGAAGGCAGTCTGATCCTGCTGCTCAGTATTTTTCTCTCTCATGGTTCTGGTTTGCTGGGAACAGAACTACACCATTCATTGATCTCTTTCATCAGGTAACACTTAGAAAAGGAACGTTGTACAGTGAACTAAGACATGTGGGAGGCTGACTACTAGAAATCTGTAAGACATTGCTTCTCAAAAAGCAGAAGGTACTGGGAGACAAACAGCCAAGAGAAACTTTCCACCTGAAAATGCTGACCCTTCTGGTATCTTTCCTACAACAACTGGCAGCTCTGTTTAACACTGAAATGCACTAAAGCTCTGGAGCAATGCCATCTTTCCATGTGTCTTTATCCTTATGTTGTATGTTTCCAGGAGAATTTTTACAAACATGTACTGCAAATCAAGCATCACGTAATTAAAACAAACCCCAAGTAGCAACGGCCATTAAAATTGCACCTGCCAGAGTTAACATGATAAGGACTATCTGTGCAAGCTTTATAGTCTCTCAGGGCTGGAGGTAGTTGCGATGCTGTGGATGCTGTGCAGGGGTGATGCTGAGCCGCTGCTGCACTTCTGTCACCTCAGTACCTCCTCTCCCAGGAGTTCTGCCCGACTCCTTTTGCTGCTGATGTAATTACTTTGCCTGCACTGGAAACAGTCCTGCGCTTTTAGGTAACATTCAGGAAACGAGTGCATACATTTTGTGTGGGGAAAAAAAAAGGTGGTGGTGAATTTTACTTTACTTGATAAACCATCAGCTTGTCTGAGCAGGAATTTTTGCTTTTAATTATTCCTTTTTTGCCTAATTGAAATGCAACTGTTGTGACATGTACTCAGTGACATTTAAAGGGGCAGTCATTCATTCATAATGGCCTTTATATCTTATCTGTAGGGTAATGATAAGAATTCTAAGCTAATTGCTAATTAATACCATGTACTTGGAAGGGACAGTTACTTAAGAAAGCTAAGTTGAAACCTTGGAGGTAGGGGTTTTTTTTGGTAGAGGGATTTTTTGTAACAGGCAGTTGTAAATGGCTTTGTCTGTTCACCTGCAGAAAACTTTTATTTTTGTACTAAACTTTTAAAAAAAAAGAAATCCACATAATTCCCACATGTGCTGAAAAGGCAGTTATTTCTTTGCTTTTACAACCATGCCCTTGACATGATTCTGTAGTGTTCATTTCCTCTGCAGTTCTGACCTGCCTCAGTTTCCTCACTTGATATGCTGAAGCAGCCAGAAACCTTAAGAGAGATAAAGACTTAGGGAAAAATGCATAATCTGGATTTGATCATAAGCTTTTGACTGTGCCTTGCTTGCTCTTCTCTCAAGTAGAGATTATACCTGCCCAGGAAGTTGAGACCTACTTCATTAGTGTTCAGAAAGGCTGTTGAGTTCTGCTCGAGGGCAAAAAGCTCTGTCACAATGCTGTAGAAAATACCATTTCCTTTTGCTCACCGTATCCTTTTATAAACGAGGCCTCTTGTACTTCTTAACTCATTACAAGAAACAGGAATTCTGAGTAGGCTGTGCATCACGTGTACAACATTTTCTGGTATTTCAGGTATTGTTAACTGTTGCTTGCTTTAAAACGTTTCCAGAGCTGAAAAACAAAAAATAAAACTTGATTACATGCTTCTAGATAAAGTACTTCATTTGTGTAATTTCGCACATTCGTTTCTTCTGCTGTTGTGAGCAGTAATTTGCATTGGTGTTTTCTGCTTTAACTGCTTTGTCTTCAGTTTCTCAGCTTTGGGGAAACAATAAGCAGTACTCCCTGCCCTCCCCATACCACAGCCCCCTTTCTGCCCTCGCCTCCCCTTTTTTGTCTATTGAGGAAGCATCAGTTAGCCAGTGTGTACCCAGATACCTCGCAGCCCTCTCTACCGCAGCCCTCTCTACAGAACAAAGGGAGCATCACAAAAAGGATGTTGATACGTCATTTATCTCAACACAGTAAGTTTCATTGATTGAGCTGTATAAGCAGTCACTAATAAACATTTTAGACTTTGTGCGCTGACGGAAGCATGCTCACAAAACCAGAAGCACATAAGACTGACCTGCTTCTATACAGCGTCCGAAGAGAATCCGAACAGGCACAGGGATGCTGGGCAGGGTTCACAGACTTCATTAAAACACTGCATTTCTTCTGTCACCCAAAAATGACTGTTAGTCATTTGTATATTGTACGTTTCAACAAAAATTCTAATTGGATTTTTTCAGCCCAATAATCACTTCATTTCTGAAAACTTGTGCTTACATCTTCATTTTTTGTTGCTTCCCTACACAGTGGGAGTCCACAAGTTAAATCTGGTCCTAGTTAGCTGTGATACAGCTTTGAAAACCAAAGGAAAGGGGAAAAAACTGTAGACCGACCTTGATCAGATTGTGAGGGCCTTCATGAAGCATCACTGACAAGTATTTTGCAGGTTTTTTTAAAACCCATTTTATTCAGTTTTAATATGGCAATGTTTGGAGGTTTTTTAATTATTTCTAGGGTTCCTTTTGTCTTACAACAGCTGTTCAGGTAACAGCAGTAATAAATGAAAAGATACAAACATCATAATGCATTCTTAAAAACTTTTATTAGTGTGACACAGGTTCTCAGTACAGACCGCGAAGTACAGTCACAAGTCTAAATATCCCCAACTTAAATCTGCGGGCTGTCTCTGTCTGCAACGCTACATACTAGAGTCTGGTTTTGGTATCAGTACAAATGTTGGTATGACCTTCCTCTGCAAGCTAATGGTGAAGCGGTACATGTGTAAGAATGTGCAAAAAGATGTTCTGCAGGCTGCGAAGGCAGAGGAAAACACACAGAGGCACTTGGCACACCTCAGTCGCGACAGCCCTGTGTGCAGCAGGCCTATGGGAGGTGCCTACTCGTGCCCGTTCTCCTGCAGCGCAGGCGAGTATGACATTGTTCCCTGCAGCATTAACTTCTGCCCTATTTCTGCATTCCCTTCTGGAGTGCAGGGAACAGAAGCAAGGACTAGAAACAGTGCAAAATAAAATAAAAAAAAAAGTCCACCTGTTAACCTGAACTTCTCTTTGATCTCTGCTAAGGCTCATGTACTTTCTTTATTTCCTCTTCTGTGATGGTAATGGTGTCATTGTTACACCAGGATTTGTATTTGTTCAGACCAGGAGACTCCTGAAATTACGAGATAACAGTACAGATACAATTGGAAATTAAAAAAACACCTAAAATCCTTATCTGGTGTGTTTTTTGTTGTTTTAACTACAGTTAAGGCAGCATCCAAAATACCTGTTTTACTACTAGATGCACTTGATGAAGCGGTTAATCCCCAGTTTCTCATTCTTTAGCTACCCACAGCTTACCTCTGGCTTCCTACCAGGGACTGGCTTGAGGGAAGACTGCACAGCCAGGCTGAGGTGGGCTGAGGATAGCTAAAGCTCATTATATTCCAGAATACTTAATGCATTCACTGCAATGTTAAAAATGCTAGCACATACAAATTTTTCTGAGATTTACAGGCACTATGTGGCAATTATGTGCAAAAGTCTGCAGATTTTTTTTTTTGGCATTGCTATTCATTTATGAAATATATTTCTTGCAAATATAAAGCATTCTTTCCCTCTGAAAACTGGAGAAAATTACAAAAAAGTTGAAGTATGTGAGTATAATAAAATGAATGTCTAGAGGGAAAAAAAAACACACCTTACACCTTAGTCTACTATTGGGAGAAAAGAAAGTATGAAAAAAGTCCAGCAAGTATCACTGTACAAAAACCACCCAAAAGAACCACATGCTTTTTGCATCAGCTTTTGTTCTTCAGGAATAATTATCCACCAACAGAAAGAAGATGTTTTACATGATGTGCCAAGATCCTGGGAGGAAGAAAAAGGAAAAAAGTTAGAGTGCTTACCTTCTTTAACTTGGGGAAAAAAAAAAGAATTATTGGAAACCTAAGTCTTGAGTGACAGAAAGAAATCCAGGACGACTTAATATCACAAGAGATTGGGTATTGTTTGAAAGTGATACTGCAGTGAGGGTAGCAGTCCACTGCAGATTCGCAGTAATGGTGCATCTTTGTCTTGCCCATTTGAAGTCGGCTGCCAAATCTTCACATGGGATTTCATTCCGTATTATCACTCATACTCTGTTAGGAGCCAGGACTGCCTCTGCAGTCAGAGGAGAGAGGCTCCTCCACAGGTGCTTCAGAAAGCCAGAACTCGGACCCTCCTGGCTGGCACACAGGTGGATGGAGGCCAGCACTGGATGTGCCCTTGCATCTCTCCTTCACACCCCAGGAAACCCTCCACCCTGAAGCATTTGTATCAAGCATCAAAGTGTAGGTACGTGAGTACTTCCATGAACTAATGATGAAAGACTCCAATTACTCACTCTTATGTTAAAGGTGTGATCAAGCTAAGTACAAAGAAGTACAGGGTGGCAGTGGAACACGTGCACAGAACAAGGCTGTATTTGTGCCTGGAAAGCCAAGAGCAGAACACTGAAACCTGCTATACCTGCAAGCTTAGCTGTGGGGCTTTTTATATCTGTTCTGGACGCTGTTCCAAAATTAGCCTGGTGCAGATATAATGACATAAGCTCACTGTCCTAAAGATAAAAACAACCAGTTGAGATGTGCTTGGTCTTCATTACTCTGTTAAAAAGTCTTACTAGGGAAGCAGTAAGTCACGCCTTGGAATCCTTAGTTACATGAACCTAAAGGAATTTAGCTACATGGAGTAATTCTGTACAAACTGTCCAGACAAAGGGTGTGGGAAAAAAAAAAACTCAGGCCTTTTCTGCCTAGGAACACTGAAGTTCAAGGTCATTCCAAGTGTTGTGTCTAACAGCATCTCTAACCGTGTCTTGGTTCAGTTCAACGACTGTCAACAAAACTTAGCTTTAGTAACACTAGAATGAGTTGTGGTAGTTCAGAGAATAGAGAGGAAGAAATCTCACCCAATGATGTTAACGTTTAACTTGTTTTCTGCTTCTCAGATTTGCTGCTGGAGGACTGTCCCTTTGCCTAAAGAGCAAGAGAAGCAGGAGGTAGTAAGAAACTGTGAACTAAGCTAAAATCTGAAATAAACCAGCAACAGATACTCATCACAAGTCACAGTTCCAGACATAATTATGATCTGCACTTGAAATAGAGAAAGTTTAGCAACAGTATTTGTAACTTCTCTTGTGTATATATATTTTCATTTTTCCACCATCACTTAGTTTCAGATAAAGAGGGCTGTGACTGACCTCTTCATATCCTATTTCTCAACATCCTTTTACCCATGCTAGTGATCCAGTCACGACTCAGAACATTAAAAAATACTTCCTTCTGAAGAGGAGTTAAAAGACTCCTCCCAATTTTACGTTGAAAATTGTAGGACTGTTCTATTGTTATGCAAAAGGCACGAGTGGTAATTTCATAATAAAGAAAAATCCCATCACTTGAAATGTGAAACTTAAAGCTTCCAGAGCAGATGTTACCATCTGATTCAGGCATCTACCTGCACGTATCCCGTGAGAGAACAACATGATGGGAAAAGTTTCACCCCTACCGAAATCCATTTTCTGTATTTCTGGATGACAAAAGCCAAGAAACTATTACTTTTTTTTTTTTTTTTTTTGAAATAGAGAAACAACGGCCTTCCTTTTCCCACCAGATTCATTCTGCATACTTATTTATGCATATATGTAGGTTTCATTAATTTTTTAAAAATAAATTCTGATACTAACTTGAGAACAGGACATGTAGTTGAAGGAGTACATTCTAACCACTTTTAGAATGCTGTTATTTAAAATTGTTAAAAAAAAGACAGAACTGATAGGGATCCTGAGGCAGCTATAGACATGTGAAGTGTGACTCTTAAATCAGCAAATATGGGAATGAGAAGCCTGTAGAGCATGCACTGAGCCGCCTGCAGAAGACAACACTCTCTCTGAAAGAAACATATTTTAGCCCCCATTTATTGAAAATTTCCCTTGAAATAGAGAGGTGCTTTTCTCCTACACGCTTACAAAAATGGATCAAGGTCAACCTCCTCATGTAAAATTCTCCCCAAAGTAATATCCACGTAATATGAAACCAAAATCCAGTTGCCCATCTTTTGTGTTTATACTTTATGGTAACCATTGCTGTCCATATTATAATATGTATGTTTCTACCGTTTTAGGGTCTTTGGGTTTTCCTTTATCCTTTGGGGTTGGTTTAGTGGTGACGGTT
Organism: Gavia stellata; assembly: GCF_030936135.1. Lineage (NCBI taxonomy): Eukaryota > Metazoa > Chordata > Aves > Gaviiformes > Gaviidae > Gavia > Gavia stellata. The sequence goes on along the minus strand of NC_082637.1, from coordinate 88,690,088 downwards.
TCCTTTCCACTTTTGTCCTACACTCCAAAGAAATAAAAAGAATTACAGTTACAAAGAGAACAGAGAATTGATGGCTCCTACTTTGACATCTGCCATAACATGTTATTTTATACGTGGTTGGTAAGGTGGGAGACCGCTCAATGCAGGATGCAGCTTTGTTTAATACTGGGGAGGCTGAGGCACCAGAAAGCATACACAGATAGAAAAGCTGGTATATATGGACAGATTTTGTATTTACTACAAAGCAATAATGTTGCAGCAGCAGATTTAGCTCTGAAGTTCATAACCACATAAAACAGCACTTAAACCACCAATAGTTTGTCTTAACCTGGCTGAGGATTTGGTGTCAAAGTAAGCACTTGGGGAAGCACCGCAGTGGTCAGAAGAGCTGTGTGGAAACACAGCCATTTCCTCCCAGGAATTACATCTGATTTGAACTTCAGTTTCAAAGCTGCTGCTTCTCTGCGCCCCAGCAGAGCAAGAAACACAGCATAAAAGCACAGATAATCATAATCAACATATTCAGCACGGACAAACTTAATAATTCACTCTTGGTAACTGGGTGCCTTGTAGTATAAGGTTAAGGAAGCTAATGCAGAACTTCACCTGGCAACAGGTTATGCTTTCACAGCTGTGTCTGTCCAAGGGACTTAATTTTTGACTGCTAATATACTGGTTTCGTCAAAGATCAAAGATGTTGTAAATTCAAGCTTTGGTTTTTTCTTTCTCCTTGCAGGAAGCAGGCAGGCCACTACTGCAGGAAAGAGGCAGGGACGGGCTGGCAGGAGTCAGCAGCAGATAGGAGACAACAGCAGCTGCTTTAACCAGCTGAGTACAACAACTATTCACCATTCAAAAAAGTGTACCATTCCCTCTGCCTGTAGGTGAGGGACCAGGGCATAGGATAGAACACATCACATCCAGGACGAGAGCGCAAATGGCTAACAAGAGGGAGTTACTGGTTCTTAACCAGTTTGAGCACTTGTTGAAAACAAAAGGAGCCCATAATTTTCACACCAATATCCCACCAGCTGTCGCAGAGAGCCCTTGGGCTCCTCTGCCAAGGAAGCACGTACGGTGACTGTAGTGTCACGATGGATGTCTCAAAGCCATACAAGACCTCTCCCTCCATCCCAGCTCGAGGTAACAAACGCCGGGTTAAGAGCAAGCAGAAAGCATATCTGACAGCAGTTCTTCTCACATGTGGACCAAATCTCAGTCCCCTTCTTCACACTCTCTTCCAGCACAACCATCCTTTCTCAAACACCATCCCCATGTTGGTGACATCCAGATTTATGCAGCTTCCACTGCTAGTTTGTTTCACACAGCCTCACATGTGCAGCACTTTGCTGGAAAAAGTCTGACAGGTGTTTGTCAGCTGTGTTTAAGATCATTATATAACAAATAAACACTCCGTTTCTCATTACAAGGCCTCTCCAGTCCACTCTTCTTGTCAGCTCTACTATTTCCCCCAACGCACCTAGAACTCTTTTCAACTCCTAGCATTTCTCTCTGTAAAACCCTCTTGAACTGTTTCTCAGTACCAGCCTACAACTATTGGTAGGTAGCACGTGCAATCATTGAACAAAGATTTCTCTGTCTCTCTACATTTTTTGAACACTCTAATCTGTACAAAAACTGTTACCACAATTCTGTGCTCAACTCACTTCTCCAAGCCTGTCTTACTTCTCTAAAAGACCCTAAATACCACGAACCTTCCTTCTTCCAAATATTTAATACACAGCAAGATGCATCAGACTTCCATTACAGTAGTAAGACAATCACTACATCTGGACAGCATCTTCCAAAGAGGCTAGCTCAAAACCTAAACTGAGCTACTGCAAAGAAAAGTGAGGAACTTTCACAGAGTAGTGACAAGCTGTTTATTTTGCAAGCTATTAGCAGAAAATGTCCTACCTTTGAGTGCTGTGGTGTGGCAGGAGCCTTTGCACAAGTATCAAAGTCACCTGACAGGGCATCGATAGCTGCAGAGTCATCTGTAGGCTTCTGCAATAATTTTTTATTTATCATTCTATTTATAATATAATTTTATTTATAATATAATTCTATTTAGAATATAATTTTATTTATAAAATAATTCTGAAGTCACACAATATGCAGTACTTCCCACGGTCAGATTAATGTTTCAGGAATTAAGTCTGCTTTAATTATCCCTTTCTTAAAAAAAAAAATCCCGTACCTACACATGTGTTAGAACAGAGATGTCTATTTGAGGTTTCCAAGGGACGCCATTTCTTTGAATATTGGACCTGAACATTCACAGTGTAGTTGTGCATAAAAACTGTATTTATTGTGAAGAGTTACTCTTCACAAAAGTTTTACTGTCCACACTGTTACTATTACCTACTGCATTCAGTAGCAGTTATGAGAATTTGCAATGAATCGTGCCTTGAGCCTACAACGACACTGCTTCGAAAAAAAGATCAGTCCACACAACATGAAACAAACACAGAACAAAAATATCGTAAACGTTACCTTTTGTTCCTTGTGTTTCACATCATCCTTTGCTGTTGGCTTTACTGGTTTACCCTTGGAAAGAAGAAAGAATTACATCCTCATTTTGAACTGGTCAGATTAGTTTTAAGATACAAGTACTTATGTATGACTTGGGAGTTTACAGATTACCAAGAAAGTCGAACCATTCTGAACTATTTCTTTATTCCTCATGCTACATATTCAGTGAGTTCATGATGTTTTTTAAAGCTCTGTTACTTTGACTACATCTGCGATACCATCTTTCTATCCTTGTAGTCTGCTGGAAAAACAGTTTCCTGATCCAGAAAAGATCAAATTGCTGTCAGAGCAGTCACTTGCTCCAGCGAATATCAGTTTCACAGGGCTTCAGGAATACCACCAAGGTAATACCTGTGCCCCCAAACTTGGAAGAAAACTACTTGGAATGAATAAGCATTGTTACCCACAGTTTGCAAGTATCTCCTGTTTAAAAGGAGACTATAAAGCCAAGTTGTTTCAAGGGAGACACCCTATTTTTTCACCGGGTTTTCTGGAGCACGTAAAACACTGAGCCAGTGTAACTGGAATCTATACTGCTAAATCTCGATACTGCTGACTGCTACTAGGTGGTTCAAAGTGATTTATTTGTTCAGAGTGCCCAATTTAAGAAAAGAATAAAAACCCTAATTTGTCTGTTTTTTGAATTAAATGCATGCAAGGATACACAGAGCTACTCTAAGTGCAGGATATTTACATGTTTAACCCTAGTACCTAAATATAGTACACACACTTACTCACTTACTCAGCTTCCCTGTTCTCCCTGTAATTCCAGAGGACAGACTGGCTCGTATGTACAAATTTCTGGTGTTGCAATAAGACAGCTTAAATAAAAACTAACAAAGCTTTTCCTTACCTGCTCACCTGACTCCAGCAGTTTTCGATAGTCAGGTGGGATAGTATCATCCCTTTCTCCAAGTTTGTCTCTGTGCTCAGCTTTAGCCTTTTCCTGTAAGCATTTAATTTTTTAACAGCTTCAATACTTACGTTAGAAACATTAGCAAACAGTAAGTCAGAGTGCTCATTAAACTTAGGACAGCTGCCTTTTTAGAATTTAAAATTTCAAAACTACCAGAAAAAACCCCATATATTTATTTCACTATGAAGTGTATTTCATGCCTGAAAGTTTTAAATTTTCTAGCTCTCAATAAGTGTACACATTTAATAAATTAAACATATATACACCCAGCAGCATCCCAACATACAAAACCAGTTATGTCAACTTTCAGTTCTGCTTTTCAGTAATATTGACTAAAAGGAGTTATTCAGTACTTTGGCATCAAATCTCATCCATGCACTGTAGCTTTAACACAAAACTGACATTCTCGCAATGTCTTACCCGTGAATACACCTGAGTACCTTTAGCAAAACCCAGGGCACTTACCCACCTTGCACCCAAAGTGATCAAGAGTGGCCTACACTTCTCATCAGACTTAGGAGCCAGAGTCAGTTTCAAATCCAACACAACTAGAAGGCAGAGCACCACAAGCTCCTGAAAACTGCATCAAGGAGGGAAGCATTCCTTCCACTACATTTATTTTTCAATTTATCCTGCTTTGATTTCTGGCAAACATACTAGAAACATGCCAAATACAACACCTGGTTTAGATACAAGTAGGTTTTTAAGCATATTGTTGAAGAATATTTTTGTATTTGTTAACGCAGACATTTTAAGGAACACTTCTTTTTGAAATTTTTTCATCCACTATAAGCATTTTCCATGCCTTTGTAAAGAACCACATATAAAGAAAGCTGGGCTCCTACAGCTCCGCTGAAGCACAGGAGTTGCTGAGATCTTGCACGTGAAGCATTCACTCCCTTGCTATGGCAAGGGACAACGCTACCCAGACTGTATAAACCTGTTCCTCAGGCAGCCAACTACCTCCGCACTGGAGCCTGGTCTGAGAGTAGAAATCTCCTTCTAGATTCCAGCCTAAATTTATTCAAGGGCAGCTTATGGTGGTTTTTTTCCCCAGTAATGCCCTTATACCTTAAGTATTTCAGTTTACAATTTACTATTACTACTGCTATTATGCAGAAGTGCATCTGATTTTCTGATTAGTAGAAAGGTCTTTATACAATTTTATGAACAAAGACTGAATGAAGACAAAACAAGCAGAAACAAGCAAGTTAAAAAATGGGACTGATTAAATGAACGTGTCCATTGATGAACTTGGTATTTGTGGGGTTATAAAAGTTTGGCAAAAAGGCGGCCACAAAATTACTTTTAGAAACAGAGGCCAGAGAAGACACCTGAAAAATAATTAGAATAATGACAATAAATGGCACTGAAATAAAATGGTTGCAAATTTCCTGTAATATTTCAACACTTACCTCCAAGTGGCTAAAGTAGATTAATTAATTCAACATTTTTCACAAAACCCACAAGTAATCCAGCTGATTGAAGAGTGCATACTTAGAAGCAAAAGACATTTAAATGAACTGGTTGATAAGCCTACATGTAGGACAACATAAGAGTATGTTGTTTTTTTCTAGTAACCTTACTCCTACATCTGAAAATCACATGCCATGTACTCCTGTAAGTATGTAAGAAATACTGCAGTGTACCATTAAAAAAAAAAAATCTCTAAGAAATAAGGTAAGTATCTCAGGTTTTTGGGGGTTTTTTTGGTTGGGGTTTGTTTTGTTTTGTTTTGTTGTTGGTTTGGTTTTTTTGGTCCCCGCCCCCTGCCCCTAGACTGCACAAGTTTCAGAATGTCTTTTGTTACCTTTACTTTATCCACAACTGGTTTGCTCTCATCAGGGTCAGGTTCCCTCTGTCCCAGGGAATCAGACAGGAGATCCAAGGCTTCATCCATCTCTTTTCCTCCCTAACAAAGTATAAACACATTTGTGAACGCAAATCAGCTGTAAAAATAGTTTAATTCATCAAGCTAATGTAAGTACTGACTAATGAACTGTCAACTTCAGTGAACAATGAACAATCATCTCTCCCTTTGTAATTACAATGTAGTGCAATAGCTGGGGAAAATATTACATAATATTTAGACCTACAGAAAACATAATTTCAAGAAGGGCTTATGGAAATTTATTTTAACGGCTTTTTTTTGTTGCACATAAGCTTAACTGATCTAATGACAACAGTTCTATGAAAAGATTGTTTTTTGGTAATGGCCATTCATTTTCCAAACATCATTATCACTACCGATTAGCTGCTAAGGAAGTGCCTGTCTGAATTAAAGCTTATTAACATTTTACCTTGACAATACATATGGTCTTTTGCTAATTCACACCAGTTTTATTCAAACACTGGTTAGAAAAAAAGCCCTTAAAACCAGCTAAAACCCAGGTGGGAGAAGCTTTATATTCCCCTTTCAAATTAGGCTGGAAGCACTAGAGGGAGCTCCCACTGCACAGATCAAAATGGAGAAAAAATGAGGCATGCAATGCTACCACTAAACGCAACGAAGAGAAGTTCTCTTGGTATTCGGAGGAGGTCATGGCACTGCCTGTCCCTCCATTAACCTTGAACTCCTCCTTTTATAGACTTAACAGATGACTTTGCCACTACACTAATAACTACACTATTATTATTTTAAATGTTCTCATTGCCTAACCAGGAAAAGAAAGGTGCAGTTTGGTTAAAGGCCCAAGACTAAAAATGAAACCATTTGCACATAGGTAACTGCCCACATTGACCCATAGAAGGGAAATGCACACATCCTCTGATGTCCTCAGTTACTCTGGAGGAATCAGCACGGGACTGGGCACTTCCTTTTCCAAGCGCAGGTGAGGAGGTTTCAAAGGCAGGCTGGACTATGACAGTGAGCCGAACTTGGACAAAACGGGCAGACCAGTCTTCACAGTCAGTGGAACATGAAGTGACCAGAAGTATTAGCAATAAATTATTTAACTTTGCAGCACCCTATATTTAACTTTGCAAGTCTATATTGGTAAAACTGTATGGATCATGCTCCCATCTCTCTTCATTAGTCACTTCTTAGTTTGAGATAGACCAGAATAGAACAGAATATTGCAGTTGGAAGGGACCTACAATTGATCATATAGTCCACCTGCCTGACCACTTCAGGGCCGACCAAAAGTTAAAGCCTGTTGTTAAGGGGATTGTCCAAAAGCTTCTTCAACACTGACAGGCTTCGGGCATCGCCCACCTCTCCAGAAAGCCTGTTACAGGGTTTGGCCACCCTCTCAGTAAAGAAATGTAGATCCTCGATAAGGATCTACAGAAGGGGTTGCTTACTGAGGTAGAAGCTAGAGGAGCTGCTGAGTGCACTGAAGAAACTGTAGCAGCAGAGATAACGTCCGAGGAATCTGCAGGCTTTTTACCCTCCTTGGTTTTCTGAAAGAAGACACAGCATCATTACTAACACAGAGGACACTAGGAGAAAAATATGCATCAAATTCCACACATCTAAAATGCAATGCCCAGACAGCTTATTTCCAGGACTTTATTTTTCTTAGCTCTACTTATTTCAGACTGAAACCCCTTCCTGAGAAGCACTGTGCAACAGTTTTGCATCTCAGTTTGTTCACATTCAATTTTCCGTCTCAACTACTGGGATAAACCCTGGCATAGCTTAAGTCAGAGGCAGGTTTTATGTGACTTCAAAGGAGCTAAGGTTTCATCAAGCCCACCTATATTCCTAAGAAACACTTCTAAAAGTCTCAACTGCAAAGCATTACTTATGCAAGCAACTGGTACAAAGACAGGACAACTAACTTACCTAGGTTTTTCTAATTATTAAAGTCCTGCTCTCCCTTCTACTAATTTATTGCAAAAAATATTTAAAATTTTTATTTACTGAATTTAAGAAAGTTTACAGAAAACTTTAAAGGAAGCAAATAAAATATCAAGATTATTGAAACAATTTGAAAATAAAACAGATTTTTGGAAATCAAATATACTCACCTTTATTACAGTTGGTGTAGGTAATGGTGCAGATGGGGATGGAGAACAGGAAAACCCTTCTGTCAAACCCTCTAAAAGATCATTTTCACTCATCGGCTATTGTTAAAAAGAAAAAACAGAGGCTTTTAAGCCTTTTTATCCATTGAAAAGTGAGCAGGTAACACAGCCTATCTCCATTTTTAAACTGAAGACTGGGAAACCTTACTGACATTTGAGTAGGCAATTCATGAATGAAACATTTATCTTAATATTCACTTTTTTACCTGTGACTTTTCTTCAGGTTTTGGTAAGAGTGGTTTTCCATCTTTATCCTACAAAAAAAAAAAGCCCCTTATATTAAACCAAGCAGTCCTTAATTGATCATGCAATACAAGTACTGTGAGAGCATTCACTGAACGACAGATAGTATTGCACAAGAAAATGATCTAATTAGTAACCTCTAGCATCTACTGCTGTTACTCAAGGTGTCACTTAAAAAATCCAGGTCCTGTAACCCAGAAACATCTGAGTGCTGGAAAGCGATTCAGTGTGTGGGATTCTGAGCTTCCCTATGTCGTGTTTCAATTTCCATGGAAATAGCACAACTAATAAATGAAACCCCAGCTTCCAGACTGGTAACAATATTCCTGGATGCAGAGTCCGGAATGGCTGTATCTTTTCACACCAGCAGCTGTGGCAGGTGTTGCGCAAGTCTCAGCTACACCTAAGGAACCCATTTACGTTGTATGAGTCGTGTGGTGACGTTTGTAAAAATAAAAGCTTGAAGTGTTGGGTTTTTTTAACAGCTTTGACCAATCACAATTTATTAAGTTCTAAAATACAAAAAGCTAATGAAAGACTCCAGTGCACTAATCTCAGCCAAAATTAGTCATGTGTAGATACTTGCACGTAAACCACTTCTGTGCCTATCTAATGATAGATGTCAGATATTCAGGAACTAAAAATCCAAATTTTATATTACTACAAAAATGGCTGAACTAAACATCAACATTTCAAAATGAAATGGAGTTTCAGTTTCATACATATATCCTGAGAAACGAAAGGAAAGTAAGACTAAAACAGCACATTAAATACTTTTGTTTCTGTTAATCTGTACTCTGGAGGAATTGTTTCTTCATCTTCACCCAGTTTTTTGCGTTCTTCCTGTTTGTTTTTCTCCTATGAAGGGAAAATAAAAATAATATTAATAAACCCAAATGCCTACATCCCAACAGACACGCATATGAGCAAGCTTTCGAAGTCTTCAGTCTACTGATTCAAATTAGTCTTTCAATCCAACTACCAGATAAAAATCTCATGCAAATTGAGACCCTTTTCTCTTGAGAAAGCCTTCATTTCTCTGCCTGTTTCTTCCTGTGTATATCAGAAGCAGCTCTACCTATTTCAATGAAGATCAACAGAATTAAGTAAACAGACAAGCACGGACCAGTAACAAAATAGCATTATACCTCTGAGTCTTAACTCTTGACTTTTTTTGAAATCCACTCAACAGCTACCTGGGCTGCATGCAAAGGAAGACTGAACAGAGAAATAAGCAGCCAACTTCAAAAAGGACTACCCGCAATAGAAGTTATATTGGAAGATGACAGCTAAGAAAAGGTAGTAAAGCCAACTTCGGGAACTTTCATTTGATAAAGAGTTCCAGTCCACCAGAAGAGCTGCCCTCTATTTTTGGCACCAGTCAGTACCATCTGGCCCATGGTTTGGGGTGGCAAATGGGGGCATTTGGACTGTGACTATGAACAGCATTCCCTTAGACAGAATACACATATTTCAGTGATCTACTTAAGGCTCCCTGTTAGAATAACAAGATCAGTGAAAAAACCAACGTTTTATGTATCATTCCTAATTTAAACAACTCCTCATAAAGTTGGTTCCTTTTGAAATATGGCCATACTGTATGCTACCTCTGATGTGCATGTTGATTCTGCTTTGGTTTAGCAGATTTCTGAAGCTGAGGGCAATACTGTACTGTAATAGGCAAAATGATTAAGAAAATGTATTCACTGTCTTGAAATCCTACTAGTACTTCCTAAGTAGAACACAACTGGTTTCACAAGTAAATTTTTTTTTTTTAAAAACTGAAAATACTATCTCTAAATTGTTTCTAGCCTGAGGAAACACAGTAACACTGAAGATAATTACATCAAAGTCTGGGTTCTGAGGTCTGATTGTTCCTCTACCTTAACTTTGTCCACAGCAGGTTTATTTTCGTCTGGATCAGGCTCCCTCTTTCCTAGGCTACTGGACAAGGCTTCCAGTACTTCATCTGCCACGTGACCAACCTGTAAGGGTATTCATACAGCAAAAGACAATTCTTAGTTTGGAGTTTAGCTGCAGCTGAAAAACCCTGTTCATATACTACCACTGCCAGCCACACATTACTTAAAGTAAAAATTGAGAAGTAAACTAAAAAACTGTAATGCTTCTCTCCCTAATTGTCTTCACATACTTGGGATCTGCTCAGTTCAAGGCATAAGGAAACTTTGACAGGGGTTGCTCTATAAACAGGCTTCTCATTTCCAAAGCCTAATCACAGATAAAATGTTCCACAGGGTGGTTTTTTGTTTGTTTTGTTTTTTAATAGAAGCATATATATTCTGAGAAGAGATGCAAGAATGACAGCCATTAATGCAATCTTCAGAAATATTCAGCAGGACAATTATGATTTTTTTTGTAGAATTTGTCTTTTCCTGCAGCATCTATTAAGTTCACAAACAGCATCCCTTTTAGAGCATGAAGAGATAGAGTAGACGACAAGCACTGTCAGTTTAACTTCCTCTATTAAGAAGGTCATTGACCCTCCCTGCTCAGTTTGTGCTTGACTTGATGTTTTTGGAAAGCACTCAGCCTTTGGGGCTTACCTCTATGGAGGAAGAATACGCAATACTGAAATAAGCTTTCTGAAAACATGCTATACCATTGCATAAATGAAGCACTGAGTGTTGCTTTAGCTCCAGCCAAGACTACTCACTGAAGACACAGCTGATGGTGCTGAAGACTGCACAGTGCAAGCTGTGGCACGAGGGACTACTTCATCCTCAGTAGTTTTTGCAGACACAGGATTTGAAGGCTTCTGAAACAGAACAATTACACTGCATTTTACTGAATATGCTCAGAACATACCTGTTCATTGGCTTTTTTTTTTTTTTTTTCAAAATACAGTACAAAACAAGAAAGAAAAGTCTAGATTTAATGGTAGAAGCTCCTCAATTAAAGAGTAAGTGCTAATACTGCATGTTCCACTGAAGGCAACGGGGGGGAAAAAGCAGAAACAGAAGAAAATATTTTTCTTCAAAGAATAGTAGCATTATCTAGTCTTAGCAAAACTACAGTGTCAGCATCTTCAGTGAACTAAAAAGACATACTTTGGATGTGCTGCGGGGCTTCGATGGCTTGGATTGTACTGCAGGCTGTGCAGGGCAGGAAAAGTCTTTTGAAAACTCATCAACAAGATCAGATTCACTCAAAGGCTGCAAAAAAGACATATATGGTACAGGTGACTCACTACCTGTTTTTAATTTCTCTTTTTCAAGAATTATATTTCAACTACTCTGAAAGCAGGAAAACTTTTGTAGCCTACACTGAAATAACCTTTCACATTTATGTGCAACAAAACAGCATGAATTCCGCAGTGCTTAAAATTAAAAAACCCCACTTTTCAGAATGACTCAGCTGCTTTGTTATCGAAAGTCAATATAATGTAGAGAACATTATGTTCAGTACTGTTTACAGCGCTACTGAAAATGAAAATGCAACCTCTTAATTAGAAAAAACAAAGAATGCTAATATTTACTAGATAGTATTTATGATAACAGCATCATGTTGGTGTAATACTTCAAGTATAAATTACATATAGGTAGTGGAAAGCAGCACCATCAGATTATGATTCCCCCATTTTATTTTATTTTTCCCAGCAGATGTAGAGTTCCCTTAGAGGCAATGTCAGCTGGAAGTTCTCTTAGCTTGTGCACTGACTGCTGACATTCAGTGGTTTTCACTGCACGTTTTAGGGAAAAGTGAATGAACTGCCGTTTTAGTTCCCTACCGTGTGATCTGTTAGAATCTGTTGATACTATGTGATCTAGTACTATGTGATTTATATACTTCTGTGATCTATTATTAATGCTCCTGAAATCCTTCAAACTACTGTTTACACCTAAGTGTTTAAATCTTTGCCAGCAGTGATTGCCATTCACTTGCTATGTGGAACTTAATTGGTCAGGGCTCCAATTTGCTCCAATTCATAATACATAAAATGACGTTTCTAAAGGAGAGTCTCTTATTTTCCTTCCCACTTTCCTTCCTTTGTCAATCAGTGCCCCTAAGTCTTTATGAAATGTCTCTTCTCATAAGGCCCCACTTTTCATAATGACTGAATTCCTCCACTAAATCAAAAAAGCATTTAGGCACTTGACAACTTTTTTCACAAAAGTAATGCCACTGCATGTGCTTAAGGGTATGGCAGAATGGAGGCCCAAAGTAATAGAAGCCCTAGTTGAAATCACGAAGGAAGAACTTTGCATTCACCAGGAATCAGGGAAGAACTGTAAGTGACTGAAGGTTTTCCAGCTACTGACATAACTTTTTTGTTTTGCTGATTTTGGTTTCACAGATCTAAATTACTGATGATACCACAGGAATACTGTCAAACACATCTTGCTCAAAATCGCCTTCTTCAAATTATAAATAGTGAAGTAGTGCTGAGAAAAATACTGCAACATATTCGACACTCCTGTGATTCTCTTACAAAACAATTATTCAATTATATTTGTATCGCTGATTGATAGCCGTGGAAGAGCACAGGAATAGTTATTCTTCTACTAACCACTTAATTCTTTTGGCGTAAGACCTCATGATTCTGAGCTCAACTTCTGCTTTGGTTTTGTACAAGACTTTAGGCAAACTATGAACCAACCTCCCTTAACTCATGCCACATTCCTCTACTGGAGCTTTTCTTCTTTTTGTGCGCCATCTCTTCTGTGCTCCCTGTGAAACAGGAAGGCTTGTCTCCTAACATTAGTGTCTAATTCCCTCAGAGCATAGCTGCTCTTTTTTCCTATGACATGCTTGGCAGGCGTTCCTTCTGTGCAGCTCTCATACATCACCCACTGAAGATGATTGCATGTCTAAGACCTGACATGAAAATTTATAGAGACATAAAGTCTTTTCATCACTGCCTTTACATTCCTCCGTATTTCAAGCTTGAATAATACAAATGACTTCACATTTCTGCTAAAAAGGCACAGTGTCATTCCTGCTCAGATTGGTCCTGACCTTCACACTTGTTTCAGAAGAACAGAAGTTGCCTGTACTTTTCCAATTTTGGCAGCACTCCTCAACTCACAGTATTTCCGAAGTGAGGCCCTCAGCTTCTTCAGTGCACTTTGCTTTTCAGTGCTTTTCCTAATTTTTGCTTTCTTCCTGTGTATTTTAAATTAAGCTTTGTAACTTTTTCTTTCAACCTTTTCAATCTATCTTGCACTTTCTAGGCCATGACAGATACTTTCTGCAAAGTCCAAGTTGTTCTTTGTGATTAGGAAAATGTCCACAGCAGCTTTTTCCTTCTTTCCAGTTGTGTTTTTTTCTATTTGATGACTAATGAGAAACTGTCAAGAAAACAAAAGGTTTTCCTGCCTCGCCTCTCTCTGTCCTTCAACAGCTCCAACAGACTTCTACAGAATACCTTACAGTAAGTCCCCATACAGCTTTTCTTTGTGTCAGCAGTCATTTCTCTAACTATCTCCTATCTTCATAATCTCCAAACCTTTTTCCTACCATGAGCTCTTCATTCACAGCCAGTGAATTTCAATAACACCAACTTTCACTTGACACTTCAGATCAGCAGGTTTTGTGCAAGGAAGTAAACACACAAGCAGACCAAGAGACTTACATAATGACACAGACAGAAGTGATGACAGAGAGGGAGAAAACAGGGTATCTATTCACACTCCTACAATACTGTCAGTTTTCTAACCTTAGGCTTTTCTTCAGGCTTTGGCAATATTGGTTTTCCATCTTTATCCTAAAAGTAAAGTAAGTATTATTGACATTTTTCCATTGTTATAAGAAGTTCCATACTCCATAATCACCAGCATAATAATATACAATAAATGATACACACAAGATGAAATCAGTAACACAGTAACAGAAATTCCCCTAAACAGGGGGAATTCTTACCTGGCCAGGTAAATGGATAAGGAAAGCAAATGTGATGTCAACACAATACAAACGGGCCAAGAGACCAAAAAGAGGTCATTCCTATCAGTATCAATATGCAGCAGGAATTAATTCAACAGTAAAACAGCAGGAATTCATCCAGCAGTAAAACAAGCTTTGAGTGCAAAAATGAAACTTTTGCACTTGAGCAAATAGGGGGTTAAATCCCATGTCTGTAGCCAGGCAGTCTTTAGATCTGTAAAATGAGGGGTAAAACTGCTCTTTTCAAAACAGAATGTTAATATTCAGCTCCAGCAAGGCCAGTTTATATAGCAACCTGATGTTCACATCAGTTATACTAATAACCATCGCAAAAACTTCCAATTCTGAACTTTATGGAAAACACACGTTAATTCTATTGTTGTTTTGCTTAACCTCAAACAAATCTCCATCACTTGAAGTGACAATCTAAAAAAAATGAGTAATTTTCATACCATTTTACAATAGTGTTTCAAGGTTGCATTACAAAGTGACACTCAAGAGCACTTCTGTAAAGCGATGGATTTTACAACACTGAGATTTAATATCAGAAACAAGTAACACCACTCCTGGAGAAGAAATGTGTGACCTGGGAAGATCAAATCTTTGCTCTGAATGCCTGAAAAACCCACTCATACCCACAAAGGAAGGGAAGGAAACTAAAGATACAGAAAGCTCCAATAGGAGAAAGCCATTGATTAAATATTTGTTTTGCTTGTTTTCTGCACATTCTTTCCCTCTCCGGGATGAAAGAACGTGTCAGACACAGTGCCCTATTTACAAAGCAATGGAGATATGAAAAACTTACCAACTCAGGTGTTAACCTGTATTCTGGAGGTATCGTATCCTCACGTTCCCCAGCCTTTTTTTCTTTTTTCTCTTTAGCTTTTGCCTTAAAAAGAAACAACAAAAAAAACCACTTAGAGAAATTAAAATAAAACTTCACTACCAAGATCCTTCAGCCTACTGTTTGAAGAAGTACTAGCATCAGATAAAATTATTCCATACATCAAGATACTAAAATTCCTCAATTTATTCCCATGAAATTTCTGTGGTAAAATCATCATGGCTTAAGAATCAATGCCGTATGTCAATATGGCTATATTATTTTAAATTCTAGAAAACTTCAGACACTATTCAGAGCTGTAACTTTGTGGCAAGTACTTTTAGAGTTTTGGGGATGTACAAAATCCTCAGGTTTTCTTGGATTTCATCACCCTGATTATACAAGCTGTAATTCTGTAACCCATTACTCCTACTGAAACACAGCTATTAATTCTCTGGACCTCCGTCATGAAGCAATGCAACCACTAAGTCATCCGAAGGCCCTGACTGACTGAATCTGCAATACAACATGCTCTTTTTTGTCAAATTTGAGCTCCATCATCTTTTCTCAAGAAATGGTTTTCTGCTACTTCCCTGTCATTTGTTTGTTCCGAGCTGTAAGTGAAGACAGGGGAAAATAACTGATATTAGTAGGGTTACAGGCAGAGTTTGCAAAACTAAACTAAAAAGTCAAAGTGTACATGCAAACACAGGGCTACTGTTAAAATCTACCTGTTGAAAAAAACTGTAAGTCTTAGAAGATAGTGAAGGGAGGGTCCCTTGGGAGACGGTCCTGAAGGGCAAAGGGGCCCAGGAAGGCTGGACCTTCTTCAAGAAGGAAATCTTGAAGGCGCAGGAGCAGGCAGTGCCCCTGTGCCGTAAGAAGAGCCGGCGGGGAAGACGGCCAGCCTGGCTGAACAAGGAGCTTATGCTGAGGCTCGGGGAAAAAAGAGAACTTACCACCTCTGGAAAAAGGGGCAGGCAAGTGAAGAAGAATACAAGGACCTCGTTAGGTCATGCAGGGAGGGAATTAGGAAGGCGAAAGCCCAGCCAGAGCTCAACCTGGCCACGGTCGTGAGGGACAACAAAAAAAGCTTCTATAAATACATTAACAACAAAAAGGGGGCCAAGGAGGATCTCCATCCTCTACTGGATGCGGCGGGGAACATTGTCATGAAGGATGAGGAAAAGGCTGAGGTACTTAATGCCTTCTTCGCCTCAGTCTTTAACAGCCACACCAGGTATCCTCAGGGTATCCGTCTCCCTGAGCTGGATGACAGGGATGGAGAGCAAAATAGGCTCCCCATGATCCAGGAGGAAGCAGTTAACGACCTGCTATGCCACCTGGACACTCATAAGTCTATGGGGCCTGATGGCATCCACCCAAGGGTGCTGAGGGAGCTGGCGGAGGAGCTTGCCAAGCCGCTCTCCATCATTTATCAACAGTCCTGGTCAACGGGGGAGGTCCCGGATGACTGGAGGCTTGCCAACGTGACGCCCATCTACAAGAAGGGTCGGAAGGAGGATCCGGGGAACTACAGGCCTGTCAGCCTGACCTCGGTGCCGGGGAAGGTTATGGAGAGGCTCATCTTGAGGGCGCTCACGGGACACGTGCAGGATACCCAAGGGATCAGGCCCAGCCAGCACGGGTTCATGAAAGGCAGGTCCTGCTTGACCAACCTGATCTCCTTCTCTGACCAGGTGACCCGCCTAGTGGATGAGGGGAAGGCTGTTGATGTTGTCTACCTGGACTTCAGCAAAGCCTTTGACACTGTTCCCCACAGCATTCTCCTAGAGAAGCTGGCGGCCCGTGGTTTAGACAGGTACACTCTTCGCTGGGTAAAAAACTGGCTGGATGGCCGAGCCCAGAGAGTTGTAGTGAATGGGGTGAAATCCAGCTGGCGGCCGGTCACAAGCGGAGTCCCCCAGGGCTCAGTTTTGGGACCGGTCTTGTTTAATGTCTTCATTGATGATCTGGATGAGGGGATAGAGTGCACCCTCAGCAAGTTTGCAGAGGACACCAAGTTGGGAGGGAGTGTTGATCTGCTTGAGGGTAGGAAGGCTCTGCAGAGGGATCTGGACAGGCTGGATCGATGGGCTGACACCAACCGGATGAAGTTCAATAAGGCCAAGTGCCGGGTTCTACACTTCGGCCACAACAACCCCAGGCAACGCTACAGGCTTGGGGACGAGTGGCTGGAAAGCTCCCCCGCAGAAAAGGACCTGGGGGGGTTGATCGACACCCGGCTGAATATGAGCCAGCAGTGTGCCCAGGTGGCCAAGAAGGCCAACGGCATCCTGGCTTGTATCAGAAATGGTGTGGCCAGCAGGAGCAGGGAGGTGATCGTGCCCCTGTACTCGGCGCTGGTGAGGCCGCACCTCGAATGCTGTGTTCAGTTTTGGGCCCCTCACTCCAAGAAGGACACTGAGGTGCTGGAGCGTGTCCAGAGAAGGGCGACGGAGCTGGTGAGGGGTCTGGAGCACGAGTCTGATGAGGAGCGGCTGAGGGAGCTGGGGTTGTTTAGCCTGGAGAAGAGGCGGCTGAGGGGAGACCTTATCGCTCTCTACAACTACCTGAAGGGGGGTTGCAGAGAGGTGGGTGTTGGTCTCTTCTCCCAAGTGACTAGTGACAGGACAAGAGGAAATGGCCTCAAGTTGCGCCAGGGGAGGTTCAGGCTAGATATTAGGAAAAAGTTCTTTACCGAGAGAGTAGTGAAACATTGGAATAGGCTGCCCAGGGAGGTGGTAGAGTCACCCTCCCTGGAGGTATTCAAGGAGCGTGTGGATGTGGCATTGTGGGATGTAGCTTGATGGACATGGTGCTGTGTGGTGTTGGGTGGGTTGGTTTTTGGTGTGTTGTGCCTTGTTGTTGTTGTGTGGTGGTCGGCTTGCGTGGGTTGTTTGTGGGTCTTTTTTTTGGTTTTTGGTCGTCCCCGCCCCCCCCCCCCCCCCCGCCCCCAGGTTGGACTTGATGATCTTACAGGTCTTTTCCAACCGTAGTGATTCTGTGAAACGCAAAACCCAAATTAGAAAGATAATGAGGTCTGATAGAAAAAGGAGCACATGCACTAAAACCCTAAAAAGTTAATTAAAAATCAAACAGCAAATACGTGCAAAACAGAAGCTTGCTATAAATCGTACCCAGTGCTCGGGGAAAAATACAGAGCAACTATAGCTAACACAGGGAAAAGTGTATGTATGTATGCTTGTATAGCCAAATGAAATGCTTATGATTTTCCAGACCATCTTACTACATTCTATTCTATCTGTATCCGCTTGGGATGTCTTCATTTCTTAATTTTCTTAACCACCTAAGACTCAGACACTCCTTAGGCTTTCGATATGCAAGTCACTTTGTTATTATTTTACACATTTGTACAGTATCTAACAAAGACGACTTGGGATTCGACAGGAGCATCTGAAAACTGCTGTAAAAATGAGTAAGGTTATACCTCTGACACCTCTACTACAGAGCTAAGATCTTCTTCAGGTTCAGGTTCAGGTCCACCAAGAGTATCAAGAAGAGCTTCCATTGCATCATCTTTAATTTCCTGTATTTAAGAAAATAGGCAAATCGTTTCATTATTTCTTTAAATTGACACAGGTTTTACCCTACATATCTTTTATGCTGTATATGAACCAAACAGCCAGCACCAGACTGGTCGTTTCGGTTTGGCTTTACCTGATTTCCTTAAGATCACATTGCAGGATATGGCAAATTATGCATTAAGATTAGCACAGTCTAATCAAGGCACATCTCCTCTTAAGGAGAGGAGAAAAGAAAAAGCTAAAAAAAAAAAAAGCACAGTATCACATAACACAATTGCCACATGCTTTGAAATGGGAAACCCAGAAAGCATAAGGTCACACTTGCTCTCCACAGAGGAAAAAAGAAAGGTTTGTAAAACATGAGAAAACTACATCATATCCAAGTTTTAAACACACCTCACATAGCTAAGAAAAGAAATTAATTTTTCTACTCTATTGCCTCTAGTCAGAAGAACTGCAGTTATTCTGCAGAAGAATCCGGAAGGAAAAATCATCTGACCCATTGAGGCCAGATCTTTAGTGTACGGTTAAGAGTCTGAGCAATGGCAATTCCTATTATTCCTATACTTTCTGTGATAAACAGGATTTACAACTGAAAATGAGGATGAGCATCTTTACAGAATCAGGCACACATAAAATACACGTGCTTGTAAATTTTAATTAGACGTTAACTAGTCAAAGAATGGCTATGTATACCTCTTTTGATTTTGTTTTCTTCTCCTTAGGAGGAACTGAGGTCTTGACTGAACTTGCTGCTTGTGCTTGCACGATTTCTCCTTCCTTGCTTGGTTTCTTTTACATAAGGACAAAACGAGAGATTTGAAATTATAGGCAAATTTGCAAAAATAAGGGCAAAATTGTCAAGATCATTTTAAAGCAAAATATTAAGATAATAATGGCAATATTTCATTGCAAGAAAGGTATGCAATGGCAAGAAAAATACTGATACCTCTGTCAGATTCTTTTCTTCAGCAGAAGCAATGCTACAGGTGAAGTCAGATGACAGGGCCTCTGCAAGCTCATCATCTGTCATTGGTTTCTGAGCAAGAAATTGCAAACTAGGTTATGATTATTAAAGTTCAAATATCAATGCTGTCAAACTCGGATGAAAATCTGAGGGTGCTCCATGCTTACTCAGACAACGACCTCAGAAGCACATGCTGCTGTCACAGAAAAGACAAAGATATTTCCTCTTGCCGGTTGATTTATTTTTTAGATTAACTTTTATCTTTAAATTTATTTATTTATTTATTGTTAAACTTATAAACAGCAAAATTAAGCTGGCTTACAGAATTATCTTGCTAAGTATGGAAATTCAACTAATCTTTGCTAAAGACGTTACAAAGAGACTCCTGCATGCACAGCTACTATTTCTTTCCTTTCTTATTATTACACCCAACATGTCTATGAGCACTTATTTCAGCTTCAGTCAGGGTCCTGAAAATTCCTACTTCTTTATTAAAAACATCTGTGCCAAATTATATTTAGTTTTATCTGTATCTATGTTATCTGGCACCCCACAGCCCTCTCCCACTTCCTGGGATATTTGGAAGGCAGACAACATTTAAATTTTCCTAAGAATCCAATGCTGATTGGATTATTTTCACCTTCCAATACAAACAAAAAAGTCTTACTTCATCTCGTTCATCTACTTTTGCTGGGACTCCATCTTTGCCATCCCCTTTGCTCTAAAACGAGAATTAATTTGGTAGTAAATGTGAAGCAAAAATCATACAATATGAAAGAAAACATGAATCAAGAATTTTTTTTTTTAACTCACTAACCTTCAACAATTTAACATACTCTGGAGGGAGACTACCTTCCCGTTTACCCATTTCTTCCAAGTATCTTGAAGATATATCTTCCTGTGAAAAGAATGCACACATGAATGTTTTTGTACTCTTGTTAATCGAAAAAGATTTCTAATGTAGACCTATCTACAGTGATACTTCTGGAAGGAAAATACAAGGGTTGGCTAGGTCAGAGGACCAATCCTGGACTGTGACTATATAGCGTCTTTCAGAACCCAGTGTCATGCACATGCATCTCAACTAGCTTCAACAGTGCATGTCATCTAGCAAAACTCTGCATCTCTGTTGTCAGATTCCTTCTGCATTAACATAAGCCATTTTAGCGTCTCAGACCATCGAATGTATTACTGTACGTAGACTGAATTTTAAGTATTTATAAATTAAAAAATTTTTATCATGGCTGAGTACTGCACTGAGCCATTGAGCTTGTAATCTTAATCCTTCTTATGTTACTCTCCCATTCTAACTCAGAAGAAGTATGTAGTCTTCCCCAAATTCTCAATGTTTTACTCTTTCTCAGGTAGAAATTACATCTTCTAGGTTTACGGTCTCTTATACCTCCACTACTGCCTTTTGTAAATCCAACTGCAGACCATGCTTGGAAGTCAGTCTGAAAAGCAACAAACTTTCTTTGTTGACACTTCACTGTTTCCTACTGCAATACACACGTAACTGTATCATTTCTCTATTACTGAAAACAACACTAAAATGCAACTGTGCAAACTCTATTTTAACCTCTTAGCAGATCAAAGTGACAAATACTGCATCAATGTAGTAGTGAGCAACTACAGACATATTTTAAAGATGAATCTTCTAAAAAATAAAAATAAAAAATGTAAAATACCGTAACTTCCGGACCGGTGTAAACAGGACTAGTAGGCACATCATCTTCAGGTCCACCTAGGGTATCTATTAGGCTATCTAGTGCCGACTCATCCATACCAGGCTAAAAAACAAGTAGGTCATTATAGAAGTTATTATGCTGTACAAACAAAAAAACCCAAAATCTGAATCATCCAGTGAATCTGTAAACTCCTGGTAACCAAACTGAAAGCTTTCTTTCAGTAGGTTCTGCACTTGCCAAATTTTTTGGTGAGAACTGTTCTTAAACTCATTCCCCAATGTCAGTACAAGATTGTTTGTATTTATATACCAGCTGATACACATGCATACATATACAAACACAACTGAAGACAAAGAGCAATTAATTTTATGCTAGTTCTGGTAAAAGTGATTCTAAGTAAGCCCTATTTGACAAAACACAAATGACACGCCACTAGTTTATTACCTATTCTTTCAGATAGTTCTTCACCACCATACATAACTACTACACAGCAATACTTCATCAGTTACCAATTTATTTTTTCTGAAACTGAAGCATTTCAGGGAGAGAAACACTCTGAGACACTTTTACAAGGGAAGCATTTGCCTGGGACTGTGTTTACGAACCTCAGTACTTGACTTATCAGCTGCAGTAACCACACTTGCACCAGCTGCACCTGCACCAGCTGTGCCTGCACCAGCTGTGCCAGCCACTATGGACATCTTCTCAGACTTAGGCTGGAGAAGTAAGAGAAGAATTAAGAGACGGTGTTATTCTATGGCCCTATGTTACATATTCTGGAGACAAAACAAAGTAAAACAGAATCACAGAATCACTAAGGTTGGAAAAGACCTGCAAGATCATCAAGTCCAACCATTAAAACAGAGATGTTCTACTCAGGCATGCATATCTACTGTCCCTCTTTATCTACACTTTGAATAAAAACGATAACCTGGTTCTACCTACTAGCTGAGTGGCCTGGAAGTTGACCAGCTGCAGTGTGCATGATACTGCGCCCAGCCTAAAACATCCAGCTCTGAGGCCACGCATATTTTTTGGACTCAGCAACTGGCTAACAGACCTGCACAGTGTCCAGATGCTTGGGCAGAGCGAGCTACCATCTACCTGCAATACTATGGAGACATACTCTGTTTCCAGCATGATTTTGCTGCGAGAAATAAAGCATGCAATTTTAAGCACTCCTTTCTTTTACTCTGCCAGTAAAAGAAATCTGTAGTGCAGAAAGACTATGAGTCCCTTTCCAAGTATCTTTTGAAAGCTTTTATTTACACCCCATAGTTCTCAATACACCATTAACACCAGCAGCAAATACTGCTCCAACAGGCAGGGTGAAAACTGCTTCAGAGAGTTAGGTGCAGGAGCAACATCAATACAGAATGCAGACTTCTGCATCACAGACATTCTCATTTACTGCAAAAAAAGTGGGTTGCAGCAGAGCTGCAGGAGTGTTTCATGTTACTCTGGCCTCATCACCCAGACACATGCAGACCAGAAGACCAAACGATCTAGATCCCGACTTTACCACACACTTTTGCTCCAGCTTTTTCTCCACTTGTCCTTCTGAAATGAGCCCTCCCCAACTTTTTCCCCAACCCTTCTCCTCCAACCACCACAAACTACCAATACGATCTGACTGGGCAGCTCTACCTGCAGCTGCTCCTCATCCATTAATGCAGTCATGGGTTAGCTGGAAATGGTATATTCACGATGTTGTTTAAGTTAATTAGTGGGTAAAGTGTGAAGATTTTAGAGCGTCCAGATTTCAGAGCAGCACAAGGAGGTTTGTCACACAGACATTTAAACACAAGACAGCTTTTGAGCTTTACTACATTGTGATTTTTAGGGGCCCAGTCTCACTTTGCAATATTCAGCATAAGAACCCATCTTGATGGGGATTTCTAACACCTACGATAACATAAATAATAAAAATTGGATTGCTACTTTTACTATACCTTTGCTGTCTCTATGGAGGTTGCTTGTGGAAGCTGGTCAGCTTGAGTTGTAGTTACTTTTCCTGTATTATTTGGTTTAGAAGTTGTTATCACAGAAGGTGAGGTTTGGCTTCTTGCCTGTTTAGAGATAAAATATTATCATTACATATGGAAATACTTACAGGCTGGCTTTGTTTGGTTTAGGTTTTTCGTTTTTTTTTTAAACGAAAGAAAGAAGAAAAATACCACAAGAAGCCTTCATTTAAAAAAAAAAAAGAGAGAGAGAAACAGAAAAATTATACAACTTACACCACCAGGTTCCTTTTGCCTCTCTTGAGACAGCTGTTTATTTTGAGAGTCTGTTGGCTGTCATGAAATAAAAAATTGAGATAATTTACCCTTACCACCATTCAATGCTATGGAACATGATCTACACTAGTTCAAATAAGCACAAGACAGATTTAAAGATGGTTAACAGAACACTTCTTAAGGTGTTGTGAAGCAATAAAGCATCCTGACTGTTCCACCCAAACAGTGCATTTCCACACCTGTCAGCTCCTAGTTCTTTTGCACACAGCTGTGCTACTAATCACACAGCAGTTTCATGTGTCACAGTAGTAGCAAGGAGTTTAGCCTCTTTTTTCAAAGTTAGTCAAAGACCAAAGTACAACAACTTGCCAAAGGTGAAAGGTAAGTATTTACCTTGGTTGACTGCATTTTTTTTCCAGATTCTATTTTGGTTGTTGGTGTGGGCTGAAATATAAGCAACATATATTCAGAGATTAATATGCTTGGTTATTTCTAAGGGGTTGGCTTATATAAAGAAGAATATCAGGCAGGTTCACACTTGTGAGCACACATGCTATGTAATTCACACACAGTGCTTTGATCTTGCAGTTTACAACATCTTGGCACAGACCTCCGTTCCAGAGATCTAAGAGCGCTCAAATGTGTGCAAACACACACATACACACACACGCACACACAGTCCCCATATGAAGGTCAAAAAGACAGGGAAAGAAGGTATTAAACAAATATCATGAACAGTTTGATTTACACCTGAAATTTTTCTGCAGCCATTCCACAAAATTGATTCCTGTGATCCATCTCAAGTCAAAGTACAGTAAGCAATAAATTACTACCAGTAGAAACATGTAAGAACAAACACTGAAAAATTAAATTTCTTCTGGTAAGAAGAAAGAAAAATGAAAATGCCAGCCTCCTCACCATATCTCTCTTACTATCTTTTCTTGCTCTTGCTACTTCAGCTGTGCTATGATTAACACAAAAAGAGCCAATGTGGCTATTGGAAAGTCATCTAGAGATGCCAAAGAGAAGGCTGTTGCCTACTGCATGAGCCTCAGAAGCTCTGGCTGCTGAATGGCCAGGGGAGCACACGGACCCAGCCAAGGGAGCGTGATTTGATCTGCTAGGAACAGCACTGGGTGCACAGAGCACACAGCGGGAGATGCAGACACCTGGGTCCTTTCCCCCCTTGGGGCTGGCATCCCTAAGCTTCCTCTGGGGCTGGTGGGACACCAGTATCATGTCTTGTTGCACTCTGTCCACCTGCAGCAGAGAACTTTTGAACTCTACCTAGGAAATAAGGTGCCGCAGACAGAAGCCTTCCTTATCCCCTCTATCCTACTAATACCCTGAGCATATTTAAAGTTACTAAGGGACAAATAATAGGGTTTTTTTTCCCCCAGTAGCCTATTAAAAGTCAATGAACAACCAAAAAAAAATCTATTAGGTGGTAATTTAAATTTTTTCATTGCTTTGTAATGCTTTCATTTCAGCTTCCAAACATTAATTACCATTTAGATATAACCAGCTTCTGTTTGCTAGCTGACCACATAGAGAAATTTGCTAAATTTGTTTACCATTTGTTATGCAAGTATTCACACCCACACACTGAACCACAGACACTTGGTTGGGAAATCCTGAACATACATATAGACATAGATGCCTGGACGTAAGTTTGGCAAAGGGCTTGAAGCTGTAGACCACAGTAAAGAACGCAACACAACAGGCAAGTAAGTCAGAACAGGTAAAATATTGATAGAGAGGGAGGACAAAAATTTCCCAAACTCCAAAGTGGGGTAAAATAAAAAAATAACAATTAAAAAAAAAACCCACTTAACCACTCAGATTCCTCCTTTTGGATTTTCTTTTGACGTCTACCCTGATTAAAACACAGTAATTTTCAGGTTCAGTCACGCTTTATACGCTGCCACTTCTATATACTCATTACATGACTACCGTTTGGTTAACTCAAAGACACACACATCCATTTGTGTACCTGTATATTAATAATCCTATATTGAAATGGTAATCCTAAATTTTCACAGTTTTTAAGCTCAAAAATGTTGGCCGTGTTTATGTAACGTCTAAAACGAAGAGTCAATCAGACATGAGACGACCTTTGGCAGCAAGGCTGCAGAGAAATGTAACAGAAGTGCAAGCATGAAGTTCAAGAAACACAGAGTTTGACTTTTCCTGCTGTGGGACTGCTGCCTGCTCAGGACTTTCAGTACCCTGCTGTTAGAGCACAAATTCAGGTTTTTCTTACGTGCCTTTCAGAAGAAAAGTAAACACACCTTTTCTGCAGGACAATAAAATATATTCACTTCCATTTCTGGCAACACCCGGCAACAGCTTTACAGAACATAAATTCAAATTCTGAGCCTGCCAAATCAGTTATTAGCAACTGCATGCCTTTTTCTTTTTATATTGTGAACATTATTTTACTAAATACTTAATGTATTTTTTGTGTAGGGTATGCATTATTCATTATTCTTGTATATCTTCTAAAATGTGCAGAATTGCTCACACTATAAATTTATCTATGACAATGCTGAAGAATATATGGACTCATATGGCCAATGCTTTGATTCAAGACTTACACACCCATGAAGATGCTAAGGCCACATTAAAACACATGATCATGAGCACATACATGCTCACACACACAGACACATCTATTTAGATATACTTCTAGCAGTAACAAAGTTCAAATCCAATTAAAAAAAAAAATTATTACCAGGCAAGTCAAAACAACAATTTTAGTATGAGACTATACATTCAAAGGCAACTATTCAGTCCTTTAAACTGAGTCAGTTGTGAGCAGTCACAGCCTGAAGCCATAGCATCAGTTTACAGCGTACACTGAACTCCCACGGAGAAAAATGTGTTCCACCTCCCCCTCTACTGCCTGCCTCCACCTGCACTGTGCCAGTATCTGAAAGGCTGCATTTTAAACTGAGTCAGGAAACTGAAAAATAACCTGGAAAAGAAAAATAGTATTTTTTAACTAGTTCCCCAGTTTATGGTGCAGTTGCACAAATGCATGCAAAAGGAATAAAGCTGAATGGATGTGTTTTTCTCGGTGGCAGTGGCAGCACCCTGCTTCCTCCATTCCTCCAGCAAAAGCCATAGGATGCCTGCTCTCCACCCTTGTCCTCCAACCTTTCCACCTAATCCCCGGGGCTTCACCTAGGAAACCAGAAGTTCCACATTCCTTCCTCTGCTGCAGTTAACTCACAGCTTTCTCAGAGGGGCATAATACTGGGGGTTAATTTAAGACAAAGAAATCACATACACAGAAAGCTAAAGAGGGGTTCAGAGCATGTTTAAGAGTAGTCGTGCACTAGAGAGCCTCTAAGAAAGACAAATGAGATGTGGCTATAGCAGGCAATTAGGAAAGAGTTGTTAATTTGTATGAAATTTAGGACTAGAAAGGAAAGTGACTCAGCAACCTTATTTCTTTTCAAAGAAGTCTACTGTCAAAATGCAGATGACTTGCTTAGTCCAGCGGGAAGTCATTAATAATGCAACAGACATTAAAAGAAAACATTGTCTCACACATGCAAACGCAGGGCATTGTTTCAAAGTTTTGTGTTACCAGTCTCACAGCCCTGAAGCATGGTATGCCTCTGCCACTCTGCCTTTGCCTCATCTTACAAACGCCAGTTTTAAAGATCTGATTAGAAATTTACCACATTCTTCCAGAGTCGTCTCAAATTTCAAGCAGGGAAAGACCACAACTGTTTTTAGATAGCTGGCTGGGTTAAAGCCTATGGAGAACAGCATCAGTAACGAACACATACAAAGGAGTTTGCTCACAAATGTAACAGGAAGATGGAACTGGAGACTTGCAGATACCTTCATTTATGAGTAATGATGATCCCACACAGATGGAAATGGCTTAATTGTCATCCAGCTCCCTGCCACCAGTCTAAGTCTTAAACGTGTGCATGGAGGAAAAGGGTTTTAAAAGGTTTAGGGGAACGTAATGGCTAACTTCAAGATGGAGCGAAACTCTCCTCGGAGATGCACACTAAAATGCCAAGAGGCGACAGATACAAGTTGCAGCAATGCAACTTCCCATTTGATAAAAGGAAAAAAAATCATCACAGTGAAGGCGACCAAACAGAACCAGCTACCCAGAGATGCTGTGCAATCTGCACTTGCAGGTGTTGAAAGCTGGTCTCCAAGGCCTCGAGCAGTCCGATTTACCTGCAGAGCTGGCTCTGCCTGGGCTGGACCAGCTGACCTCCAGAGGCCTCTTCTAACCTCACTACATGCTCCTTCATTCGCATTTACACAAGGTGCAGGCAGTCCTAAGTTTTGCTACCTTACAAGTGCCTGCTGGTCTAGTTTGGTATGTAGCATTGCTGTGGTTTCACTGTTATGATATGGAAAATGAAGGAGGGAGAGAATCATTAATCATTTGTTTAAACAATACATGTAAATTCTGTTAGGCAACAGAGGCGTAAGTGAGGATTATGACTCTCTTCTAACTAGTACATTATTGATGGCACAGCTTCGACATTGAAGAAGTTCTTGTCGTAAGACAAGACAGAACAAGCATAAAGGACAAAGGCAAGGAAGCTGTCAGACAAAGATATG
The DNA here is from genome assembly GCF_030936135.1 of Gavia stellata. Lineage (NCBI taxonomy): Eukaryota > Metazoa > Chordata > Aves > Gaviiformes > Gaviidae > Gavia > Gavia stellata. The sequence goes on along the minus strand of NC_082637.1, from coordinate 88,662,596 downwards.
TGATTAATGAGAAGATGCAATTGTACGTACACTAAAAGCTGAAACTTGTCCTGAATTCTTTGAATACGTGAAAAATTATGATGAGGTAAATAACCCTGTAATTACACTGGGGGGAGCTATATACACGCCACAAAGCATGACTGAGATAAAATTAGTGTTGCTGTCAGAAAATCCTCTGAGTACTTTGTACGAGGAAACTAAGCTGCAGAGAAGAAATAGGTAAAGTTACTTAGTATCAAAGTATTAAAAAAGAACTTCCCTTGCTTCATATATTTCTGCTTAACTGCAAGCACGAGTTTCTCAGGTATTCACACCTTTGTTTCAGATGGCTTCGCAATTTGTGGTTTTGATGCATCCGCAGAGGGGGACTGCTTCTGAAAGGAAAAAAAGGCAAATTAATTACTTTCACCTTTGTTACACATACTACTAATAAGCAAGCATAAGCAACCTGAATTCATTAGATATCCAGCTAAAAATTAAGAATAAATTATTACTGAAAATTAGAGTTATCATTTTAGATCTTCTGTCATCTGTATTTCTACAATACATGTATGTAGGATTTCAACAGCATGATGCCCATAGATCTTTTCACAACACCTTTTTTTTTTTCTCTGACACATACTGAAAGCAAATTTCGTATCAAGTACCAAAACAAGCTCAAATCCTGCTCTCATACTGAAGCATATATACTTACTGTGCAGGACTCTTCCACATTTCTTTTTTTTCTTTTTTTTTTTTTTTTTGTAAAAACAAAAATTGTACTTTTGGATTTACTAGTTTGTCTCACAAAAAACTTAGTACTAAATTACGAAACTCAAATATGTTGAGATAAAAAGGAATAATTAATCTCTACGTAGCACACACACACAAGCGTCTCTGCGTATCATGCAGCCCTTTTGGAAAAGCTGCAAATGACACGTTCTGTTTCCCTAGCTTCAGTGATGTTGATCTGAGAACAGCATGTTTTAATTCTGCTGTGACTGTATCAAACTTCAAAGCCCAGAAATGAATATTCTAATTGTCTACAGATGTAATACTACCTCTCTATTCCTGCTTCATGTTCCTCTGCTTAAAGCTGTTTTTGCATCTCTATCACAGCAACGCATTCATAGTTCACATTTAAATGAAAAGCACAAGTTACCAGATTTTCTAGATTTTCTCTTCATGTTTACCATGCCACTTGCTGTATGAAAACATGAATTGTCTGAATGAACTCAGAAGCCATGTTACTATTCCATACCTGGGGTGACTTCTTATTTCCACATGGAAAATTTTCTCATTTCCAGAACTTTTTGTCTTGTTGTTGAGAAATGCATGTACTACAAAAGTTGTACAGAATTTAAAACATACACGCTATGGCGATGACAGTGTGCTTTCCCTGCCACTGTATGTGGTATCTTGCACACTTTAGTAGGAGGTTTGAGTGCTCTAAATATTTACTAGAGAGAATTTGCAATTGTCACACTACAGAAATGTAAGCAAAGAACATTGGCTTCTATATATGTATATACGTATACATTGACTACATAATAGATGGGAGCTTTCCTACGGGTGGAGATGTACACAGCAACGTATAGCCTCCCACATCAGGACAGGGAACAGAAGTTTTTAAATAACCTTTTGATGTATTTCCACCACCACCATAAGATAATCTGTAGGCAACACCATATTTTTCTTGATTTGCCCTTTAATAGTTTTTCCTTTCCTTCTCTTCCTTCTCCATGAAATTAGTCTCAATTCCTTCTACGTGACTAACAAACAGGTATCTGTTCTACACCTTGGTATTAGTCACCCTAGTCCCTGTCCATCTAATAAAACCACATTTATCTGAGCTCTTCTCGCTTCCTCCCCTCCGAAAACTCCTACCAAGCCTTTTTGTTACAAGACACTGAACAATTATTTCCCAGGTTCCAGCACAGCTGCACCCCTACAACCTGCAGAGATTAGCAAAAACCTCCCAAAGAAACCTGCTGCTGCTTCTTCCTACCCTGTCCAGCTGGATGGCAGTGACTAGCAGCAAATGAGACATGAGGAGCTTAAATGCTAACGGAGGAAGAAGAGCAGTGTGGGGATAGAAAACAGTTTAATGCATGGGCTGCTGATCAGTGGCTACGGGGAATGCCGAGCCATCCTCCCGGAAAACACTCAGGGTTGATTTCAGGAAACAAAACCCTGTCCTGGGGAGCTGGAGGGGGGAAGTGGGAAGGACAGTGGGGAGCAGAGGGCACCCTCCCACAGACCACCGCAGTGCTGCACCACCATGATCTTCTGGCTCCCTCGGAGTCACGGTGTGCTTCGCTTCATGTACAGCACTTTTTGCCTGAATTCCTCACTGTTCAGGGCCTCCAATTTTCCACTCTCTCCCCAAAAAGAGCCATTACAAGGAGGAAGGGGGTCCTTGTGCTTCCCAGCCCTTTAGTGCTTGGGGTCTGCAACCAGACAGCCTTGCAGATGGACAACGCACGAAGCTGCCAAGGTCCAACCCCTCGTTTGGTAGCCACCACGCAGCCGGTCAACGCCAGCCTGACTCTGGGGGACTACTTTTTACTGCGGGTTGTTCAGCTTTCCCTCTTCGGAGGGCTGCGCGCCACAGCCAGCCATGCCCAGCTGTTAACTGGCAGCGTTTGCTGCAGCCCAACAGTCGGACTGCAAAAGGGGTGAAGCAGCACAGGGATGTGTGTCAGGCGTGGAGGTAAATATTAAAATGCTGCCTAGCAACCAGCGTAACAACCGCCTGACGCACAGATGCTGCAGCGGCTGCGGCCCGGGCAGGCACACCCTGCTCGCACCCAGGGGTGGTGAACCCCTGCCGTGGCCTGGACCAAACTCCCCCTCACGAAAAGGTTATGCTGCCAAACATAAAAGCAAGAACGAGGAGAGTTCGACTTGCCCTGGAGGCTGGGGTTCGGCAGAGGAAGCCAGGCAGGTGCTCCCGCAGAGAGAGCAATGTTTTTGTTGTGTTGCTAGCGACGTCCCGGAGGGCAGAGCCCACAGCGGACCGGACGGAAAAATGAGCCTTCACAGCGCTCACGCCTGTTCCTCCTGTGGCTGCACCCCCATGGGTCCTGCCTGGACGGCTGCTGCAGGATGCTGTGCCGGCCCCAGTCCCGACCTGCCGGGAAAGTCCCCTGCAAGCACGGGGGCAGCCGGGGGGTCCCGGCCTGGGGGACGGCCGCTGCACGGCTCTTCAGAAAGCACCTTTGCGAGTTGGAAGAGGAGGCAAACTGCTCGGCAAAGCATCCAGGACCCCAGGGAGCTCACCAGCAGGGAGCATGCAGAGATGCTCCCTGCAGAGGAACCCACCAGCAGCATGAGACCCCCACGACCACCACAGAAGGGGCTCGAAAGACAGAGAAGAGGTTACAGGTTAACACTGACCAAGCGAAGACCGCAACCTATTAATCACCTCACCCTGCTAGCAGAGCTGCCGGATGCCAGGCAGCACGATGGCTGCAGGGTCACAGCCTGTGCTCTCACCAGCCCGCCTGGTAGGCAGGACAGGCACAGACAGACAGACAAGCAGAAGAACTGACCAATGGACCTCAGATGCTCTTGGCTGTGAGTTAAAGGATGGCCTTCCAGGAAGGGCTGATGAAGAGATGGGATCTGATTTGGTAGGAGAAGGAATATCCTTAGAAACTCATTAGTCAAATTAGCAGGACAGTCACAACAGCAAAACTGTCAAAAAGGCAAGAAACTGGGTTAGTAAAACAAAACAAAAAAGCCTACCAAAAATGGGTTATCTAGTCTCACTGTGTATACCTCAGAAATCTAGACGTAAAAGGGAAGGTGCAACAGGAGAAGAAAACAGAGAAAGTAAAGGCGACAAACAGCAAGAGAACATAATTTTAACTATTCAGGGAACTGGATGCAAACGCCTATTTGGAAAAAGAAAACGGCAGGTGAAGAACTCCATGACAGCTCTCGGTTATGGAAAGCTGGAAATCATTGAAACTTCCCCATACGCAATGTAGTGAGAGCTATCGTCAACTAAAATTATAAATTTTGGAAATTCCGGGAGAAGATTTGGAAATTCAGTCGCTCCGTGGCAAAGGCTACCCAGATGAACCAGGCACTTCCAGTCCTGACAGCCTCTGGGCCAGCTTATATAAATAGTTTCTGAGTGATCTAGCTGTACTCCGTCTAGGACAGAGGACTGAAGAGCCCCCTGAGTACTCTTTTGGGCTTACACACCTTACATATGAATGAGCTGGGACTGCTTCTCAGGCTTAAAGCTAACATCAACTTTATTACTTCAATACTACTGACTTACAGAGTTACTTCAATACAGATGTGTAACGCCAGGCAAAACCTAACCTACCTGACTACAAAAGGTTTCTTCTTTACATGAATGGTTCTGTTACTAAGCTTTAATGAACAGCATTTGCAAGATGTGGGCAGCAAATGCTCTTTCAAGAACTATTGTGAAAAATGATGGGTTATTTCACTTAAGCGTAAAATACCACTTGAGCTCTTACAGGTTAAATCTCTCACTGGCTTTGATGGCATGTGGTAAGGGCTATGCAACCCTCACCTCCCCAGACACACAAAGGCTGTCAGCAGGCTGAAGGCAGGCCGAGGATGGCACCAAGAGGCCGTTCCAGCATCTCACAGTGCACTTCCTAATGCCACGAGCAAAGCAATGCACCATCTTCCAAATACACTCACCATGAAGAATCAATACTGCGATCTGTGGCATAAACACAATTCCATTAATTTTCGATTAAGTCAAGTGGAGTTGCAAGACGCAACCTGAGCCAATGTCTCTGCATGTGTATATGTACAAATATATACGTAAAAATACATAAACATATATATTTAAAGCTACACAGCAGCTAAGATATGCAGTGATTTAAATCTGGAAAAAAAAAGTAGCACTAATACTACCTCTTTCAATGCATTTTATTATTACAGTATCTGTAATAGCTGAGTTAAAAATTACAAATTTGAGTGCTTCTGTGTCATTTTCCATCCCAAGTAGCTCTGGTATAGCCTATTATTTTGTAATTACTGTTCTTATATGTAGTTCTGCTAATAAGTTGTTAAGAAAATACCACCTTTTTAAGAGAAAGATATAAAAAACGCACACAACCAAGAGAACAATATTTTTTCCAAGATTTCAGGCTCTCAGTTAATTTTGTGGAGGTTTAGTATTAAAGACTTTATGAAATTAAATAGCAGGATATAGGTTTCCAGTTAGTACCTGTCTATTATTCAGACACTGGTATATTTACATAAAACATTCCTAATATATATATGCCGCTATGTTGTCCTGTTGTGATGAGTTTCTTTGTAGAAGTAATCAGCATGATTTCTTTTCTAAACAATTTACACTGCAATTTCTAAGGACTTACTTTGCCACATGTGACTACCGGCATGCCTCTTTAATTTCTAAAGCCTATTATCATTGCTGAAATTCACAAACACTGCATGTTATAAACAAAGCCTACTGTCTGTGCCAGCTACTGAGGGGGGTGGGAAAAAAATCCTTGGAGGACAGTTACTTTTTCTGTAGCTAAATTCTAATTCAATCTAAAATTCTTTGCTAATGTTGTTACTGTGATGCCACTGAGCTCATTACAGCCCTGACTCAGCAAAGCCCCTGACTTTGCACTGGCTGCCATAAAGCAAACCGAACCAAACAGGATTTAGTATGTAGTCATTAAGATTCATTTGAATACCCATCTTAAAAAAAACCCAATCAAACACAACAACCAAAAAAGCCCATATCTCTATCTTCCTGTGCTTCTACCACGCATAAACTCAGCTGGTGTGAATATAACCTAAAAATATGTAAAAACTATTGCTATTATTATAGTTTAAATTTTCACAAATTGACAAAGATAACAAGGGAAGTAATTTTAGAGAGAAACTGACTCCCCCTTAGAGCTAAAAAACTTAGAAATAGATTTGCTCTGTTCAAATACGCACTCACAGTTCAGAGCAAACGTGGAGAATAAACTGAAGTAGAGACAAACCACATTCATCTGCAGAGGACAGACAAACTTCAACAGCTCAGTTTGCTAGGCATCAAAACAAAACTGCATTGAGACTCAACTGAGCGTCATTGAGACACTGCCTGGGGAAGGGCCGGTGTGCGAGGAGATGAGTGGGTGAAGGACCACGCACGAAACTCAACCATCAGCAGAGCCTCATCAGGACACTCCTGTCAGAAATGCAGTCTTAGGAGCACTCCAGAAGTGGATTTGCCACCTGACAACCTTCAAACTCCACACACCTCTCCTCCTAAACGATAGTAAAACTAGTGACAAATAGTAGGATTACGTTGGTGCTTCTTTTCCAGATCAGAAAGTCAACTGTAATAAGCCAGAGACAAAACCCAAAGACCACTGGTAACACGGGACCATGCCTCTCTGCAAAATTCCATTCAAAAGATGATCCAGGTTACTACCGTGGAAAAGATTAACCCTGAAATTTTATTCTTCTGCAGTTTTCTCACCACACAAAATAAGTATTTGCAACAAATACTAGTCTATACCCAGGAGCAAGATCAACCATCATTTAGAGATGCTAAAAGAGCACATCAGAAATAAACTCATTTTCTCATGAAACAAAAACATGACACATTTTTTAAAGAGACTGGTCTGAACCAAGAAACTGAAAAGCTGATTAGCTCATGAAGAGTTTTCACAGCCTCAAGTGCTGCTAAATTTGTTGATGATCACAGCACATTGAGCCAGACGACTTCCATGACACAGACTCACACTTACCGTGTTCTTCTATTTTGATTACTAAAATAAAATTTCTGCCATTTTTGTGCAGAAAAGAAACTTAGCAACACTTAATCACTGAATTTTATGTATCAGCTAAAGCTGATTAACCTGACTACTCAAATTTTAAATAATAGGTTTTTAAGCAGTGTGTTTTGAGATAAACTACTTGCATGCGAATTTGGTCATGCTAAATCAAGTAGTATCAAGCACAATCTGTGAATAAGGTCAGTATTATATTTACCACAGTGTAGAACAAGGCTTCATACTACCTAGAAACTAATTGATCTCAGCTAACCTTTAGTTTAGCTGTCCATTTTAAGATTTCTGGATTTCAGCAACCTATGTCAAGTCCAAAGCTTAATACTGGTATATTTGTTTTTCTTTATTTTAATAACTATTAAGTCACTATTAAGACACTGAGACAGCTTTGTGCTTGAACAAAAAACAGCCGAGGGCAGTAAATGACAATTGACTTTAAATATTTTTTGCACCATTTGACTCTTTCCTTGAACTTCCAACACCTCAGTTTATGCTTACCTATGCACAGGAAGTTAGGGATATGCAGAAAAATTCAGGGCTATCCCACAGCTGATGGTAAGAAGCTGTATGCTTTCATTTGTTACTATCTCCTACTGTGTCTAATGCTTTCACATTTTTTTTTTTTGTTTGATTGTTTTCTTCATTTGGAAGCAGAGGAAAAGAGTTTGCTAGTTGGTCACAGAGCATGCACAGCACCTAAACACCAAGAACCTTTACATACACACGGTTCAATTTGTGGGCAGAAGAAATCATATAGACTTAAGTATGCAGCATGGCTACTGCTCTATAACCTTTACTATACCAGGGCCACTTCTATTTAATGTACTTCCATGATTATTGCAAGTGATCTGGAAAGAAAGCCAGTACATGCCGAGCAGGGTAACAGAGTTCATCTGCTGCCTTCAGATTCTGTGTGCATGCAAACAGACCACCATTTTAAGATCACAGGCTAAACACTCCTTGTTTCTTTTAAAAGGAGTTAAAAGCGAAGACTGCAAGAAAGCTCTGGTTTTGTATCCAGATTATACGTCTCCAGAATCAAACAGAGGCTTTGTTTCACTGGACAAGTTTTTCAACTCACAGCATCAGGCAAGTTAAAAGCATTTTATTTTCAAACTTAGTTTTCATCGTCAAAGATGTTAATTTAATTGTCATTTTGATGAAGAGTGATCTTAGTATTTCCACTTGATCAAAGAATGGGTTACCTAACTTGAAATCTCCCTCAGCTATGCATGGAGAAATACTCAGAAAAGCCATACTTTTGAGTGTCAGGTAAAACTCCTCACTGGGCATACGGAAGTGTCATGAAAAGAGTTCTGACATCAATAATTTGTTTTAAACTCCCCATTCTTATTTCTTCTTAGAATGTGATCTTCAATTACCTCCTTTCGGAAACTTCCTGTTTCCATCACAATAAATTCTGCAAGCTGGCACACACTGGAATTTAATTTTCATTCAGTCATACTCAAATATTAGAAGCAGCACACCAGTACTGTCACCGCTCTTCTCAGGTTCCCACTCTGCACAACAGAGCACTACAGTAACGTATGAGCTGGTCACTGTAGCAGAGCTCTCCTTCTTGTAGGTAGCTCAAAAATCCTCTTTTCAGTTCTACGTCCTGCAGAGGTTAGTATTTAGCTGTAGTTACTACAGCTAACTGTTTCCATTTCTGCGTGTTGTTTTAAACACCAGAATGTTCCAAAGCTATCTGCAGCAGCAAACTGCAAGCTGATAAGAAGACACCAGGAAAACAGGCGATTAGGTGCCAGCCACATGCCACACAGGGCTGCTGAGCTCAGCTAGGATTTGTGTCACTTGGTCTGCAGTATCACTGAGGGACAGCGTGCAAAGCCCTTCTCAGCAGAGCTGGAATAGAAATGGGGAATTACAAACAGAGTCAGTATTCTTTAAAGAGGAGTTTAAAAAGACAGAAATGTTATGTAAAAGAAGGCTTCACCTTACAATGGAAGACCTCTGAGGTTATGAACTCAGTTATTTTTATTACCATAATCAAACTAGGCAATACTCAAAATGGGCGGCTGGCAGTCACAAGAACTAGTGAGCGGTACTCTGAATTAGAAATTGGATTTTTCACCCCCAGGATGCAGAAACACCGTATTATTAATGAAGCCAAATTAACTGACACACACATTGTCACAATGGTGTTGGCTACCAAAATGAAGGGAAAATAAGACAGGGGGATAAACAAAAATCACCAAGTCAAGGAATTCTGATAGAATTTTGGTTTTAAAATATAATCTAAGGATAACACTGCATAACCTTTGGGGGGGTGCTGGGTTTTTTTCTTAGATCATTTTAGGAAAAACTCAACATTGTTTTACTATTCCCACTTAAAAAGAGCCAGATTGCGGCATTTCTTGCCTCAGCACTGGCTCTTAACCCATTATCTCTCAAAATTGCTTCAGAAGGGCCCTCTGCATGCTCTGGAAGAATAAGCACATTATTGTTCAATTAAAAAATACAATCTCCACCTTTGTGAGGCCTTGTCCTGCCTCACAGAGGCTTCTTCCCTGGACATCAAAAATGTTAGTTTTCTAGTCAGTTCAGGCACTTCTACTAAGCAAGGCATAAAGGCAGGCATAGAGCTGACTTCTTCCAGAACCAGGAAGGTTTTTGAGCCTTAAAGAGCTTCCGAGGATCTCACAAGGCCACCGAGCTCCCTGCCTCCCTGTAAGGTTCTTCCTGTGGCAGCAGAGACTCTGGACAAAGTCCCAAGCTTTTGCGAGTGCAGGTTTTCCTCCTTTAGGAAAACAAAGAGCAGAAATGATGAGAATGAACACGCTGGAGACTAACCGACTGAAAAAGCAGTTCCTTTCCTTTCTGGAGACAGAGGTTTCTCCTCGACCCCCATTCCCAGTTGTCCAAGAGCCACCACCTTCAGGGCAACACAACTTTGCCTAGATTTCAGACTGGAGTCAGCTAAGGTGCAAAGCTCCAGAACTAGAGCTGTGAGAAATACTGGCCGAGGGACTCATCCCTGAAACTCCAAGATCAGGAACAGAATTTTCTGCAAGCTCTACATATGCCATTTATCTAATCACTCCCATAAAAAAACCCCAAACCCAAAAAAGCACTGTTTTATACAAGAGGCTGACAGTAACAAATATGTTACTCTAGAAAAGAAAATGTCTTATGTAGAAGAAATTCTTTTCCAGTATGTTTTATATCAATTAAAAAAAATACAGCATTGAGAAAAGCAGTCATCAGAAAAAGGTAACAGATAAAGAACTCTGCAAAGGTGTCTGCAATGTCCAAGAACTCTGTGTTACTTAACACAGTATTTTCACTTTTTTCCAAAGAAGAAAAGAGAAGAAGTATACTAATAACAATAATCAAACAGTGGCATAACCTAAGCAACACCTACCTATCTAATTTCTACTACTACAGAAAGAACAGTAATATACAATTTATTGAAAAGTATTATTTCTTCCCATGTTTGTTGTATCTGATATTTTAGCATCTTTTAGGTATCAAGTATAATAAACTCTTGCTGTCACTAAGTTATTGATACCTAAGCGCACTTCAATGAAGAAGTTGTTTTTACACATTCCCACACCCTGACTACGCAATATTCTGTATGTGCCATAGGCATACTAAGCTCTGCATTTGTCTTCCAAAAAAATTATATGGGTTTTTGAAGCAAGAACAGCATGGGCTGTGAGCAATGAAAGAAAAAAAAAAAAAACAAAAATATAAATACGGAACAACTTAGACACTACTTCCTTATTCCTCTCTTCTTCAAGATTGCTTATGTCACGTAAACCACTTGTTGTGTAATGTGTAAAACACGCAGTCTTACAGAGTGTCTAAAAAGGCTGTTTCCAATATGTTAAAAAAATTTTAAAAGGCAATTCACTACACACAGTTAGCTTGGGAGCACTTCAAGCCTGCCGATGACAGGATCACGTTGGAAGCCCTGGAAATCAGCAGCTTGTGTTATTTCAGCCCACAAAATTCCCAGAAGGGGTGGGGGGGGGCGGGGGGGGGAGAACTGCGACACGAACATAAATTAGCCTAAAGCAGAGGCAGTAGGAAAGCGAAGCCCGTAAAAATAGCTAACTTACTTAGTACGCGTGTGCCTTCCGTTTCCAGCAGGAATGCCAGGATACGGCTGTTTTTCGCCCCAGCGTCAGAGCAGGCTGTGGTTTCGGTTTTCAGAAGGTGCCGGCCAAGCCCTTGGCAAGCCGGTGTGCCGAGCGAGCGGTGAGCTCCCCACCCAGCAGGCATGGCCGCCCCACCTCCGGCACAGCCTGCTGGTGCCTGCGCCCGGGAAGGGAGCCCAAATAAGCAGGTTCAGGCCCCGACAGCGCCATGAAAGCGCAGATGCGAAGGCGCGTGCGGGAGCTCTGCCCTCCGCACCGCAGAGCCTCTTCGCATTCGGCGTGAAGTGACGATGAGCAAAGCCCATCTCCCGCTTCTGAGGTCACTTCTGGACACGGCTTGACCTGGTTCCCCCACCAGACACGGCTGTCACCGAGCCGACAGCACGGAGGGTCACGCAGCAGAAGCAGGGACGAAACGCCTGCCAGGATGGCGCAGCTTGGGGACGGAGTTACTTCTAGCTTTCAAAAAGCTGTATTCATCTTCCACTTTTTAAGTTAGTAGCGCTGGTGCTGAGGGAAGGAACCTACTCACTTCCCCTCAAAAAGGCTGGTGTTTTTATTAGAAGCTTGTGGGATACTCCCTCCCTAAATTTGGACTGATTATCCAGCTCTGTAAGTACACAAATGTTATCAACCAAAAGAAATAGAGATGGTTGGAGCAGGTAAGACCACTACAACTTGACTGGTTAGGGCTATTTTTAAGCATAACAGATCCAAACAATTTATATTAATTTAGAAGTTAAAAGGCGCTTCCTGCAATATCAATAGTAACCTGCTCTTGAATTATTATTCTTTTTTTGCTATAGAATCAAATTCTTCATACCTGTAGTATGGGAGGAGATTTTGTTATGTTTGTTTTTAAAGAAAAAGCCCCCACACCACTAAGAAACCCTGCAAACATTTTGTCGTAATAGCCTCTGTGCTGCCCTTTATCCCAAGGGAACAAGTAACAAAAATCAGCCCAAGAAGCGAAGTAGAAAGGGGGAAACGCCCAAAGATACGACACAGACCAATGAGGAAAATATCCCACTTTTTTGTGAGGTACAGAGTATTTTTTGTGGCATGATCATATTATTTTGCTCATTGCATAGCTTTACAAGTTGCAAATTCTGCGGTGGTCTCCAGATCAGAGGTTCTTTTACAGCCCTACGCGAAGATGACCTCCGGTGATGGATGCCACATCCCACAACGTTACACAAAGCCAGCTCTTCCATGCAGGAGGCAGCTTCTGTACTCCCACAGCTTCCAACTTTTAATGTTTTCATCTATTTTTAGCATGCCTCTGCTACCAAGAAAACTGGCACTATTCTCCACACGGACACAGTTCTTGTCATTTTCACATGCAGGGCTACATGCTGGCAACAGCTCTAGGGCAACTTGTAGGAACTGCCCATGATTTGCCATGGTCTGGCTGCAAAACACCTATAAATTGAGGATCTGTGTGCTGTGACACACACCTACTCTAAGGAGAACATGAAAAGGAAGTTCTCAGCCTATTCAAAGATTTTTCTGAATAACCTCAAAATTTAGAGATAGCCTTTCCAACCTTCACAATATAACTGGTAACACAGGAATAAATTTACGCCTTTCCGTGGACATTCCCAATCAGTACTGTGACTTCAGATGCCTTCTACTCAAAAATGCCTTCCTTCACAATAAGGTGTCTGTGCAAAGCTCACAAAATAAAAACTTAGTGACAATTAAGTAAGGTATGTACCAAAAAAAAAAAAAAATCCCAGCAAATATACTAACAGTAGGAATCACTTTTGATGATAATCTAGATAAACTTGTGACAGAATTTCCAGACTTCTGCAGAAATAGTAGGGACTTCACTCAAAGATATTTAAATTTAGTAATTGCTCTTTCTTTTTCTTGTTGTTTTCCTGTTTGTTGCCCAAGAGAGCAGACTGAATCCCCCTTTAAAACAGTGTTAATTTGGATGCCAGTTGAAAGTAACTAACCTTAAATTTCTTACATCATTACGATCAAGAAGCTTCCTCTGAAAATATTCAAGATCTGTCAAGTCTGAAATAAAAATAATTCTTATGGAATTTCCACTGTTGTTGAATTCTTCCAGCACTGCTTCAGTAAGTTGTCCATGAAAGTAATATGGACAAAGACTCTCACTTCCCTAAGCTATAGCAGCCAGCAACAAAAAGAAAATAATTACTCATTAAGAACTCAGTAAGAGCAATGCCAAAAATCTGCTAAAAAGCAGCATTTGATATCAATAGTATTACCATATAAGAACACAAAGATCCAAGAAAGATTGCTGGATCCAGCTGTGTTCAAATATTAGTGCCTTCTATTAATAGCTATGATTGAACACTGAGCTAGAATATGGCTTTCCTGTTGGCTATGGAACTGGGAAAAACAATTTAAAAGGCTGTAGAAGAAAACACAGCAGTGCTGGTACGGTACCTTCTGCAGAGGAAGGAGGTTAGTTCAGTTTTTCCTCTTCGCTGCTGCCTGCTAATCACGATAGCGATGACCTCCTCGTTTGTGCACCTTGGTAGTTAATCCATAGATGGAAGAGGCTGCTTTGTGAGCAACCAATAAATAATCCTGATGATTATAACCTTACTTGAATCTAACTTTTCACTCCATGTATCTGACAGATTACTACAAGGCATGTGGTTACTGAAAACACCCTGGTACAAAATAAGTCAAATAGAACTTCACATCAAAAAGGAAAGAAAGGCTTGTAACAGATAGAAAGAAGTCAGAACATCTGTTTCAGCTAAGTATCTTTAAATTATTCATTTAGATTTGAGTCATACAGAAACTGGGCACATCAAGGTTGCCAATTAAAATTCCTAGTTGTCCTTAACACAGAGAACACAAAAGCCGTACAGCTATAAAAGAGAGGAGACAAGAGAGGCAGCAGTTATTCCTTATACCACACGGACACATACGCAGCTAAATAAAATCCCTACAAGAAGACACTGAGCAGAAGCAGTGAGTAAATACTGGCTGCAATGCCAGGAACTGAAGAGTGAAACAATAAAGAGCACAGGGATAAAATTAAGACTCAAAGAACGGCAGTTCAGACACACAGTGCAACGAATATGAAGCCAGACAGGTAAGTGCTTGCTCTTAGGAGTAGTCCACATTACAGGATACCATCGCAGGAAAATTAAACTACCCGCATTATTAGCCAGGCATTAAGCAATGACAAGCATTAATCACACACAAGTTCCTGTATCTGAAACTCAGCAATGCAGGCAACACAAGTAGAACACAAGCAGAACACAAGCCATCAGTTACTATTACTTACTAACTGTAGGAAAAATTACTTAGGCCATAATATAGAGGCAGCAAAAATCCTTAAAAAAAGTATAGGTGGCACAAACTACAAGAACAGAACAATAAATCTCTGAGTTTTGCTCTATTTTAAATAACACTACAGGATCGCAGGAGATTGTTAAAATTAGAAGATATAATTAAGAGAAGGTTTAGCCTAACTGAAGAAAGGTAGTTATGGCTGAGTGGAAACTAAAACAGTTAACATAACTACTGATTAAGAGTCAATACGAGACATGATGAGGTAAGTATTTTCATAGTACATAATCTTTACCAATAAACATTTTGGAATGTCACAGAAACTGGAGAAGCAGCCAGTACTGAATAAAATACATAGCCTAAGTTGTCATAACCGAATATAAAGCAATTCCTGGCAATTACACTACATCGCATTTTTTTCATGATGCTACCTTCTAGTTCTTATGCTTAATAGCATCACCGGAAATTGTACCTTGCACACTTGATGTAAAAGATACACTTATAATGAAAGAACACATACAGGAAAAAAGACTGAAAGATGTGTTAGTTGGCAAATTAGATGTGAGCTTCCATGGGACTATGCAGCTGGTGACTGATATGCAGAAAGATTATACCCAAGACCGTCCCACGCTGTACAGCTGTCATGGGAACTACCTATGGATGACTACATCCAGCTTAACTAGCAGGAGTAAGGCCCTGGCAAACTGCAAGGAACAGAAAGAAAAGCAACAAAAACGTTGGGCTCTCTTTAGCGATAGACAAAAGCATCGAAAGAAAGGGACAACAGGACTTATATCTTTGTGTCCGCCTTCATTGAGTAGAATGGAAAAATAATTACTTAGGCAGCTCCGAGGTACTTTTAGGAGTATTATTTCACAAAAGCATTGATTAAGAAAATAAAAAATCCCATTCACAAGCAGAAGCACTTCCTGCCGGTAGGATCTTTCAAACGATGGGGTATCTCCAGATATGGAATACTGTGGCGGATTCAATTGACTCCGTGCTGTACTTCAGATTGGGCTGACCAAGGAGCAACCGGCCTCACGTCCTGGGGGTGAACTGGTGAGCTGGAAAGCCCCTGGCTTACGTACACAGGAGTGAAAGTGTCTTGAAAAATATTTCGAAAGGTGGTTTTGAAACCCAGAAGTGCAAGACAACAAAAGCACAGAACAAGATACCAGAGCTAAAATGAAGACATCTATCTTGTCTATACTGTTGACTAGCAGACAACTAGTATAAATACAACCATCAGGTTGGGCCCAATTTGAGCTGTCCCTGAATTGCAGCTGGACTGCACACCAGGTGACTCTCCCCTTGAGCAGGGACACCTCTCAAGGTTTAAGATTCCTTACGTGAGACTAAGAGACTCTTCCTTACCAAGGTGGAGAGATCCCTTACCCACAACAGATCCTCGCTAAGTGACTGATAGCATGATGAATTAATACTATGAAACACTACTAATCCACGTAGCTACTCAATATTATTATAAGCATTGTATGGATAATTCCATTAGACATAAACCATTGCTCACGTCTAAGACTAAGATTGAAGCCAGCAGCACCTAGGCTCCCTAAGGAGTTTAGAAAGCAAGGGGGTCCACTCTGAATCTCGTGACTCAATGGGGGGGCCCTCTTTATTCTTTGCGTCTCTGGTCTCTGTGAATCATTCTAACTCGATTCTAATTCAATTTTCCTTTGTATGTTTCTTCCATGCAGTAATTAGTAAGATGAACCTTGCCATCAAACTTACTGAACCTTGTCAAACCACTGTTAAACTTTGTTAAATTCCATCAAACTTATTGAACTGTCAAATTATTATTTTACCTCATTAAAACATGCTGCTGCTTCTCTCTTTCAAGTGAGGTGCATTCCACTCATCTGTGACAAATATGCACCTAACAGTGATTACCAACTACAGCCATCAGTTCAGGTACGACCATCATCAGAAAGCTTATCTTCAACACCCTATTTCAATACTTTGCAAGACCTGAGCACGCTTAATGTGATCCCTGCTTCTCTTCATGGAGTATCAACTGCACCCCGATATGCACGTCATCTTTATAATGTCTCTTACACTAGTTTCCTGAACTACCGAACTGCTCCAGGTGCTATGAAAGCAAAGACAGTTATCAGTGCTTCAATCTCATCAGGTCCCACTGAGTAAACAGAATCCAAACCTATGAACAATACCTAAGGGTGAAAAAAGAACCACAGCCCCCTAGGTCAAATTAAGTTTGCCACTGATATCAGTGGGACTGGGATTTTTTTGAAGTAACTAGGAGACTAACACAGAGCATGTGAAAGGGGAGAACATTACCAAGTCTATTTCCTCAAGAAGTCAACACTGGCATTCTGCTGACTTCTGTTCCTCTTTCATTTCAATTCACTACAATTTCTAGAAAGACATGAAGAGCATCTTAGTGTTGCAGAATGCTGGCAAACAAACCGTTTTCTATCTGATTGCAGGGGATGAAGTCATATCATATCCTCTTCACTTTTAAAAGAGACTATTTCCTTAAGTATGCATTACCTTAACAGCAGAAGGTGCTCCACTTGTCTGTGTTTTGGGGGGTTGGCTAACATTAGCACTTCCTGGTTTCTTCTACAAAATAAAAAAAAGACATAATATATGTCAGAAATGTTGATGAAGAAAAAGAAAAGCCAAGTAAACTGTAAACAAAATAGTATTAAAAAAAAGTTACACTAAAAAAAGTCCATTAGAACATTTTATGCAGGACAAGCCATCCAAAAATAAATTCTCCTATGTAACTTCAATTCACGCAGACTCATTTCAGACAGTTTTGCCCAGCCCAGAACAGGCTGCATTCTCTTGTACTGTTTTATGGACAACATGTAAATCTGTGCTATTTCCTGTGGCAGAGCAACTCCATTTTAATTAACAGTTAAAGGAACAGTAACCATATATACTTTAATGAAAAGCATCAATGAAAATAAGATGGTTAAGGTATTGCTATACAGACATAACTTGAACGACAACACAGAAGGTAACATTACACCTCAGGCAGGGAAGTAAAGATACAAAACTAAGGGCAAAATGATGGCTCTTCTAGTTAATAAATATTCTTGCAACTGAACCAAAACCATGACTTCCCCTTTGAATCCCCAGTTTTCGACCAATGCAATCCCATTATTAACAAGTACCAGTAAGTACTGCTGCAAATACTCAGCCATTCCTGAAATCACATCTAATGAAGACTGGGAAAATAAGCCGTTAGTAATGAACACAGCAAAAAGCATCAGATTTTTGGAGGCAGCAGATGGGTAAGACCTATTCATTCCCTCTGATAAATGGAAGCTCAAGATTTACAGCACAACTAAAGTGTCGGCACTTTAATTACTCTCTACAAGCAGGGAAGCCCGCAGAATGACCAGAGGTTCAATCAGCAAACTTGTACGCAAACTCAGAAGCACCAGTTTTCAATTGATAGGACACTAGGTTCTGTAACAGACTGGGAGACTCCGAGACCTCTGTCATTAAGGTAATTCCACCTCCTGTTCTCTTTCTGATTTAGCTCCAAAACCGGGAGAGCATCTCACATAAAGAAAGCTGAACATTCAACAGTCAACCTCCAGTCAGAGCCTGGGGCAGTGGGCCACCCTCTGTGCCTATTCACATAAGATTAACATCACAAAACGCTGCCCAACGGTAGAGGCTGACCCAAAGCGGGATATTTACATCCAGGATTTCACACTTGGTATTGGCCACACTGAAAACAATGACATCCAGTTAAGACTTCACAGTATGTTGCAAAAACCAAGTGTAATAGAGATTTTTCCTGTTAAAGGGATATTAGGAGTGTGGCTGCCTCTGCCAGCCGCTCCGGCCCAGGACCCTCCTGCACGGCTGCTGAAGTCCAGTGCTGCCCAGTACAGGCCAGTACTACCCAGTACGGACCTGCCCAGCAGCTGAAGCCCGGACCAGCGCCTGGGGAACCGGGGTCTCTGCCCAGGCTGAGGGATGTGGCTTCAAGTTCAACCAGCAGCAAAGCTGAGCACATATCCCAGAGACACACACACAGACACACAGGACCCTGACATGGCTGCCTACGCTGCTGTCAGCAGCACCCACACACAGGACCCACATCGCCCACCAGCACCCCCAGCTACATCCCCTCCTCTGGGTCCGGCACAGGCAGGAGGTCACCTGTGCAAGCACACACTTGGCACACTCTGGGCTCATGAGCAGATGCACAGTCGCGGGTCCTCTGAGCACCGGCACAGCCCCTCTGTCTCCCCTGGATCCTGGCCATCTGACCCCCCCACGGGTGTCCAGCTCACTGGACTCACTGCTAACAGCTCACTGGACTCACTGCTAACATACATCCCATGGGCACCCCACGCTCATGGTCCCCCCAAAACCAGCACAGACCCTCCACTCACCTGATAACCCCTGCCCAGATCTGGGGCCTCCTACTCACCCACTGGTCCAAGCGTGACGTTTGCTGGTGAATACACAGGCACACCCCATGCACAGCCGGTCTGAGGAACACACAGACACTCACCCCCCCAGCAGCCGGCACTGGGCTGTGACCCCTGCGCACTGCCCCATCAGTTGTCACGGTCCCAGCAACGTCCTCCAACATCCTGGACCCTTGGGCTTCCAGCCTCACCAGTTGCGAAGTCCCGGGTTGAGGCAGTTTCTTGAGAGCCCATCCACTACTGGCACTGACCAGGTGACTGGTCAGCCCTAGGCGACAATGCTCCTGAAGGCCGGTGACGGAGGTGTGATGAATTACACTTTTGTACAGACAGCACCGAGATGCAGAACACCTTGGCTTTTATCTCTGATGTACTGCATTAAAGACTCAGTAATAAGCATCATCCACAAACGCTTCAACTTTTAAATAAGTTATTACGTGTTGAAGAAACACAAAATTTTAAGTGCTACCTTTCCATTCTCAAAAAGAAAAGAAAAAAGAAAATCATCAAAAGAGAGCAGACCTCTGAAGAGCAATCACCATTCAGGATATGCCTTCAGTAACGCAGCTGTCGATTTCCACCTCAAGCTCAGCTGAAATCACAGTCTTTGGTTCAGGATGACACGGTCCATGGTGTTCAGGTCTTACCTTTGGTACCTGAGACTACGTCTAACATAACTGCAATGCTCTGAAAATCCACAAATAAATTACTGTTTTGCAGAAGGAGTTTTTATGACACCTAACAACATATTCAAAAATTTCAGGCACAAGGCTAGCCTTTTTTTTTCCCCCAGCCTGAACTAGGAAAAAAACTTAAGAGAGTGAAATAAATCCTTGTTGTGAGCATGAACTTATGTTAATCAATTAAATAGTATAACGAAAAAATTGTTAATGCAAACATTTCTCTGTTTCATGGTAAGTGGAACAGCAATAAAGGTACAGGTAGGAGACAGAGAGGAGAGAACAAAGCAAGTAAATACTTCTCCTCTGGAGCAGAGAAAGACTAGCTGGAGATAAACTGCATGGAAGGCTAACCACGACATCACATCAGTATTATTTACTGAATACTAACCACGATAGGCTAAGTAGAGTGATACCGTTGAAAGATGACCCTGGGAACTGAAATGTAACTTCTTTGGTGTCTGCCCCTTAATACATCTGTAAAAGCAGAAAAATTGGCCACATCATGCTACTAGGTTCATCCTTCTTTTATGCTCATTAAAATAATGATGTTATATGCTTCCCAGCATCCTAATGCTTCCTCCAGGCAAACCAGCTCTGACACCCTTTATCAACAAATCCATCAGAGCTGTTCCCATCTTCTCCCCCTCCAAGAAGTAGAAGAGCATTTTTTTTCCTGTGACAGTCTCAGAGACAGTCAGCTCAAGGATCATCCTGCAGCTGTACTCACACCTTGCTTCCCAACCTGATAACAACTTAGCTAATGAATTATCAAAGCATAGCTTCTTTATGAAATGAATTAGAAGAAACAAGAGCCTGTACAGAATTGTGTGTGAAGGAATAAAAGCTGTGCCATAAAGGTACTTATAATCTACTCTTCATTATTAGCAGTGGCTTGAAAACAAAAAGCCAAAACACTGTTTCAGAGTGGAATATTAATTGCCCCATGTTTAATAAAGGGGAGATAAAATACATATCCTTTTGATATGTAGATTTACCAAGTCAAGACTTGGATTAAGACTGGTGTCTAGAAATACGGATTAAATGTTCATTTTGGACTGTAACATTCAAGTGTTCATTATAATACTGTGATAAGAATGCATATGGTACAGTTGTTTTACCAAAAAAAAAAAAAAAATCACTTGAGGGAAGAACATGCAATCTCTGTTCTGGAAATCCTTTTGACAACCATAAGCAGCATTTCAGACTCCACCTTTCAATCTTTCATTCAAGAATTGCTTGAGCAGCAATCACACTCTATTTCTTCCTACGGCGGGAAGAGCCTCACATCACAACAGCTCCCAAACAGTACCAAAATTTAACTGAAATGATGTTATTTTTCAAATACGTTTTGCATCTTAGCTAAAGAAGAACGAAAACAGAAAAGGAAGACGGGTGAACAAGCCGGTGCTGTACTCCTCAGAACCCCTCCGCTCCTCCACCGAGAGCGGATTGGGGCCACACTCCCCTGCGGCCACCAGGTGCCCCGGCTTATCGGGGCAGACATGCCCACCAGCCCCCCAGCACTGGCTGCAGGGGGAAAAAAACCAACCAAACAATGCAGTTTAAAATAAGCAATTTGTCACCAGAGTAGAAAGAAACCTCACAAACGCTCCAATCAGTTACTTACGCACCTCAATATTTCAGACTAGTAATGGGCATGCCAATGGATTATTACCAGTCGTAATGTCTTTATTCAGCACTACGCAGCTGGACTCCCGAGTACCTCTAATGCTTTTTGTGGATAAGGAATCCTGCACAACAAGCATCAGAAATCCTGATGTTAGGGCAAAGAATCAATTCTAAAAGGACAGTAATGCTTCAGCACCAATTACCTCTGTCATCCTTTCAAACTAAAGAATGTATTTCCTGTTAAGTAAAGAATAATGAGCTAAACAAGCAGCACACCTATTGTCTACACTGCTGTAAAGCATGACCTGAAATAGCAGGATATGTTAGGGAGGGTATTATTTCATACCATATCTGGTAAAATATGGCCCTACTCTAAGCTGGGGCTTCAAATTCCAGGAATACAGCGATCCGCCTTCCTTTAATACCACATTCCTCCATTCAGACACTAGCAAAGCACATAGAGTCATAGAATCATTTAGGTTGGAAAAGACCCTTAAGATCATCCAGTCCAACTGTAAACCTAACCCTACTAAGTCCACCACTAAACCGTGTCCCTGAGTGCCTCATCCACAGGTCTTTTAAATACCTCCAGGGATGGAGACTCAACCACATCCCTGGGCAGCCTGTTCCAGGGTCTGACAACCCCTTCAGTGAAGAATTTTTTCCTAACACCCAGTCTAAACCTCCCCTGACGCAACTTGAGGCCATTTCCTCTTGTCCTGTCATTTGTCACTGGGGAGAAGAGACCAACACCCACCTCACCACAACCCCCTTTCAGGTAACTGTAGAGAGAGATGAGGTCTCCCCTCAGCCTCCTCTTCTCCAGACTGAACACCCCCAGCTCCTTCAGCCGCTCCTCATCAGACTTGTGCTCCAGGCCCCTCACCAGCTCCGTCGCCCTTCTCTGGACACACTCCAGCACCTCAGTGTCCTTCTTGGAGTGAGGGGCCCAAACCTGAACACAGCATTCGAGGTGCGGCCTCACCAGAGCTGAGTACAGGGGCACGATCCCCTCCCTACTCCTGCTGGGCACACCATTTCTGATACAGGCCAGGATGCCGTTGGCCTTCTTGGCCACCTGGGCACACTGCTGGCTCATCTTCAGCCGGCTGTCAACCAGCACCCCCAGGTCCTTGTCGACAGGGGAGCTTTCCAGCCACTCGTCCCCAAGCCTGTAGCATTGCATGGGGTTGTTGTGGCCAAAGTGCAGGACCCGGCACTTGGCCTTGTTGAACCTCATACTACTGGCCTGGGCCCATGGATCCAGCCTGTCCAGATCCCTCTGCAGAGCCTTCCTGCCCTCCAGCAGATCAACACTCCCGCCCAACTTGGTGTCATCTGCAAACTTAGTGAGGGAGCACTCAATCCCCTCATCCAGATCATTGATAAAGATATTAAACAAGACCGGCCCCAGTACCGAGCCCTGGGGAACACCACTTGTGACCGGCCGCCAACTGGATTTAACTCCATTCACCACAACCCTTTGGGCCCGGCCATCCAGCCAGTTTTTTACCCAGCAAAGAGTGCACCCGTCCAAGCCATGAGCGGTCAGTTCCTCCAGGAGAATGCTGTGGGAAACGGTGTCGAAGGCTTTACTGAAGTCCAGGTAGACTATAGCCACAGCCTTTCCCTCGTCCACTAAGTGGGTCACCTGGTCAGAGAAGGAGATCAGGTCAGTCAGGCAGAACCTGCCTTTCATATACCCATGCTGGCTGGGCCTGATCGCCTGGTTGTCCTGTGCCTGCCACGTGATGGCACTCAAGATGATCTGCTCCATAATCTTCCCCAACACCGAGGTCAGGCTAACAGGCCTGTAGCTCCCTGGATCCTCCTTCCAGCCCTTCTTGAATATGGGTGTCACATTCACTAACCTCCAGCCCGCTGGGACCTCCCCAGTTGGCCAGGACTGCTGGTGGATGATGGAAAGTGGCTTGGTGAGCACTTCCACCAGCTCCCTCCATACCCTTGGGTGAATCCCATCCGGTCCCACAGACTTGTGGGTGTCTACGTGGTGTAGCAGGTCGCTAACCATTTCCCTTCTTCATTCTGCTCCCCATCCCCATCTTCCAGCTCAGGGGGATGGGTACCTGGAGAACAACTGGTCTTACTATTAAAGACTGAGGCAAAGGTGGCATGAAGTACCCTAGCCTTTTCCTCGTCCTTTGTCACTATGTTTCCCCCCATGTCCAGTAAAGGATGATGATTCTCCTTAGCCTTCCTTTTGTTGCTAATGTAATAGGTCAGGCACATGTTGATACTCCTTCCAAATACTCTCACATATTCAAACAATTTGTGGCCCAGGGACTTCTTAATTTCAGTATATTTTATAAACTGTCCTGGGTTTCTCTGCAGTGATTTTTGTCCCATCTCCCCTGGAAACTATTTATACCTTAGCATCCAAAAGCTTATGGAGCACTAATGCCTTGATGGCATACAAAGTCTGAAGCGATCTGAAATTGCTGGAAGGGCACACATAAGCTGAAGATGATGTCAAGATGAGGGGTAAAGAAAAACCACACCAGCTGTCTCTCACATGCTAACACTTTACATACAAAATTGCTAAAAGCCTTGGAACATCAGGGGGGAAGGAGAAGAAAGGAAATTTCCTATTTCGTACACTTTGCAATGGCATGCT
This sequence comes from Gavia stellata, assembly GCF_030936135.1. Lineage (NCBI taxonomy): Eukaryota > Metazoa > Chordata > Aves > Gaviiformes > Gaviidae > Gavia > Gavia stellata. Next base: position 88,639,031 of record NC_082637.1, on the reverse strand, counting down.
GCGAACATGTTGAATCAGGACCACGACGTCAAAACACAGCGAGAGAAAAGAGGGACAGACATGGGAGAACAGCAGCATATCACTTACTTTTACTGGGTGGCACGTGCATCCCAGCTGCAAACATATGCCACAGCTTGAAGTGCATGAGGAACCACCAATTCCAACAGCGATCATTTCTTTTCTGTTAACATCTACCACACACCCATCCACAAGGAATGAAAACATTTCATTAAAGCTGATTTACATTCTCAAGAAGTATCTGATTCTCCTTAGAACGTGAATTCAACAAACGTAAGGTTCTGAAAACCAAGACATGAAGAGTTAAGGTATATTCATTAAGGTATATTCCTGTGACTTGAACTTTTGTCCTTGAACAGTGCCCGATACAACCGTAACACATGCACACTTTCACCGTCAACTACACTGATAAAGAACTGCCTGTATCTTCTTTTGACTACACATTCTAACACACACGCAGTTTCCAGCTCTGTCCCTCCAGCAAATCTTTTGCCTATTTCTACAAGACACCATGTACAGATGGACATTCAGTTGCTCATCATTAGATTGACAGTTTACGTGTATCTCAACCTAAAGCTGACCATCCCTGTAGCAAGTAGATCCCCCAGTCTGTCTAGACCTGAAGCTTGAGCAGCACTGCTGAAATGAGGCAAAGTGGATTTAAGTATGACAGTATATTTCCTTTGGTAACATAAATAAAGAAATGAAGTGGAGGAGATCAATCTTTCCAAGAGAACCATGGCCCTGGAAAGCAGAACATCACAGTCCCATCCTTACCAAACCGTTCCATGACACTTTTCTCCTGTGCTAGATGCAGTGGCACCGACTATTAGTGCAACCAATGTGCTTTCAAGTAACTACTACAGGCTACTAGGAAGGATCAGGGTTAAAGTAAAATGGGTATATAGCCTTAAGGCCATATCTTAGTTTTTGTTTTCAGAAACTGAACAGACTAAATTTAGTATTCTAGAAGGAAGAGTCAAAACCTTAGTACTACAGTAAAGTTTAAGTTTCTGGCCACTGAGCAGAAAAGGTAAGGGTGGACCCTTGGGAAGGGAAGCGAGGAAGGACTGTGTGCATCCTTTACTTTCCAAGCTAGACAGCCACCAAGCAGAACGGAGGTTGCTGGACAGAGCTGAACTCACCTGCTGTCTGTCTCTTCCAGCTAGTCAGCAAGCTCTAGCTATGTGACCTCAGTGTCAGCCACTCCAGTGTAGTACAACACAATGGATTTTAGAAGCTTCATTTTTAGGTGAGGAGTAGACACAAGCTGCAGCTGCCAGCGAGGCTACGGATACCATGCAGGAAGGGAAGCCTGCTCCATGATTCAGAGGGAAAGGCTCACTGCCTTCAGTGAATTCATGGCTTCCCCTCTGAGCCTTGAGGATGCTGTTCATCACACAGCTGCGTGCATCAACCTGGTACTCGGTGACCTGGTTTCTTTTCTCTCCTACTCAGTAGTTGCATGACCTTAAGTAAGGCAATTCCAGCCCCACGCTTCAGCACCTCCCCTTCCCTACGTTTTATCTATGTCACTCAGATAATGTGTCTAGTCTCCTTTATACAATGCTTTAAGATCTAAGGATGAAAGTACTGTGTGATAGTTAAGCAGTAAGTCATTGGAAACTTAACAAGTAAATACTTCCTGAAGCAGTATTTACACAATCTTATGAACTAATATCTGTTGGTACATCATAGATAAAGTGCACATACTCCCTGCTATGACTGTATGTAATTCCAAAACTACAGTGTTATTAAATAGATCATTCTCATGCTGTTAACTCCTAACTCTTTTAAAGCATTATTTTATTTTATTGTATTATGATGCTAGAAATGGAAAAATCTTATGGAGCCATTTAATCTCCTCAGCACCTCTGTGCAAGTGCATGTCTTACCAAGCAGGTTTCTATTTATAGGAAACCTCCTGTGTTTTTTTCAATCTACTTTTAAGTCTCCAAGAAGGAAAGGCTTAAGAAGCCTATCCTACACCTTAACAGTACTCATTTTGAGTTCTCCTTGATGTTGTGGCTAATTAGCATCTCCTACTCAAACCTGTGTCAGACCTTTCCTACCTTTACTTTTCAAAGCTCTACTCTTCTTCTCTCACTCCTTGAGGACTATATACTCAAAGAATCTGCGGGACGGGGTCATTTATTGTTCTTTTTAGCTAAACAATGAGCATACGGGCTTTTACAATTTTCCCTTCAGTACAAATATGAACTCTTCAAAGACCTTCGTATTTCCTTGTCATTTTTATAATGCACTACCAAACCTTTTCTTACTAGGTGAGGCGAACAAACTCAATATTCTGGACCACGTTATCCACAGCTACCTACAGACAGATTATAAACTTCTGCTTCAAAAATTGAAGACTACAGGAATAACCTCTAACTTTTAAACAAAAATATAACATTGCAGACTCTTGGGAAAGCTGTACAAAGATTCTGAATTGCGATGTCAACGACTTAAAAAATCAGAGTGTTTTGGAGGTAGATGTGAAGCATGGTGGAGCTAATGCTGTTTAATGGGCCTAAGGGAAAGAGTTTTCATCTACTTTCACTTTCAAGCATTGTAAAGCCAATGGAACAAGTCAAATATACAAAGAAATTCAGAAGAGGAAACACACGCGCAGTATTCTAAGGACTCAAAAATCAAAAGCATTGGGACAATAAACTTAGTAACAGCCTTGTTTTGCTAGCTAGAAACAGATCTTCTCAGTGAGAGGTCAGAAACAGTAATTCCACAACCCAAACTACAGGCTTCAACTCCCACCCTTCCCACAAAGAAGTCAGCACTTCTATATTAAGAGCAACAACGTGCAGTCAAAAATTTGGCATTAAACTAAGAATGAATGAAAGAACAATGCTATTTAAGAAAAAAATAAACTGTCTAGAGAGGAAAGGAGGAACACGTTCCCAGGCTAGACAAGCCTTCCTTGGTATATGGACAGGAAAGAAAGGTAATTGGTTTAATCATCTACTTCAGAGGATGGTAATAAAACGTTCGCTGGCCTTGATTTGCAGTGCAGTTAAACACACTACAGCTTAGACAAAAGATAGTTTCCAAACAGCTTCTGCTATGAACAAAGTATCAGGCACACCTATTTCTGGCTTCCCTATATCGATGATGGACATTTGAAGCCAACAAGTAGACAACTCCTAACAGGTGTTTCTACGAATTCTTCTCTTTCCGAATCTGCTGTTGGCCTTCCTGGGGGAAGCACTGCTCCTGCCTGCAACTGCAGAGGCTCTTGGGTAACTAATGATCAGTACTGGCACTCGTATCCTGGCTTGGATGACACCTTCTCTCTGCGATAGCAGCCTGACTCACCGTAGCACACAAGGACCTACCTCCGAGTGGTTAACAGGGCTTGGAGCTGCTGGGGGAGAGGAGACCCTTCAAAGCACTGTTCCTAAAGCTGCCCGCAACCCATATGGCTTCTGATTGTTAAAAACAGCCGCTATGCTCAGACTGTAAAGTTGCTTGTGTAAACTCAATGTTACAACCCAGCAGGGACTCTTGAACTGTAAATACCAGTTCCCGAGGAAACAGTATCTTGAAAAATAAGTATTTTTTCTAAAATACAGCACTGGCTACATATTTGCAAGTGTGTCAGGGGATGGCCCAGACGTGTAACATCTATGTATGAATTTGGATTTGTACTTTTTGAAGAGAAGCCAGGATGCAGACAAGGTGGAAAATGTCACAGTGCACTCACTTCATCCGTACTTCTGGACAATCGAAAAAACAGGACCATCAGATGTGCCCCACAGCGTACCTGCACTGCAACATAGACACATCCACTGAAATCGCTTCCAGCAATACTAACATGAAGTATTTGTGAACGGATGAAGAGAGCAAAGAAATATTTTCAGTAGGCTGCTGAGCAGCACAAGACAAAACTATACCTTCCTGGAGTGAATAATGAGTGACTACAGTCACCAGTTAATTATCTGAAAACGACCACTTTGCTATCAAAAGACAAAAATCCGTATAGGAGGAAATTCATTACCAACTTTTCTTCTTAGTACGTTCAAACACTTGAATTTACCTCTGCCGCTTCTGCTGGTTTCTCGCCTGATTTGGAAGAAGCTCCACTTGCCTTCTTGTCACCATGCTGTAAGTAGAGAAAACAGATGTGTACTTATTAAGATCTTAAATTATACCTTCCATGTAGAGAAATTCCCAAACATCTTAGTGCATGCATGATTCCTTTCAGCTACCACAATATGACAGAAGGGAACATTTTAAGTTTTCCTTCTCAATAATCGACAGGATTTCTAAATGACGTGCTGGATAAGTTCAAGTGAAATCACACCCAGAAAGTCTTGACTTCCAGGGCAGCACACATAACATGACTGTTCTTGTGATATTAAGATATTAAGCTTATCACTCATTCCTCACCAGCACAGCACTCTCTGATACTTGCTTCAGAAACACTGTCAGTCCCACAGGCTTCAGCAGAAAACGAACAGCACAGAGAGACCAACACGACAGGTGCAATCATGAGCATCCACTGCAACATCTGAACTTTCCTAAGACACATTAAAATGCTCATTACGCCCAGCCCTCCTTACCTGGAAGAAAGCTGTTACTACAATTTCTAGCTCTTACTACAGTATCTGCTGCTGATATACAAAAAGTAAGCACTGTAACAGTTCAGCCATAGGTGCACATTAGGAAACACAGTTCTTCCAGGTTCCCCAAACCTCCTGCATCTTTCATCCCCGCCACGACTTTAAATCTCTTGCTTTCATCTCACCTGATGTGCAATCGCATTTGCTCCCCACGTGCGGTGATGTACAGAAAGACACAGTCTGTTCAGCATGCACACTGGCATCCAGCGCATGCTTTACTCTCTGTGTCTCTGAACAGTGGGGAATTTTTTGGTCACAGAATCACTAAGGTTGGAAAAGACATTGTGGGATGTGGCTTGATGGGCATGGTGCTGTGTGGTGTTGGGTGGGTTGGTTTTTGGTGTGTTGTGGTTTGTTTTTTGTCTTTTTTTTTGTGGTGGAGTTTTTTTGGTGTTTTTTTTTTTTTTTATAGTTTGGACTTGATGATCTTACAGGTCTTTTCCAACCTTAGTGATTCTGTGATTCTGTGACCTTTAAGATCACCAAGTCCAACCATCAACCCAACCCCACCATGCCCATTAAACCATGTCCCGCAGTGCCTCGTCCACACGTTCCTTGAACACCTCCAGGGATGGTGACTCCACCACTTCCCTGGGCAGTTTATTCCAGTGTCTCACCACTCTCTCAGGAAAGACATTTTTCCTAATATCCAGCCTGAACCTCCCCTGGCACAACTTGAGGCCATTTCCTCTTGTCCTGTCACTCGTCACTTGGGAGGAGAGACCAACACCCACCTCACCACAACCCCCTTTCAGGCAGTTGTAGGGAGCGATGAGGTCTCCCCTCAGCCTCCTCTTCTCCAGACTGAACACCCCCAGCTCCCTCAGCCGCTCCTCATCAGACTTGTGCTCCAGACCCCTCACCAGCTCCGTCGCCCTTCTCTGGACACGCTCCAGCACCTCCATGTCCTTTTTGGAGTGAGGGGCCCAAACCTGAACACAGCATTCGAGGTGCGGCCTCACCAAAAGTCCCTCAAAAAATCTTTTTCAAAAGCATATTGTTTAATCTTTAGAATAAAAAAACCCCTAAAATGCAAGAAATTTTACTATGAATATAAAAGGCAACATAATATAGCTATTATCTAATAGCTCAGCTAGTATAACTTCCCACAGCAAGAGACATCTGGGAATGAGGATTCATGTCTGGTTTGTTTTGTAAAGTAAAGACAGGAGATGATTTGAGACCCATTTATTCCCTTCTGTTTTGAGGACTGAGCAGCAAGAGGTAAAGTTTGCTAACCCACTACAGTAATGAGTTCCTAGATTCTTCTTTACATGGCTACAGGGAGAAAGTAATGATCCGTGTATCACTGCACTATCTTCAACAGGAACATGTTCAAGCACATCAGCAGACAGTCTGGGAAAATACTATAGCTGAATGAACAAATAAAACTAAAAGTAAACAACCAGCATGTCTCTAATCTGTTTCCACGATGGTGGTACACAACAAAAATTTCAAAAATTGTTTTAGACAACCTCTAATAATTCAAGTTTTTAAAATGAGTTTGGGCATGACTAAGATACTTGGCAAGTTTTAAAATTGAAAATGTTATTCTCATATTCCAATTGTGCCTCTTCAGGGGAAAAACAAGCCCCATAAGCTGTCTTTTCAGGTAAGAGATTAATTGATTCACTGCCCTATAACAGCACTTTCAATATAGACACAATTAACTCAGTTATCTGTGCTTTTTACTGCTACAATAAAAGCACACCACACACATACCAGTAAAAGCAATGTCGGTGAGCGTGCTCTTGCTGACAAAATGGTAACCCCAGAGCCAGCACTGCTATAAGGCCCAGGAGCCACAGCTCCTGCCCAGCAAAAACTCCGTTGTGTAGATCAGGGTCTCTTCCTGAACGGATATCCTCAGCGTCACAACTCTAAAATCCAAGAGCTGCCCTGAACCCAGCTAATTCAGCTAATTAACCAACCACATCTTTCTGTACATTGCATGTGTTTTATTGCTTTTATTCATTTGCTTCTTGAAATTTGGACACAGCTTTAAAAGCAGCAACACCGATTAAAGCCCAGATTTAATTCTTCTTCTTTTATTAAACCAAGTCACAGAATGCAGGAGCCTTACTTAGTTCCTACTGAGTGTGCCAGACTTTTACCAGGGCCAAATACGATGTTACCCTTCCTCCCCAAATCCACCTCCTCATCTTCACACCAAGGAAACCTGTACCAGACGGGACACAGCATCAATAGAGCACCAAGTCCATGGACTATGAAGAGGGGGATATGCTGCATCCCAGCCGGTTGTTGGAGCTCAGCATCTCCCCTCTTGGGTGTCAAGGCTTCTGCGTTTGCCTGCCTCAGCAGGCATTTCTCCTTTTTTCCCATCCCCAGACCAGGCGGTCAGGTACAGCGGTCTGCGCTGCCTGCAGAGGGAGGGCAGTACAAGGGGGCTGGCAGGACTCCCTCAAGCACCCTTCAAGCAGAATATCAACTCCATGTCCCTGAGGGACCCTAGGGCAGCTTCACTGGCCAGAGAGGACAAGGAACAGACCAGGACAAGGACCACAAATTTGCCACCCAAATGAGAGAGATTAAATGCATGACGTCTTCCCTCCAGAAGGCTATGTCAAACAGCACCTATAGTAATGAGACTTTAAGGCCAAATATTATTTATTTTAACCGTGGGAAGAAAGCACGTATGGCCTCACCAAAGTAATTTTTCATCCAGTAAGCTGGAGTCACGCACTGCATATACGTTAAGCGCTGATACTGTCTGGCTTCAGATAATAAAATAGCCTATGAAAGTATTACCTCACTTGAAAGTCTGCCATCCCTAGGAGGTAACCTTGGAAAGAACAACTTCCTAATACACCTTCTGAGAAGACCATGCTGGTTCCCTGAACAGCGGATGCTCAGGATATGAGAAGGGACCCTGTTTCAAAAATACCCTTCAACAGCTCTTTTCTGCTCTGCATTGCCAAGCTTTGAACCTTCTAGTAACACATATATATATATAAATAAAATAAAGCCAATAAATCAGCCTGCTGTTTACGAACAGAGAGGGTCTGGTGGGAGAAGTGAAGGTCGGAGGCCGTCTTGGGCTTAGCGACCATGAAATGATAGAGTTTGCAATTTTTAGCCAAGTAAGGAGGCGGGTGAGCAATACCGCTACCATGGACTTCCGGAGGGCAGACTTTGCCCTGTTCAGGACACTGGTCGGGAGGGTCCCTTGGGAGACGGTCCTGAAGGGCAAAGGGGCCCAGGAAGGCTGGACCTTCTTCAAGAAGGAAATCTTGAAGGCGCAGGAGCAGGCAGTGCCCCTGTGCCGTAAGAAGAGCCGGCGGGGAAGACGGCCGGCCTGGCTGAACAAGGAGCTTATGCTGAGGCTTGGGGAAAAAAAGAGAACTTACCACCTCTGGAAAAAGGGGCAGGCAAGTGAAGAAGAATACAAGGACCTCGTTAGGTCATGCAGGGAGGGAATTAGGAAGGCGAAAGCCCAGCTAGAGCTCAACCTGGCCACGGTCGTGAGGGACAACAAAAAAAGCTTCTATAAATACATTAACAACAAAAAGGGGGCCAAGGAGGATCTCCATCCTCTACTGGATGCGGTGGGGAACATTGTCACGAAGGATGAGGAAAAGGCTGAGGTACTTAATGCCTTCTTCGCCTCAGTCTTTAACAGCCACACCAGGTATCCTCAGGGTATCCGTCTCCCTGAGCTGGAAGACAAGGATGGAGAGCAAAATAGGCTCCCCATGATCCAGGAGGAAGCAGTTAACGACCTGCTATGCCACCTGGACACTCATAAGTCTATGGGGCCTGATGGCATCCACCCAAGGGTGCTGAGGGAGCTGGCGGAGGAGCTTGCCAAGCCGCTCTCCATCATTTATCAACAGTCCTGGTCAACGGGGGAGGTCCCGGATGACTGGAGGCTTGCCAACGTGACGCCCATCTACAAGAAGGGTCGGAAGGAGGATCCGGGGAACTACAGGCCTGTCAGCCTGACCTCGGTGCCGGGGAAGGTTATGGAGAGGCTCATCTTGAGGGCGCTCACGGGACACGTGCAGGACAACCAAGGGATCAGGCCAAGCCAGCACGGGTTCATGAAAGGCACGTCCTGCTTGACCAACCTGATCTCCTTCTATGACCAGGTGACCCGCCTAGTGGATGAGGGGAAGGCTGTTGACGTTGTCTACCTGGACTTCAGCAAAGCCTTTGACACTGTTCCCCACAGCATTCTCCTAGAGAAGCTGGCGGCCCGTGGTTTAGACAGGTACACTCTTCGCTGGGTAAAAAACTGGCTGGATGGCCGAGCCCAGAGAGTTGTAGTGAATGGGGTGAAATCCAGCTGGCGGCCGGTCACAAGCGGAGTCCCCCAGGGCTCAGTTTTGGGACCGGTCTTGTTTAATGTCTTTATTGATGATCTGGATGAGGGGATAGAGTGCTCCCTCAGCAAGTTTGCAGAGGACACCAAGTTGGGAGGGAGTGTTGATCTGCTGGAGGGTAGGAAGGCTCTGCAGAGGGATCTGGACAGGCTGGATCCATGGGCTGAGGCCAACTGGATGAAGTTCAATAAGGCCAAGTGCCGGGTTCTACACTTCGGCCACAACAACCCCAGGCAACGCTACAGGCTTGGGGACGAGTGGCTGGAAAGCTCCCCCACAGAAAAGGACCTGGGGGGGTTGATCGACAGCCGGCTGAAGATGAGCCAGCAGTGTGCCCAGGTGGCCAAGAAGGCCAACGCCATCCTGGCCTGTATCAGAAATGGTGTGGCCAGCAGGAGCAGGGAGGTGATCGTGCCCCTGTACTCGGCGCTGGTGAGGCCGCACCTCGAATGCTGTGTTCAGTTTTGGGCCCCTCACTCCAAGAAGGACATTGAGGTGCTGGAGTGTGTCCAGAGAAGGGCGACGGAGCTGGTGAGGGGTCTGGAGCACAAGTCTGATGAGGAGCGGCTGAGGGAGCTGGGGTTGTTCAGTCTGGAGAAGAGGAGGCTGAGGGGAGACCTCATCGCTCTCTACAACTACCTGAAAGGGGGTTGCAGAGAGGTGGGTGTTGGTCTCTTCTCCCAAGTGACTAGTGACAGGACTAGAGGAAATGGCCTCAAGTTGCACCAGGGGAGGTTCAGGCTGGATATTAGGAAAAAGTTCTTTACTGAGAGAGTAGTGAAACATTGGAATAGGCTGCCCAGGGAGGTGGTAGAGTCACCCTCCCTGGAGGTATTCAAGGAGCGTGTGGATGTGGCATTGTGGGATGTAGCTTGATGGACATGGTGCTGTGTGGTGTTGGGTGGGTTGGTTTTTGGTGTGTTGTGCCTTGTTGTTGTTGTGTGGTGGTTGGCTTGCGTGGGTTGTTTGGTTTTTTTTTTTGTTTGTTTGTTTGTTTTGGGGGGTTTTTTTTGGTTTTTTTTTTTTTTCAGGTTGGACTTGATGATCTTACAGGTCTTTTCCAACCGTAGTGATTCTGTGATTCTGCTTAGCAAGAGGCTCAGGTTTTCTGGGACAGTACATACACATTGATCCTTTACATTCCCAAGTGGATGACAGAGTTGACTTTTCCTTTGGGCACTCTCCCTTTTTCTGCTTATCTTAACTTACAATGCCGAAGAAACATATCCATAACCAATCCAATAGACAGGAGCAGCTCCAGCTCTGTCACACAAACAGCGAGCCTACAGCTGAAGTTACAGTTCTAGTTTAACTAACGAGCCAACAACAATTCCTTATAGCTGTTAAGTTGGCCCAAAATATTTTCCAACTTTACTAACTAAAAACAAAACATGCAATCTGACCCATAATCACATCTTCACAAAATACACAAAGAAGTATCATGAACAAGAAAGTTTATCCTGAGATCTTCATCCTGTTCTACAGTGCACAAAAATGTCATGACACTTGTTTTATAGACACACCTTTAACTTCTGATTCAAAGGGCATTCATAAACTAGGAAGTAACTGGCCTAGGTGAAAAGCACAGAGCAAAAACCTCACAACTGAACACACAACTGCATTCTCAGCCGGTGCTTGCAAAAATCAGACTTCAACTAGCGGTCTCGCTTCAAGAAATTCCTTCTAAACCTCGGGAGCCCCATCAGCATTAACAAGCCTTTGGTCCAAAGCCACTGCGCAGCGTCTCAGAGGACTGCAGTGACGACACGCTCAGTAACTGGGTGAGAAGGGAAGTCTCCTTGCAAGATTCTCAGCTGAAGTCAAACAATTTTACATTACAGATATTAAAAGGAGACGTGTAATATTATTCAGGTAGGAATCCGACTTTGTTTTCAGTTGAAATTGGGAAGAAGATGGAGATCTTTGATGCTGCTCAAGAAGCTGCCAGATGGAAAGAGGTGTCAAAGGAACTACAATCAAGCAATGTCAGGAACGGACAGGTAAAAACCAGATCCTTCCTACAGCCATCCCATTCTGCTTGAAATACACTAGCCAGTAAAAACCCTGGAGGAGCAATCAGTGAATCTCTTTTGCATCTGTTCCCCTCTCCCACCTTTTCTGCTTCGCTTACTCATCCTTCAGGCCATAAGGTCTTCCAGGCAGAAACTGCGCTGTATGGTACACGTGCACGGGACAAGAGAGGACTCCAGCCTCACGTGGAGGCCCACAGGTGCTGCTCTGGTGCCAACAACTGTAACAACGGGTTTCCCACGGAGCATCTGGAGGAGCAGCTTCCTTACCTGATCACAGGGAGTCACGTTGTCACGTTGTCTTAGTATCTTTTCTTAGCCTGGATTCAGTGACCCAGGACTACCGAGCCCTGGTTCGGTACAAACTACATTTGTGTCATCACTTAATGCAGCAACTCCCAAACTTTCTTCCTTGCCACTTTGCGTCACCTCCCCCACACTGTGTCACCGATTTGACTTGACACAACAAATGATGCTTGAAAACATTACTAAACACTGATCCAAGCTGCTTAGAGCAATTTAAAAGTACATTCAACTGATTTCATCCACCTGATTACATATTTAGGAAATACATTAAAGCGACGTTTTCTCTGAAAGCCACCTTACGAGATGCATACCTGCTGAAAAACTTCAACAGAACGCAAACTGTTTTTCACTATGCCATAGACAGACCAACTGTTTCCTCATACGACTAATAAATTATAAAGAAGACTTTTCGAAGCAATTGCAGGTTCGTCACGGTAATGAGTAGCTACCCAAGTCCAGCCAAACCGCGCGGAGCCATCAGAGAGCTGTGGTTTACCAAGGGAGTATCTGGCAAGCGACAACTATTCCTGGCAACTCCACCAGCTACCTGCAGTTAAGAACATGCTTCTGAAAAAAGGCACACTGCGGAGTTTTTTCCAAAGCAGGAACAATCCCATATAAATCCTGCCCTATGTCACAAACCGCCGTGTTTTGACCGAGCGGCACTGTTCCGTCAGCTAGCGAGCGTGTGCGTTATTTAGAAGGTTAGGAAAACAGTCAACAGCCCGAAAAAGCCCGTCCTCCAGTGCCGCTTGTGAAAGACCGCGGAGGGATTATGGAAGTACATCAGCGAACACCACGTTCTCATCTGACCTGAAACACACTGCACGAGCGTTTAAAAAAAGCGCCCATTCGCCTCCAGTCACCGCAAAATCCTCTCCTTATCCCTTCTTAAGCCTCAATGCCAGAGCGGGGAGGGAGCCTGCGGGGCTCCCCCCCCCCGCCCGGCCGCTCCCCCCCCCGCGCCCGGCCGCTCCCCCGGTCGCCCCCCGCCCCCCGCGGGGGGCCCAGGCTCCTCCGGCCCCGGCCAGGCCCGCCCCCCGGCCCCGGCCCCGGTCCCACGGCCGCGCCCCGTGTTTACCATGGCGTACCACCACCGCGCGAAGGCCATGGCGCTGCCCGCTGCTCCTCACCGCCCTTGGCGGCACGGCCCGGGCCGCGCCCCGGCAGCCGCCTCCGCCCCAGGGCGGCACCCGCCGCGGCAGCGGCCTCCCACCGCCGGGGCACGCAGCCGGGCGGCGCCCGCGGCCCCGCCGAGGCCGTGGGGCGGCCGGGACAGCGCGCCGCGGCCCGGCACCGCCACCCACCCCCCCCCCGCCCCGCACACCCACCGCCCTGCACACCCACCCCCCCCCCTGCCCCGCACACCCCCCGCCCCGCACACCCACCCCCCCCCGCCCCGCACACCCACCGCCCCCCGCCGGGCCCCGCGCTCCCGCCGCCCCCGCCCCACCTTACCGCCGCGGGCGCGGCGGGGGGCGGCTGCCTCCCCGTCCCGGGCTGCGACATGGCGGCGGGGCTCCCTGCTGCCTGCCCCCGGCGCTGCTGCGGGCCCCGGGGAAGCGGGGGGCGGCCGGTGGCAGCGCGCAGCGGTCCCAGCGCTACAGCCGTCCCGCGCGGCGGCCGGTCCCTCCCCTTCCTGCCGGGGCAGGGCCGGGGCCGGGGCCGGGGGGGCCCGCGGGGGGAGCGGGCTGCAGCCGGCGGCCGTGAGTCAGGCCCAGGCTGGGACGGGCGGCCCCCGCGCCCCTCTCCCTGTGAGCGCCCGTGGCAGGACGACGGTCGCCCGAAACAAGAGTGGCTCTCCTTAAAATTTTATTTTGGGGAAAAAAAAAAATGCACAGACGCTTTCCTTTTCCTCATGAAAGTCGGTCCCTCAGCCTTTCGACTTGGGTATGGACGCCCGACCCTCAGCTGGAGGTTGGCACCGAGGCAGCTCCCGCCGGGGATCCTGCCCCGTCACGGCTTCCCCCGGGATGGAGCCGGGCGGCAGAGGAACCTGCGGCTGCTCCGGCACCCCGGCTCCTCCGCCAGCCTCCAGCCGTGGCCATCGCCTCGGCCTGAGACGGCACAAAGGGCAAGGGACGCCTTCCCGCCACAGGAATGCCCTCGGTTTTGAAGCCGGTCACGTATCCTGCGGGGTCGGTGCGGTGTTAACACCTCCTCACATCTAGAGGATTTACCGCAGGTCGGGTTATTAAATGGAAAAGCTTTCAAGGCCTGATGGGTTTTTTTAAGAGTGAGCCCCGAATGTCCCCATCTGTGTGAGTCTTGTCACAAATGAGCTGCCCAAGATGTACTGCCGTCTCTTCCAAAACACCGCAGGAGCAAGTAATGGTCAGTCAAAGCTGAAGGAAGATTAAGCACGACCAAACCACTGTGGTCAACAGCAGATGCATAGCTGGAACGTAAAATTCATCATTTACCAAGAGCAGTTCTCCGGGGCCACCTCGGTAAAGAAACACACTGCGACTGAAGCAGTGCCGCAAATATTCTTGAAGCATTATGGCAAGAACGGTGTGATTAGTAACGTGAAGGCAACCTGCAGTGAAAGGGGTTCAAAATGCGGTAGTTGCCTAGCTGTGTGTAGATGCACACACACCCACACACAGAGGTTGTGTGCAGGAATTGGCATGGTTGACCAGCTTTGTCTCGCCCAGTTCTCCTTTGTGCGCAGCCTAAGTAAAAGAAATGGGCGTTTGGGTGTTCTGTGCTAGGGGATCACAGGTTTAGGCTGGCTGTGCGGAACAGCCGTTGAGTGAGTTGTATTACTCCGAAGAGATCCCAGCGGCAGTGGTTCCTGGACGCAGGCACATGCGAGGAGGCCGTCTCTATCAGCAGGGGGAAGCAAAAGTGTCCGAGTCTTTAGGGAGTGCCCGACACCTCAGCAGCTGCTCCCTGCTTCCTCTGGGGAAGAGGCCGTAGGACTATGTCACTTAGTGGGAAGTCTGTAAACCCAATTAGTGCTTGTGCCCTCTCCTGTCAGTTAGAGAAGGAGACGCGTGGGCCAGGGTGAACCCCTCGAGGCCTGGGGGAATGGCTTTAACCTCCAGAATGGAAGGATGGGTTAATGCCATCCCCGTTCCTCCTTTCTGATTAGCTCTGTGTGGTTTTATGGCCTGTGACATCTATGGGTTTAGCATTCCACCCGATGGGTCATCTGCCTAAAATTTTAAGTGCTCAGCCTTTACCCAGGCTCTGCATTGCATCTGGCCGTGGAAGCGTGAAGCAGTTACATGGGACCAGCTTATAAGGCTGTACATCTAGGCAAGGTGCTCCAGAAGAGGCAAAGGCGAGGGAGGTGCTTAATGCACGGCTTTTACACAAGGCTCTTGTGCACTCTTTCATCTGGGATCACTCTGACAGGTCTAACAGCTTGTACTGCATTCCTCAGCTGCAGGCAGCAGGCCCTCCCTGCTGACACAGTGCTCCAGGAAGACATCGGTGTGCTTCACCCCTCTCGTTGCTACGTGCCTGCTGACAAGTAACTTGACAGTAGTTGAAATTGTGGAGTTGCACAGTAACGAGGCGGTAATACATGAAATCCTTGGTGATGTTGGTCTGTATAATGCTGGGTGTTGAGTGAGGCTTCTGCTGATCCAGAAGCACATCATCAGTTCTAAACTCTCCTAGTAAGAAGTTGGGGGTATAGATGAGATCACTGGATAGCTGCAGGAAGGAGGAGAGCCGTCCAGCCACTTACTCCAGTTTCTGCAGCTGCTGCCTGCTTCTGCGGTACTTTGCAAATGGACTGGGCTCCAGCCTTGCGAGGAAATCTTGCTTTGGGGCAAAGGGGTTGGCACTGTTTTTTCTATTAGAAGGCTCCTCTAGTTTGCCACTGCTTTAAGAAACCATTGTTTAGTGGCAATTTCTGCATAAATTTATTCTTAACTAGTTTAAATTACTTTTATGTAAAGGATGTAGACAGCACACATTTACCAGGAAATTGAGAAGCAGATACTTGTTCCACTAGCAGAAGTGATCTCAGCTGACGGGTGCCTGAGTCAGCTCTTGAACTGCTACAGGCCTGAACACCACTCCAACAGTTTGCTCATTTGGGTGAAGATTTGGGTATGTGAGTGGAGGAGTTGCTAGTAATTATCCAAGTCAGTCTGACACTTACTATCTTTAAGAAGGAAAAAGTAAGATTTTCTTGCAGCTTTGAGTAGCATACAGGTATGTAATTTAAAAGGCACATTGTGTTTTCTGTTGCATTTGCTATTTATTCCATCACAGCATCTGCAAGTAAACAAACCCAATAAAGCCTGCTGAGATTTTATGCGGCATTGGCAGTGGCGTTCTGCACAGGGCTGATCAGAAACAGACGCAGGAGACGACAGATAGTCCAGACATACAGTTTGTTCAGTGTATATTGGTTGGAGCAACAGCAGAGGGCCACGTCAGGAACACAGGTTCTTTACTCTGACAATGTGTAATGTAAACAAGTGTTTAAAACATTTTGTATGCTTTTAGTAGTCATTTAGAGATATGTTTCATGGATACATTTACATTTAATTCAAGGTGTTGTGAGCCTGAAATTGGAATCCAGCATGACAGAGTCATTTTTCCCTACCATACTCTGACTCCAAAGGGCACCAGTTGACGTCAAATGCCTCTGAATAAAAAGGTGCTCAAAATTCTGGCAGGATCGGATGAAATTTTTGCCAAGCATACATATTTTATTAGTATAACTTGCATAATAGTACTACTGCAAGCTTATGAGTCATTCACCAAATTTACAAAATAAAATACAAAATCTCTTGTGTAATTGGATTTTTATCTAGGGTAGTTTAAAAAAAGTCTAAAAGTAAGTATAAAACCCAGCCAAACAAATTGCTTGTTTAATCTCTTTCCTCCTCTTCTTCTGGTTTACCAAGAAACTCATCACAAGTTTTTGTTCTGTTCTCTTCCTCCCAAAACCAAAACCATCAGGATTTCCTTTTTTTTTTTTTTTAATGTGATGCCTGCAGTCCCACTCTGTTTTAACATACCAACAGTAACAGAGACGGACAAGTAAATTTCATTTCTTCTTCTACTGTTTTTGTTCACAAAGTGCTCAGTAAATGGAAATTGGACTTTTCAGTTACAGAAATCCTATTTTTTGGTAAGAGCAAATAGTTTGATAACAGCCTTGCTCTATAAAGCAATAATTCAAATCCTTACTATTGAAAAGAAAGGTTTCTTTATATATCGATACCCATTTTCTTGTGCATGTTATAAACGTGTTCTCTTTTATCATATAAATAGTATGTCCTCTGCTTGTTTAGTGTGGTTTGAAGATTTCCTGCTAGATTCCATCCCACTGCTGAATGGAAATTTCCTTTCCACAGGCAGAAATCCCAAGCTTTGACACCAACCAAGAAAAAATTAGAGTTTTCCTTGGGTTTTGTTATTTTGTAAATCCCTAAATACTGAGCTGGGCTTTAATTAAAAACCCCAAACTTTGTAATTAAGAATTACTGGAGCTGAATTTGGGTGATATGTACAGAAGTTTTTATTTATCCAGATTTCATTACACTGAAATAGAGCAAATCCCAAAGCTTCAGCAGAATATATCACATACAATCATCAGTGAAAAAAAGATGTGTTGTAGCCTTCATCATACAGGCCTTTGTTCCCCGCCACGTGTCTTTTCTCCATAGCCAGTTTCTACTGGGGAAGCCAAACAGTGCCGTCAGTTCTGGGAGTCAGCAGAGATTCAAGGCAGCTAAGGTGAAACCACTGTATCCCTGGAATAGTTCTATCTGTTGATTTGGAAACAGTTTGGGAATGTGTGCTTCAAATCATTGATTTGTTTCAATATAAATTCAGCTTTTAGCAAATCACTGGCATTTCACCGGACTGGGTGCAGGTACAAAGAATCTGAGCTTATGACTCCAAAGTGAGGTCCAAAAGGAAGTACAGTGCGATGAGCTAGGCGTTACCCCAATGAATGTCAAACATCGCAGCTATGCAGGAGTGGCTAACCTGCAGCTCATTTCTGTCTGCTGGTTTTATCTAAAAAGAACTTCCCTGAGATGAGGTATATTCTTTCAAGTGTACACTAAATTATGAAATCACAGCAAAATGTATGTCCTAGACATTCCTGATTTTTATAAACCTGAATGCAAGATTTATAGATATGAAAATGACAATACCATTTCTCTGAGATTCTCAAGCTGTAGGCTTAGATTAGTCTGTAAATAGAAACTGCAGATAAAGAAAACTTTGGAGAGCTCTGTCTGAGGTGAGACAAAAAAAATCTGTCTGTTTAGAAGTAAATTTTAAAGTCTTTGTACACTAAAAAGTTTCAAAATCAATAGAGAATCATGCCAATAAAATAAAATACGTACCTTTTAACCACACTTTACATTTTGAACGTGCAGAATTTAGCAAAATGTTTTTAATTGTGTCCGTGCTGTATCTCGTAAGTCATAAAACGCATGAGATTAGAACTGTCATGTACTTCCTGGACATTTTCTCACTTAATCTCCATTTGCCACAGAAACAATTATTTCCTTGAGAGTAATAGCATTCCCTCTGGTGCAATGCTGCAGTTACCCCCAATCATGAAAGTGTGCAGTGGTCCCCTCAGGGTAATACTCACCTGCAGATTAAATTAGTCCTGAGATTCTTGGTATTAATAGAGGCTTCAGAGAGAAAGGGTTATGAAAAATAGCTGTGGTTTTCTAAATGCATCCTGTAAAACGAGCTAAAAACTGTTTTTATTGCTTTGCAAAGAAGCAGTAAATAATTTTTGTGGGGGACTTGCGATGAGTCATCCCAGGGTAATGAAGAAAAGGTTTTGCATGACACCACATCACTTTTTTCTATTTTGTTTTATGTTTTCTTTTTCTCCGTGTCTTACCCATGCAGAGATACACAGGCAATTAGGGCTGAAGAAGGCCGAGACAGGTCAAAGTACAGTTTACAACTAATCCAAAAGCAAAAATAAAACCAACACTCAACTACTTTTTATATAGTATGTATATACATTCACACATACATACATACTTGTATGTCTGTCTTGCAGCTATTTTGTACAAGTGTATGATGCAATGCACTGTATTGCTAACCAGTATTCCCATGGTTCCCAGGTAAAATAAAAGACTAATGACTAAAGGTTAAAGAATAATACTTTAAAGCAAAACAGCAGTGAAAGATCTAATTAATTTACACTGGACTTACATAATAAAATACTAAGCTTATGACTGAATTTTGATAGAAACCTTGTAGAATCTCTAAGGCCAGGAAAGGGAGAAAAATATCTCCTCCACCTGCCCCTGCTCAGCCTTCGTAAGGGGTAGCCACAGCATAAGCCTTTAGCTGGATATCACCTGTAGCTACTAGTGACACAAGCAGCACACAGTGGCCACGACTCTTTTAATACCACAAAAGACGGTCATTTCCGTGGCTGTTCCTTGGGGCCTTGTAGGAGCATGCTGCTGGGAGAGTACTGGACACTACTGCTTGTTAGACAACACTAAATGCTCTTTTGCCAACACTGCTAAATATCTTTTTTGCTTCCCGCTAGTGTTCTGAAAACTATTCCCCGATGCTGTGTTGGCTGGGCAGTGATGCTTCTTCTCATACACTTCTCAGCAGCTGCCTATGAAACAAGACGTCGGTAATTACAAGAGTACTTCCATAGCGTTTCCCACTGCACTTGTCACAGGTTGTGAAAAAACCTCTGGCAAACAAGAAATTCCTGTTGAGAGAGAAGGAAATCATAGCGTTGGGCTCTGGCAGCTCTCGTGAGTGGGAACACATCCGCTGTTGCTGCAGGGATGTGGCTGCTGCTATGGCAGGGTTGGAAGACCCCAGGCTTTCATTTGCATTTCTGGGGGAGGCTGTTGCCTTTGCTGCTGGTAAACTGAGGCTCAGGAGGACCGAGGGATGTCTGGGGTCGCACAGGTTGCTTGTCGCAGATAAAGGCATTGACCCTGAGTTTTGTGACCCCCAATCCTTTCAGTCACGCCACATTTCTGATCTGATTATCGAGCTTAAAAACGGGGATATATCAACAATGAAGAAAAGTTATTACATAACTTGTCCTCTCGGTGTGCCGGCTGTGAGAAACCTAACTGGTTTTCATCTAAGCATACACTCATGCCTAATGGCATAATTATGTGTGCAAAATTTATTTGTTTGCAGACATGCACATTCTCGCAATCATATACACATTTTAAATATATACGCACACAAATAATTTATTAGTTGCACTCCAGAGTTAGAAAAAAACATTGTCAAATACTTTGCCAATCACAGTTGCATGATACCCCTGGAAACAGGGATAAGGGCAGACAATACCGTTCCTTGGGAAAGCATCGCATTGCTGAGTAATGGCGGGTTGTCTTGATCAGGATTGGGGGATGTTGCGCATTTCGCAGCCTTGTTACTGTCTGGTTCATCCTGTACTTAACTTGGTTGAGTAGTGCCTCATCTGAAAGTGAGACTAACATATTTGAAGTTGCATTAATATTAATAACCACATCTTCAAAAAATAGCTCTGCTTACAGTGTGACACCCCTGAATCCATTGTAGGCATCTACTGCTTTGCCACTACTTCCCTGCTCAGATGTTTTCTCAGTTGCGTAGTTCAAGCTCTTCTTCATCACTGGCAACTGTATGCTCTCCAGGACTGAGTCTCACAGGTCTCTTCTTAGATTAATACTGTAATTTGTGCCTTTCAACAAGCACAATGTGCAGTCAAAACAACCAAAAGGAAGTAAAAGTAAGTACAGGCTGGTACAGAAGTATTTTATGGAAAATTGCAACACTGCTTTGCAGGAAATGCTTTCCTCTTTCAGAAATGTGAGAAAATAAGAAACTGGGATTGGTCTGAAGGGAAACAGGAGTAACACGATAAATATTTTACAGCTATATGCTGTTTTGAAGGCAATGTACATTTTTCATAATTAAAAAAGAAAGCGAACTGAACTAAGATTGAGCAGAACCAGAAGATAACTGAGCACCTGAAACAGGACCACAGCACTCGGTGCAGCTTGCTTGACATGTAGCTCAAAGGAGGTAAAAAAAACCACTCAACTTCTGCTTGTTTCACTGTGCGCTAAATGCATTGCTCCCACCTGGGCAACTGATTGCAGCTATTTTGTAACTGCAAAATAGCACAATAATATAAACCATTGATTCGCCTGAGTGGCCAAGCAGCAGTGACAGAGCGAAAGCCTCTGCAGTGCATTGCTCAGGGACATCCATGCTTGCAGCAGCTCCTCTTCCTTCCTCTTCCTCACACTCTTCTGAAAACAGCTTTAACGGAGCTTTAACGGAGCTTTAACGGAGCCAAAGTGCGGGTAACTTTCTCTCAGCCCGCACCACTCTCCCTGGGGAGTTCTCCTTTCTATTTTAAGCCATGCATTAGTTTCATGTTTGTCCTGAGATGTGCGGAGGGGAAGCCCTGCACTGCAGCAAGACCTGTTTCTGCGCATGTTCAGGACCAGGTGTCAGTGCAGGAGTGTGGAGGACATGGTTTTCTGTGAAACTGCTTGGTAGAGCAGCCCAGCACCATCTAAATCCAGCTGATGGGCAAATCATTATGAGAGGTAACAGAGTCCCGAGCGCACTACAAAACCCCAGATCTGTCATTTCTACTCGGAGGAATGTGCTGCTCCCCCGAGGCAGGCTGATGGAGCCAGCCAGCCCCGTCAGCCAAGGCAGTGCTCTGCTCCCTCTGGGCGATGACCATCCGAATGCCGTGTGTGGGTGTCCGGGTGCCCCTCACCGAATGCCGTGTGTGGGTGTCCGGGTGCCCCTCACCGTGCCGCACAGGCTGCCCTGGGCCTCCCAGTTGTGGGCGATGGAAACTCCATTTTCAAACACACAATGACTGTGGCAAATGTGGGTGGATGGCACATGTATGGGGGCTCTGATATGAGATATGCAGGAACTTACATTTTGTACTCATCAGTGCTGGCACATCTGGGGCACAAAGAGCCTCAAACGTTGCAAAACCCCAGGTATTTCAAGTCACCATGGGGCAGCAGAGCAGTAACATCTGAGGGGAAGTTCTCTGCTTGAGGAAATCATTTGCTTGCACGGAGCGACTTGCCATGACGCTGCCCAGGACAGCCGCACCGTGCTCAGGCTTGTCCTGCTGAAACCAGCCTGGCCATGCCGGCGTACGGCGGGGGTGCACTCTGCCCCCTCCCCGGCCCCCTCCCCAGCACCACAAGCGCACCTCTGTCCCGTTTCCAACACCCAAGACGCCCAGGCTCCCTCTCCATTTCCAGAACAAGGGGCAGAGAACTGCCCTGGCAGGGGAGCTGCGCCGGACCACGGGGAATGCATGTCGGGAGGTGGATTGCACCCTCGCCTGAGGCTGCTGCTCCCCTCATGCCTCTGCTGTGACTCACTGACAGCGAGAGAGCGATGACAGATCTGTCCTGCTCTGCTCTCATGAGGCCCCAGGCCGGCGGCACAGCAGCTTTGGTGTGGAATAATAAGCTAAAGAATTAATTTGTAATTATTAAATGTGGGAAAAATAATGGCCTATAGGGAGAAAATAAACATTCCCTGCCGTAAGACCCGGAAAACTCCGGTGAGATTTTTGCTAACAGCATCTGAGCACCAGTGCCCACCTCCTACGCCAGGCACTGGGGGAATGAAAATCCTCCTTCGCTGCTCAGAATTTGGCATAACTGGAGGAAATGTGGTCATTTGCTCTTGCCAGGGACCTGCTTCAAACCCCACTGCAAGTAGCAGCTTCCCACTGCCCCAAGTGAGTCTTAGATCAAGTCCAAAAAACATTCTTCCTACAACAGTACTGCAACAGTAAAGTGTGGTAACAGCACTTTACATGAGCCGGGTCCAGATGTCTGCATGTGTGAAAATCCCCTCTCCCTCTATAGGGGAAAAGTTGGAAGAAAGTGTGTAAATCTGGACACCGAAGTCCATTATCCTTTTAAACAACACTCCAGAAAACTCTGCCAGCGTTGCATACTGCTGTCAGAAGATGCCGGATCCTTTTTAATAGACGATTCCACCCAAACCTGCTCTCAGCAGGTTGCTAGGGTGCTGATACTTGCGGTGCACAAATAGTTAAGTGCCAGTGTGCCTGGTGATGCCAGCGCAGACATTTCCTCCACATCCTCTGCCTCTGCTGCCAAAGCACGTGGTTTGCAGCTAAAGGCAGGGGACATGCTTCACATGCCAAAGAGAGATAATCCCCCGTCCCTGGGGAACCAGGACACCCGGGGAGCAGGGAGCGGGGCACACACGGTGACCACATACAGCCTATAAAGCTGGAAATGTGAAAGCAACACGGGAGGGCTTGGAGAAATCACGACTGCGCTCTGAGATGGGGAGCAGCGTCGCCCTTTGCGCGGCCCAGCCCCGCTCTTTCGGGGCGATGGGATGTCTCTGGGGAGAAGTTTGTTTGCGCCTTGTTTCCAGGCTTTGCCGGAGCTGGTGCGTGGCTGCCAGTTGGTTTTATTCCCTCTGACCGCAATCCTGCCGTTCTCCTCTGTTCCTCTCTGTCTGCGCTCTGGCGTGTTTATTGCTCGCGGGGTTGCAGACCAGATCTTCAAGAGATGCACAAAGCATGACTCACCCGCGGCGGTGCAGAGACTATTGCAGTGCTGGGTTGTTAAGCCTGAGACCTTCCTTTCCGTACCCTGACTCTGCCAGTGAGCTGAGTCCCTCTGCGCAGACCTGTTGACGTGACTGCGCTTGCACTCCTTGTTTTTCTTGTTCGTCTTCCCAGAAATCTTGCACGGAAAGGTTTGCGAGAGTCATTTTGGGTTGCCTCTGAATTTCTGAGCATAGAGCAACAGCGTGTTTGGGGCGAGTCGGACGCTGCTGTGCTTGTGCTGTTGGGGAGGGATCTCCTGCCCGTCGGTGGGGCTGCACTGCCTCCCGTCCCTTCCGTCTCTCCCCCCATGTGCACCAGGGCTCTGCAAACTGCCCCAAAAGCCATCAGCTACACCACGTACCCAGGAAATCCCCACCTGAGGTAACCAGGTTTTATACCCCTGACTTGCACAGTTGCAGCTGTCTGTTAAGACCCTTCTAGACTTTGCCAAGTAAACTTGCACCACAGTGCTTTTCACCTCTTTTTGGACCTTTGGATGCTTAGAAATGACCTACCAGCAGTGCAGGTTCTTTCAAGGCGACGCATACATAGGTTAGTGTTTGCTATATACAGGCTTGCTTCTCTTCAGCCCTTAAGTCCTTCAGAAGTGGTCTGTGAAGAACCCTGGTTTCAACCACTCCCACTGGGAGTCAAAACAGCGTCAACTACGCATCATTTATTAATTTGGTTAAATAATATTATTCAATGATTTTTTCTGATTCTCTGATGACATCTGGGACTCTCAAGCACCCCTCTGTACTGAGAAATATTCAGAGATGTGGCAGAAAGACAGAATCTGGGGAGTTTAAGCTGTAAGACCTAGACAGCCCTTTCTATTGCTTAAAACATCTCTGAATATCAGTTGCATGATGCCACCAGGTTTTCCTCATCCCGTGGCCCCAGCTCGCATCTCCTCCTCTTCAGGATGCCCCAGTCAGATGGCAAGCTTTGATTTTTGCTGCCTCTTCTCTCGGGAACTCCCTGCGCCTGCCTTGGGCCGTGACTCATTTCCCGGTATGGCTCATCTCATCCTGTCTGCCGCCGGAGCTTACAGCTTGCTCTTCCCCTCTGCAGCAGCAAAACTTGTTACAAAAACAAGTGAAGCTATCACGTTGCTGGAAATCTTGCCTTCGTTTCCACTGCACACAGAGAGCCTTGTCTGTAGGCACCTCAGTGAGGCTTCATATACAGCCTGATACTTAAGGAAAGGTGGGGAAGAAATCCAGTTTTCTGCATATAGAGCCATTTTATATTCCTCTTGTGCAAACACGCAGAGAGGCGCCAGCAATAATAACTCAAAAAGTAAAGTAGCCTCAAACTTCAGTGTCAAAATCTTAGTATAAATTAACATCTTAAGTAGTGAGTAAAGGCAGAAATCTCCGGGTGCCAGTGCCACCTGCCGGGGTCCTTGTGGTGAGAGGCACGCTTCCCGAAAGTGAGCTGGCAGGGAGATCGGGGTGCGCATTTTCCTGTTCTGTGTGTGAGAGACCATCCCCTCCTACATGCGTAGCACAGCAGAAATTCAGGCTTTATATTTTTCAAGATGTGTGATCCTTTTTTTGCCAAAGAAACCAATCCTTTCTGGGATTGAAAACAAGAAAATCGTAGTTATCCTCTGCCTTTCTTCGATTAATTTTCACCTGTCATTCAGATACAGTCTGTGTCATTATTTATATCACTTTTAGGACAGAAGGCAAAGAAAACTGAGTGGTAGGAACCTTAAAAGTATGCACTCGATTTTGGATAACTGAACTCTGGGATTTGGCTTCCTACTACTATAAGGGAGAATAAGGATTTTTAGGGTGGATTTTTTTCAATTCTTCATCTGTTTGAACAGCCCACTGGTGATGTGCCAGTGATTTTTTGTGCCTCTCTGAAAAGTTATTAGACCTTGCCACATCCAAAGAGTTGCGCTCATGGATACCGCAGCTGGAATTGAAGGACTGCTCTCATGTTGGGCCTAATGCATGACACAGAATGATTGTGAAAGGGTGCAGAAATGGAAGTCACGCTGCAAAGTTGCCGTCCAGGCTGATCTCAGGTCGTGTGGAGAGAGACGCGTTTGGAAACTACCTGTCCTATGGACTTGCAGTCCTTATAGCCAAGAAACAGCAAGCTGCTATTGACTCTTATGAGATGCATCCTATTTTTTCACAGCCATCAATTCAGTTTTAACAGATAAGACATGGCACTATAGCAGTGATAGTTCACTCCTATAAATAAAAACACAAGAGATGTGGTCAGATGTGAGACTGAAGCAGTGTGAGTTGCCATACTGTGCTTCAGTGTGTGTGCATTTGTATAAT
The DNA here is from genome assembly GCF_030936135.1 of Gavia stellata. Classification (NCBI taxonomy): domain Eukaryota; kingdom Metazoa; phylum Chordata; class Aves; order Gaviiformes; family Gaviidae; genus Gavia; species Gavia stellata. Next base: position 88,613,825 of record NC_082637.1, on the reverse strand, counting down.
CTTGTGCAGCCTGAGAGAATTACAGCTTTCCCATTGGAACACAGGGCATCTTACTGCTTTAGGAATCATCCAGACAAATAGACCAGACTTGCAGGGTGCCTTGGAGGTAAACAAACTGAATAAAATCTGACCAAAAGCAGAGGAGTAGCGCTCAAGGTTGAAAACTTCTTGGAGGGGATGCTTGTGCTTGCGTCTTTATCTGCGGGGTTCCAACTTCAAGACTGATTGCAATTAAAATCTGATGCATGGGGAGAGGCAGTTCTCCCAGTATACATGAGAGGACACAGCTGAAATGCCAGTAATGCAGAGTCCATTTCATTTTTTTTTAATGCATTTACTACTAATTATAAACAGGAGCCGAACTGGCAGCAGAGAGATCAGGTCACGTTGGCAGAGTCTGTTGGTTCATTCCTTATTTTCTCTTGAAACACTGAAATGTGTGCCACCTGGTGAGGTCATGGCTTTTGTTTGCTTCTTTCTCTTTTTCCTTTTCTTTTTCTTTTTCTTTCTCTTTTTCTTTTTTCTTTTTCTTTCTCTTTTTCTTTTTCTTTCTCATTTTCTTTTTCTTTTTCTTTCTCTTTTTCTTTTTTCTTTTTCTTTTTCTTTCTCTTTTTCTTTCTTTTTCTTTTTCTTTCTCTTTTTCTTTTTCTTTGTCTTTTTCTTTCTCTTTTTCTTTTTCTTTTTTCTTTTTCTTTTTCTTTTTCTTTTTCTTTTTCTTTTTCTTTTTCTTTTTCTTTTTCTTTTTCTTTTTCTTTTTCTTTTTCTTTTTCTTTTTCTTTTTCTTTTTCTTTCTCTTTTTCTTTCTCTTTTTCTTTCTCTTTCTCTTTTTCTTTCTCTTTTTTCTCTTTTTCTTTTCATTTCTCATTTTCTTTTTCTTTCTCTTTTTCTCTTCTCTTTTTCTTTTTCTTTCTCTTTTTCTTTCTCTTTTTCTTTTTCTTTTTCTTTTTCTTTTTCTTTCTTTTTCTTTTTCTTTCTCTTTTTATTTCTCTTTTTTTTCTTTTCTTTTCTTTTTCTTTCTCTTTTTCTTTTTCTTTTTCTTTTTCTTTTTCTTTTTCTTTTTCTTTTTCTTTTTCTTTTTCTTTTTCTTTTTCTTTTTCTTTTTCTTTTTCTTTTTCTTTTTCTTTTTCTTTTTCTTTTTTTCTCTTTCTCTTTCTCTTTCTATTTTTATTTTTATTTTTTATTTTTATTTTTATTTTTATTTTTATTTTTATTTTTATTTTTATTTTTATTTTTATTTTTCTCTCTCTATTTTTTTTTTATTTCTCTTTTTATTTTTATTTCTCTTTTTTTTCCTCTTTTTTCTCTTTCTCTTTCTCTTTTGGAGGCAGAGCAAACAGCTAAAAGCTAATCCATGGCCAAGAGATTCCAACATGCAGCTATGTGTACACACACACTTCATCCTTAATGAAATGCTTTCAGTTTCTTGCTGAAGAGAGCCAAGAAAAGCATTTAGGCAGAAGTGCACTCTGGAGTGAGGGAAATGCTGAGCCTGCCAAGCAGTTTTGGGGAGCGAGACAGAGCGCTGGCTGGCGCCCAAGCAGACCCTTGCTGTGCTTCTGCTCTTGTGTTGCCCAGAAAATTTAGCAAGCTGGTGGGGACAGTCACCACTCCTTCAGTGCCAGGCGCTGGCCGGGGAACAGGCTGGTTTGGGTGATTGTGGGACAAGAGCCCTCTGGCAATCTAGCTCCGTTCCTTCTCCCTTTGTGTAACAGCCCTGGAGGACTTCCATGAAAACATTCCTTCAGAATGGCAGCTAAGGCACATCAAAAGGTTGTCTTGGCTTCTGGAAGGATGTCTTGGTCCCCCAATCCAAATAAAAGCCATCACTGGTTCACTGATTCAGTGAACAGACCTTTTCATACCGACCTGACCTTTCTCAGTTACTATATTAGAAATGTGGCATTACGCTCTTGGTCCTCTCTTGATCCTTTTTTTAAACTAATCACTGCTCCAAACTGTGGTTGAGTGGTGGGGTCTGCTAATATCTGCCCCATGTAATGAATGACGAGAAGACCTTGTGAATTATTATTATTAGCAGTTGACATTTTGTGTCAGGCTGAGCATCGCAGCGGGGTGTGGTCTTTTCTAAAGAGCCTGTGCTTACAACATATCCTAAAGGTAAAAAGATTATTAAAAGCCTAAACCTGAAAGAAGATTATTTTCAATCCATTTAAAAATACATAGAGATTATAGATTGCTTTAGATGTGTGAATTCCTAGGCAGTATGGCAATAAGGAATATTTTTTCAGCGCCATGCCTTCTGACGTGATTTGCAGTTTGTTTTGAGCATTTGCCCAAGGTGACCAGCAGCACTGGAAACCCTCTGACCGCATTGTCCTTCCTCTCTGTGTGCCTGGAGGGCTTCTGGGGTTACATTCCCCAGGGCTCTTTGCAATGCAATAATCAGAGTTCCTCCATCATTCTTCATCAATAGGTTGGGGGAAAACTGGTGACCCCCCCGGACCTGCCCCCCCAGGAAGGACTTCTGGGGAGAAGTAGTAGCTACGAGCTGTCCTACAATGAAGACATGGCCAAAGGATTTCCAGAAGCAAACAGGCCAAGAGATGGCTCGCTGAACTGTCAGCTAATGCAAGCCCAAACCAAGGAGTGACACAGAGCGTCAGTGTCTTGTTGCGATGCTTTGTCAAAAGCGGCAGACTGCTGTGCCCAAACCTTGTCCCGCCTGACCATTAGAGGAGAAGTGGCAGGGACTGTCTACGTGATGTGAATACGAGTTCACAGCGGAAAAACGCTCTATAAAAATGCCTGTTCAGGGGGGGAAAAATCCTCTTGTCTTAGCTTAGTGTCAGATCTCCCTGCTTCTCCTGGTTTCTGCATTTTTCGGATTATTTCTGTTTGTTTGTACACAGGGGAACATCTACCCTGGGTCAGTTACTGCACTGCCATACGCGCCATGGAGGCAGCAGGTTTGGGTGAAAACAAGCCTGGGGAAGCATGGGATGAGAGACAGGGGTGCATCAGCTCCCAGTTCCTCCAGTTGTGGGGAAATGGGCAGCCAGTACAGGAGAGATGCATCTGTAGCAACCCTCCTGCCCTGGACCCAGGCAGTGCTCCATGCGTACCGCTGGCAACTCTGTGATTTCAGCTGCACGACCTTCCTGTGGGTTACACATGTATATCGGCATCCACCCAGCCCATGAGCCTTGCAACCTGGAGAAACCCCCGGTCTGGGTGAGAAAGGCATGTTCTGCATTACTTGCCATCCCTTCGCACGTGGCAATGTGTCTGTCACCTGCCTGCTCTGTACTTGGCGTTAATTAATTTCTAGTAAAATGAAAATTAAACACACATTACAAAAAATCTCAAGTGTGAAACAAATCTGTGTAGACTTTAATTTGACACATCATGAAGTTTTTCAGGCAAGACCAGGAAGACAGCATCTGATTAATCTAATATGCAAATATAAGCCTGTTAGCAACTCATGCTATCAAATATGAATAAGACAGTGACAAAGCTGGGGTTTATTCCTGGGTGATGTGAAGTAATCCATCTCAGTCCTTAAGGAATATTCAGGGAGGCACTGGCTCCGCTGAAGAAAGGCTTTGAGGGGGTTTTCAGAGGGGAATCTCAGGGTCTACGAAGAGAATGTTTGAAGACGGCATATCCTCACGACAAAGGACCAGTAATGGAGCAAGAAAATAAACATCTGTGCATGTAGGAGGGATCTGTGCTTCCAGCCTGAATGGAGTTGGATGCTCTAGGAGAACCAGTGCCCAAATAACTCCTGGTTAGGAAAAAAAGGGAGGAAAAAGAAAAAAAGGATTGAAAAGGTGCTATGGGAGCATAGGCTTTTCCATTGCATTTTCCTTCACCAGATGAAAAGATTTCCTGAAGTTTTGCCTCTTCTTTATTGCAGACTGATGCATGTTAGTCCCACAATCTTTCCCTCAAACAGTTTTGAATCCCCACTGCTGTAATCTTGGTAGTTTCTGCTTGCAGCAGAGTGGCAGCGGTCTCCCATTGCTGCACTGGGGCAGGGGGTTGACGTTCCTGCCAGGGTCAGTTTGTGCTGCTTCGTGGCGGGGTCGGGGCTCCCCCTGTTCAACCCCATAGCAAAAAGGGCTCGATGTGAGAGATCGGGGTGCCTGGGGAAGGAGCCGAGGCAGAGAGAGGAAGGGTAGCCCATGGGGCCCAATGGCAAAAGACTGCATGGTTTTCAGTCCAGGTAACCCGGAGGGATTTTACTGACCTTCGCTAGGAGTAGGAAAATGGCATTTTTCATTTGCTGTTCATTGGCATTGGTGGTGTTTTACATTCAGCGAAGCTCCCGTCGCGCACTCTGGATGCGCCCATTCTGTACTGAAAGACTCCATGTGAATGCCATGGCAGTTTTCATGGCACTCAAAATATTTAAAAAAGCAATATTAAAAAACCCCAAGCCCACAACGATATCTCGAACATACACACTGCTGAAGAGCCAGCAGCATACAAGGCTTGGACACCCAGCACGGGGAAGGAGCAGGCCCTTCGCTGCCTTGTGACACAGGGGCTGTTTTCCCCTATTTATAGCATAAATTCTGGTGTTTGCTCTGAGGAAGACCGTGTGGGCTCCCCTTGCCGGCATAACCTTTTTTCCTTCCTTTTTAACTAAGTTTGAAAGGCTAAGGCGTGCATGTGGAGGAATGGGAAAATGAACTAATCAGATTTGAATTAATTATTTTTTCCCAAGGCTCCCTCTGCATGTGGAAATTCGCATTCGACAGCAAAAGCTGGGAGCGCTGGAGCTGGCAGTGGCTTTTCAGGGGGTCGGAGCCCTTGTCCGCCCCACACAAGGTATCCTGCGGCTCCGGCTCGCAGGCAGGGCAGGCTGCCAACTGGCAGCCCTGCCAGAGTTCATCTTTCCCTTTTTTCCCCCAAAGTGGCTCACCTTGTAGTCATGGCAACTCGCTGCCAAGCACAGGCCTGCCCTGGAGCTGGAGCTGCCTTTGGCTTCCCACCCGCAGCGAGCTGGAGCATCCCTTCGTGTGCCGCAGCATCCCTTCGTGTGCCGCTGCATCCCTTCGTGTGCCGCTGCATCCCTTCGTGGGCTGCTGCATCCCTTCGTGGGCCGCTGCATCCCATCGTGGGCCACTGCATCCCTTCGTGGGCCACTGCATCCCTTCGTGTGCCGCTGCATCCCATCGTGGGCCGCTGCATCCCTTCGCGGGCTGCTGCATCCCTTCGTGGGCCGCTGCATCCCTCCGTGGGCTGCAGCATCCCTTCGTGGGTTGCTCCCACGCCCGGGGTGTGGGGCCAGAGATGCTGGACGAGAGTCCCCATTAAATCTGAGTGGGGGAATGGGTCCATTACCAACATTTGGGTTTGCTGCTGTGGCAAACAGCCCTGTGCCACAGTACACATTCTCTCTGTCTCAGAAAATCTCCTGTTGAGATGTATATTCTGAGGTGAAAAAGGGATTTGATCCTGCTCCAGCAGCAAGCTTAAAGGCATTAAAGGGATGGAGTCATACAGCCTGGGACTTTGCTCCTAGGCTTTTTGCTGTTGTTTGTGACTGTTACACTCTGCACTAGTCGTGTTGTCCTTTAAGACACCTTCTTGTTATGGCAGCGACCTTCTTTAGTGAAAATTTCTCAATGAAGATTTCTTAATGAAAACCACTACTTAAGATTTCCAGTAGGTTTCTGTTCTTCATTCATATGGGCAGACCAGACCCTTTCCTCTTGTTGCCTTGAGGCGTCCTCCTCCTGAGGGCCTGAGGACAGAGAAGAGAAATGCAAATCCCCATGCTCTCTTGATCCAGACAGCACCTTCTTAGGGCTGCAAGGGGAACTGGGGGCAGCTCCCTCGAGGAGACCTGAGGTGATGGGTGGAAATCATGCCGACATCCCGACCCGAGCAGGCGCAGGAGCAGCCTGGTGCGAGGCACAGCTCCGTCCCTGCCGCACACCTCCTGCAGTTCATCTCCTCCTACCCGAAAGCATCGCCATAATCAGGAGCTGCAGCTCCAGAAGTCTCCGCATTGCTCCCTGGGGAGCCGTTCCGGCTTTGCTGGAAGAGGCAATGCCGCGCCTGCAGAACCACGCTTCCCAAAAACCAGCAAAAAGGCTGCGCAGGAGCCGTAGATCTGCACTGCTCATATAGTCTGCGGTACTGATATTTCTGCGTGCCCAAGCACCCACCCCTGGGTTTCATATCAAGCTCTGTTTCTGCTGATACGATATCCAGAAAAAAAAGGCTCATCTCCAGATTCACATGTTTGTTATGACAGTAGAGATGGGGAGGGGAGGCTGGACTGGCTGAAAAAGAAACGACGCTTGTAAAAGAGATAGCAATCTATAGGATGGTGTTATATTATTCCAAAGAGAGGAGTCTGTGGACAGATTATCAGTGCTGCCACACAGAGCAGAAGAGGCTTGTGCCTTCTGCATTGGCTCTGTCTGTATCTTGTGAAGGTGGACAAATGAACTACCCTCTACCTGTGGCTGCAGCCACCAGACGCATGCACTAGTGTAAAAACATTTTGCAATGGTACCATGCCAGGAAATTAAGTCTAGTCTCTACTTAGCATAGAATAACTTCTAGCAGCAAGCTTGATCCTTTTCATATTTTATCAGTAATTTCCTTTATGCTCCTAGACTTTCTGTGACATCATTACTTCTATTTAGTGACCATTAAGAGATATATCTGCTATGCAATAGCGATAGCAAAGGGGAGGAAATCATAACCATGTTTCCAGTACAAATATATTGATTCAATTTCAAAGATCAGTGTTCAAAAATCAAATGAAAGCTGGCATTTTCCCTCAGAGGCATTTGAGCTCAGTGGGTACAAACACTGTGCCAATCAACATTGGTCCTTAATATAAAAACGGAATTATGTCCTAAACTAACACCTCACAAGATACTTGTTTTGCGAATAGTTCAAAGTAATTCAAACGAGATAATTTCTCAGGCATTTTTTCTTGGTGAACAAAAGAGAAAACAGCTGCAGCGATGAACAGCCACATACGTTGTCAATGCTAGGTGATACCAACACATCATTGTACCACACAGGCTGTTTCCCCAGAGTGGTTGTAACTCTGGCTTTTCTGCTTGTCAATGCATTGAAACTAAATTTGCATCTAATTTGCATGAAACAATTCGCATGCAGTGATGAAACTGATTCTTTCATTCTGGTTGTTTTGTGGTTACACTGGAAGCACCAATGTCACTGCAGGTGAGACGCCTGGGCTCCGGTGGACACACGGCAGCCCTATTGGGTCCTGGTGATATGCCAACGTTTTCAATGTTTGTCCCTTCCTTGCAATCTGTAATGATCTGATCTTTAATACACGCCACAGGCTTTTATTGCAACTATTCGGCTGCTTTGGTGACAAGGAAGTGTCGGTATACATATGTAAGGACTTTTGAGCTCTTTTCCAGTGTTCCCATAGTCTCCTGGAGAGAACAGCCGAACGAGAGCAAACCAGCCAGCAATAAGGAAGGTCAGGTTCCAACTCCCCTACGCAGCTGGTTCATAGCCCTTTCTAGCTCCTTACAAATGCAATCTGTCAGAGTAGCACATGGAGCAAGGGTGACACTCCGTGATAATCTAGGAGAAGTACAGGGGCTTTTTGTTGGTTTGGCTATCGCCTCGTTGGTCAGGACCGTTACAAATCCACAATAGATGGTTGGACTTGACGATCTTAAAGGTCTTCCCCAACCTTAACGATTCTGTGATTCTGCGATTCTGTGACTTCTTTTATTATGGTTCAGGGTTAGGTGAATGTCCTCCTCCCAGGGTCTGTGACTACCCAGGGTCAGCACGTCAGCAGGAGCAAGTGAAGTCCCACAAGCAAGTGAGAAGGCAACGTGCTGGCCAAAGCACAAGCTCTGTTCATCTTAGCAAGACTGCATGCTCTCTTAAGGAACAGAAAAAGCAACTTTAAAATTTATGGCAAATTTTCCCAAGTAAAATCCAGTAAAACAAGTTGCTCCATGATCCTGGGAGTGGCAGGTGCCTTATTCTCTACAAATTTGTGCCTTCTAGTGGATTCTTCCCTATTGACTTACAATAAGGTTGCAGCAGAAGCACACACCTTGCTAGATGTTAAAGAATGTATATGCTGAAGATACCACGAGATGCAGCTGGAGAGTCTTCAGCCTTTTAGATACCAAAATGCCTTTCTGAACATTGGGAAAACTTAGGGGAGAAACCAAGCAGAGGGTCCTCTAGTGCCTAACAAATTGTGAACACTGAAAGAAGTTTTCCTTTCAACTAATACCAGTTATAATGACAACTGAAAGCAGCTGGGCGTTATTCCTAGAATGGACAGTCCACGTGGCCTTCTGTCACTGCATCTGTTGTAGTTCTTGTACAACGAGAAAAAAGACTCAAAACAGAGTTTCATGGGATTCAAAACTCTTTAGGAAACTAGGCTAAAAGCACAAGCTAGAATTTGCTTTGGGAAAATAATAGCCCAGAAAACAGATACATTTAGTAATGATTAGTGTCTTGGACAAGATTCAGCTGGTTTCCAGCATTGCTTTGGGTATTGGTTGTCTTTTCGAGGCGGCTTTAACTGGCATTTTCACCGTACATGAGCTCTCTACATCTTTAAACACAGCAGACCATAGAGCATGGCTTCTGTGTGGGGTTACATCTGGAAATCCGGCAGCCCCCTCACCTTGAGAGTACAAACAGTGTATGTCCCCCCACCGAAAGGGGCCATGCTACTTCTCGGCATCCTTGCTGAGAAAAAGCCCCTGAGCTGCTGCAGCTGGATGATGATGAAGTGGAGCTGCTCATCTGTCAGAGCAACACGAATCTAATCTCTGTCCTGGAGCTACAGCTGAATGATGTTGCCTGATTTCTATCATTTGCAGAAATACGGAGGTCTTTCTCACAGAAAAAGGGCATCAATATGTGGGCACTCCCTCCCGTGCATAAACTTAATTTTTGAGATGTTTTTTCCTCAAATCAGAATGAGAAATCTGGTACCAGTTCTTACCATGCCTTCCCCTGAAAAGCAGAGGCTTTCCCAGATAATGTGACATTCATACTGACTGCACATACAACTGCTGTGCCCTTACTCTGTATCAGCTTTGCACTATTAACCATTGCAGGTTTTATTGTGAAGCTTCATTGATCATTTGCATCTTGCAGAAGCAACACAACTGGAGAGTAAAGGAGTTTCACCACAGGGCCTGCAAGTGGTTTGCATTTTGCAGCTATTGGAACAGTAGTGCAGAATAAATTTTATCCTGAAATCCATTCCTCAGGGCTCCCCACTGTTAATAATACCTTTATTTCTTTTAGCACAATGCTTATTGAACAATCCCAGCCGACATTATGCTATATTTCCTTTCCAATTTCTCCCCACTTTTAAAATTTCCCATTGTGTATTTTGAGTGGCTGATGCCAAACTGTAAAAATTTTTCTTTATCCTGCCCTGGATCTTCGCAAATGCTCCAGGCTGTTGTTGGAGATACATCTTAAACTATTCATGTTTTTTTATAGAAGATGTTATCCTGGAAGATTGAAGCTATTACCTCCCTGCTGTCATATCTTTGGAAAGGCGATCATTTTGCTAAGTAGGAGCAAGAATAATCTGCTCTACTCACCAGTCTTTTTTAATCAGTGGGTACGTTCATGGCTTGTTAGCAGAGCACTGGCTGCCTCCCTGCAAGCTGTCAGCCTGCCACAGTGGTTTCTTCCCCAGCCCTTTCCCTAAACCGCCATGGGGAGCTGTTAATTAGAGTGGCTGGCTGTCCCCGAGGTTACGTGATGAACTTCTCTGCTGTCTGCAAGTCAGAGGACGTGGCTGTTTCACAGGGGTTGCGGCAGCCTTGAATGCAGACAGGATGATGTGCAAACAGATTTTCTGTTAAAAACGGACTGTTGCATTTATTTCCCTCCCAGTGTACTGGCAGCCAAACATCTGAAAATAAATCAGGCGGATCAGAGGCATTTCAGCAGCCGGCAGGGACGGTCGATAATGTCGGGACAGCCCCAGTCGTGGTCAGACTCTAAGAGCCAGGCTCATCCTGGCATCAGCAGACACAGTGCTGCCGAATTTCAGTGGGGATCTCTTGCAGTGGGGAGGGACTTGGAGAAGCCCAGTGTGCAGTTAGGCGGGTTGTGGTCCTGCCAGCTTTTGTGTAGGTGCAAGTATAAGCACCAAGCGGTCCTGCCGGCTGGAGCTGCATCCAGCTCTGATAGAGATATCACGAGACTCAGTTTCTCCATGCTAAGGATGACTAACCAAGCCCAGTTTGCTTCTAGCTAAGCCTGGTTCAGAAAGGGAGTCCTGGCCTGACTGAATCCGGTGAAAGGTTTGCTTCTGAACTCGTGGAGGCAGGATTTTAACATCAGCCCTCAGGCCACGGAGATAAGCCTTCTGGCACTGCCTATCGCCTCTGCTGCTCTTCTGTTAACATGCCTTTTACCCCAGTTTCATTTAAGGTTTGTTCCTCTCTGTGGAGAAAATGTTTCTGCCCAGTAATCCTATTTCATAATCCCTTCCATGCCCGTTTGATTTATGTTGCCTTGAATCTCCCGTAATCTTCTGCAAAGCAGCAGTCAGATGTCTGCCAGCTTGTCCAGCCCTAATCTCTGTTCTGTCAAGCTGCAAACATCTCAAAAACATCCACGTCCTTTCCTACCCTTTCCAGGCACAGTTCAGACAGAGCTACACAACCTTACAGGGTATAGCCAGATTGCACTTGTGCCATGAAAAGGACGCCTGGTGCTTACCACGGGGTTGCAAACCTTGAGTAAAACGGGCTCTGTGACATCCCTAATGCACATCCCATTGCCTTTAGGATGACCAGGAGGACCTAACAGGAATCACTGCTGTGCTTCTGCTGATGTTTTCTCAGCATTGCCTCTGAGGCGTGGTACTGAAAGACAGTTTTTAGTGTTTTATAAAAGCGTCCACAGAAAATTAGGTTAGGAAAGTTCTTCTTCCACATGAGATGGTTTATTCTCTGTACGCTCTGTTTGTGAAGATATTGCCACAGCGTTTTGGAGAACCTGGCCAGAAGGTGCTGAATTGTTTTACAGTCACTAATTTTCCTGATTTGTTCCTCAGTGGCACACAGAAGCTGTCAGAGCCGTCTGTCCTCCCCAGACTCTCTCCGGAGCGGGAAGAGCAGCGGCCGAGGAGCTGCACGCCGTGTCTCTGGCCGCAGCCCTGACCCTTCTGTCCCAGCCTGGGGAAGGGGCTGCAAATCCGGCTCCCAACTGCACCTGGGAGCATCGCTGTGCTCCCAACTGCAGTGGAAGGATTCCTGCCTCATTTGAATAATGGGTTAATTAGTGCTCCTGTGTTTAAAATTGCTCCATTTCTGAGTCCATCGAAGTCTGTGAAAGCTTTGTCAAGTGCTTTATGGGGATTAAGAGGAGGCATAATTTATATAAGGTAAGGCAAAACGAGAGAGGAAAAGGAAGAAATTATTCCAGAATAGAAACAACTAGTATGACCAGTGAGAATTTATATATATTTCTTTATTTCTTCTTTAAGAATTTATATATGTGTTTTTTGGGCCTCTTTTTCTCTCCTAGCCCCATGCAGTGCCATGGCAGGACCCAGTTCCATAACAGGATGCACTGGGCTTATTGCACAAAGGCTGGGTACCTGGAAGATGTATAATCACCATTACCCTCTCGCAGGGCAGGTGGATGCTGTCGGGAAACGTCTGGCAGGCAGGTGGACGGCTCTGTGACTTTGTTGTGCAGCAACTTCAGCAGAAGAAGAAAGGAGGAGGAGCTCTGTTTGGAGGGAATTTGTAGGTGGTGGGGAGAGCACATCTCAATTTTTTTTCCTGAGAAATAAGTGGAAATAAATAATTCAGCAAGAGAAAAATTATAGAGAGCTGAATTTGTCACCATTCCCTGTAGGGCAGGCTTTTAAAACACATAGTACTTTCTGCTGGGACCTGATGGAAACTTGCTGTGTAAATGCATGAAAATGTATTAAGAGTCGAAGCAAATGTATTTCTTGTCCAAACAGGGTTTCTTCACATGAAAATAACTGTGAGTGGAGTCAATAACATGTTATGCTACAGAAGAGACCTCGTGAAGTTATTGCGTAAATGAGAACTGGTTAATTCAATCTGAGCACATGCACGATGCTGTCCTTGGGCATCACTGCAAGTACAGTGTCTGTGGTCAGCCTAAGAGCCCCCGTGCCTCCGCTGGCAGTGCAGGCTCTGCAAGGCAGGGAACGAACGGAACGAGCGTAGGGGAAAGGTCTGAGTAGCAAAGGGCTCATCTGAAGCAGTGAGAAACCAATATTCGTAAACAGATAATTATTTGTTAGAGTCTGGTACCAACGTCAGGAGCACCTCTGTTACTGTGAATAGTCATGACGTGCATACTGGCCATTCACTGTAAAAGCTGTGCGTGTGGCAGCTGTGCACAGGCTGCTTGGTGTGTGGGCAGCACAGCTTCGCCAAGGTTTTGTGGGAGCCACCTATGAAGACAAGAGAAGGTGCTGTGGGCACCGATTACCTTTGGTGCTCTCTTGCACCAAAGCCCAAGTCAGCCCCCTTGCACCAATGAGTGAGAGTGTGGGCTGTCAGATTGTCTGGTTTCAAGCCAAAACATGCAAATCTGAAATTAATTTGTCTTTTCTAGCCCACCTATGACATTTCAGTGGAACAGAAGAACTTTGCGAAAGTACCCTGGCACCATTTCTTTTTAAAAAAATTGCTCTTGAGCAGGCAGATAACAGCAGACAGAAATTACCCATGTTCCCAGGTATCATCCTGCTTCAGCATCTGATTATCACCTTTGCTATTCTGTGTTACGCCAAGGCTATACATTATGCAAACTAACCAGGAAGTTTGTCATGAGAGCGAAAAGGTAATCATATCTAAATGCTTTCTAGGGGCTCTCCTCTTTATTCAGTTCATTTACAGGTGGCCTTACAAACCCATTTGGGCAGTCGCAGCTGCAGCTGTAACTGCCATACTTACACACAGACTAGTTACAGCACAAAGAAGCAGAAACAGCAGGGAAACCTCTTGGTCTCGTCCAGAGCAAGGGACTGCCCAGGCTTTATGGCTTCCTCCTTTCCTGGCTTTGTCGTGGCTGCCGAAATTGGTACCCTGCACTAAGCAGCACCTACTGCAATGGTGGGCTGTGTGAGGTGGGACCCTGGGGTGATACCAGCTGCGGAGCTGGGAGGATAAGCGTATTAATCAGAACAAGAGACGTGGGAGTACATCAGTCATTCAACTCCCTTGACACGGGGTCGGTAACACAGGGATGATCTCAGACAAAAGCAACTTCCATTACCTTGAAAACCCTGAACTGCCAGTCTGAAGTATAATTCCTTGTTTGCAGAGATAATGTCAATGATTGGAATAATCATCAACCTGATCCAGCTGGAAAAGTAAACACTTTATTTTCATGGCTAGAGACGTGTTTGCTGAGCAGTAGCACCTGTGACATACTGGAGGATGAGCTCACACCCATGAAATATTTCTGTTCCCACTTCTATTGTCCTTTGCAACGGAAGCTCTCACCTTTGTTTTTACTATAAATCCCTTGTAGGAGAGAGATCATCTGCAGTTCTGACTCAGACCATTAAGAGCATATTGAGAAATAACTTAGGTTTCCCAGAAGGCTAATTTACGTCAGCAAGCAAAAAGATAATCACAGTCATCAATCTTTTTCCGTGTCCATATCTCCTGATTGCTTTAAAAATATCAGGACAATACTTTCTATATCTTAACCAAATGCGGTAATTTGACTTGTTTTTCTTCCCATCTGCAGTGCATGGTAGTTACTCTGTTTTATAGCAGCCTCATTTCCAGCATGCTGGAATTAAACATGGTCTGTAAATTATGCATGAGTTTTTAACATTCATGAATCCCATCATTTTACTTTATTGATCAGTCCTTTCCCATAATTGGCAACAACCCATGAGGAAATGAATGTTCTACATCGGGCAAATGGGAATTTTATTGATGTAATATTGGGAAAGCAATAGACATGCTTAGCAAGCTAAAATGTACTATCCTTTACATTTGTTGGAGAGGGGTGTCAGTGTCCTCCTGCTTGCATTTTATCTGGGGTCTTCATGGGAGTTAAAAAAGATACCCTATTTAATATTTATAGGGAAGCTAGGATATCCATCTAGCCCTCTGTTGCCATTAATATTAATGAAGGTGACCATATGCCTTCCTTTTCTTCTATTCATATTGATGAAAATGAACACGTCAATGTTCGGAATGAACGTGATGAACACGTGTCAATGTACGGATTCTGAAGTTTTTCACTATACCTTTTTTTCGCTATACCTTTTTTCTTAGGACTGGCAGTCAACTTTCCTGCTCCCGCTCTGCACAGATAGCAAGTAGGCAGGCATGGCCAACTGCAACACAAGGCTCTTCTGCTCACCCCCCACGCCTGAGGCACAGCAATTCCTTTCACTTTAGCATACGCAAACCTATCGTGAATAATCTGGTTAATAAAGGCTGTGTACTGAAAGACAGCATTTGCCCCGGTGTCAGTGATAAAGCACAAGATATAAGACACATCAAGAGCAACAAGAGTTGATGGCTGGCGATGAGCCACAGCCATACCTCTGCTGTCCTTATGTTCAGGTCACGGGAGAAGGGAAACCAATCCCTTCTTATCAAGGGCAAACCCGGTCCTTAATAAGATAAAAATCAATTTCATATAAACATGGTTACTAGTTGGACATGATGGCACCAAACCCCTTATTGCTCTCAACAGTGAGGGCAGCCAGCCTTCCTGGTGGGCCAGGTTGCAGGCGCTTTTAGATGGTCCCACAAGGCTCCCAAAGAACAGTCACGATAACAAAACAGCTCCCCATGTTGATCGTGACCTCTCATGGCTCCATTCATCTATCTGTGGAGATACAGACTCATAGTTTGAGGGCAGTTAAAGGAAATCTGATTCTCTACATGAACCTCCTAAATCATGTAAATGTGTGATTTGCAGTCTGCTTTGGGAAAACGCCTGATTCTGTTGCATACTTTGATAAAAGTGATTAGTGCAAGAGAGTCAATTCTGCGTCACTTATTGGGTGCATGTAATGAGATCAATTCGCTCATTTGATTTCCTGCTCATCAAGGAACTTTACGCTTGTTGAGTGTTGCTGAATTTGTGTCCAACAGGAAAATGAAGAGATTTAGAATTATTCTAATAAAATCTTGTACCAAGGTGAAATTAACCTCCAGAGAAAAATGAGTACAGCTCTAAAACATGATTTTAATTTGAAGTGCGCATATAGCAAAAACGCTCCTCGTTAAAGCATAACTTGTCTTTTACTCTTCATTTTTCTCCAGAGGGCACAGTAGAAGAAATAGAATGACCTCGGGGCTTTTTTTTGTGAACAGCTTCAAAATAGTTGAAAAAAACCTTAATTGTGCTCTCAGAAGGTCTTCAATGTTCTCACACCTCTCAAGAAGCACAAGTCTCAGTAGTTTGTATTAAAATAATAAAAAAGTTACTAGGAAAAAAAAAGCCATTCCCCACAAATAATCCTAAAAGGAAAGTAGAGGGTGAATCTAGTAGCCATGATGGCAGAGAGAGCTGGTGTTGTATGTCAGATAGATGAAGCATTTCTCCAAAGATCCCAGAAAGCCACAATATAGCAGATTATAATCCTAGCAATAAAGTAAAATAGCAGATTATAATCCTAGCAATAAAGTAAAATGGCAAAGAAGAGTATAGTCTCTAACAAGTGCAAAAAACCTTTGTACTCTAAGACATCTTAAGCAAATAAAGTCTATAATCCAGAAAGGAGGGCTACAAAAAGCAAAGCAAAAGTCCACTTTTGAATTTTGAAATTTGCAAGCGGTTACTAGTAGTCTCATTCAGCAACCTGTCACCACACTATGGATGTGTACAGTCCCGGGCATGAGATCTGCATCAGCTGCCTTGCTGTGAAAGCAACATTCACAGGGAGCCGGGGGGGGTGGTGGCGCTTTTCAGGGAGTCAAATCAAATATGACTTTGGCTTATGAGAAAATGATTCTTTATTACACATTGTGTGAGAAAACATATGTCTTGCTCTTTGAATTTTTGGGTAGCCAGGGAATGCAATGACCATCTAAATGGATTACCGGCTATCCTCTTGGATATGGGGAGTTAAAACAACTTGTTCTTTAAGAGTAGCCCTTTTTCAATAGGACCTCCTGACATTACACAACCACAGCATCAGAGTGCCCTCACCACGTTGTACACTTTCCTTTTTCCCATAGGTTTGACCTTTAGAACAACTTTGTGACTATGCAGAGCTCTTCATAAATATTTAATTCAAATTATTCTGCAGACAAAAGCACCAGGGAAGCATCAGAAAGTGACTCACTGTTTCTTAATCAGAGATGAGTGACTAGGCAGTGCTGGCGTCGCAGTGGGAGAGGGTTATTGGTGCTGATTAAATCATCTGAGGATGGATACCGTGTGAGCTTGTGGGTCGCATCCTGGCTCGAGCAGGTGGCTAGCCGTGCCACGGCAGCGTGCACCGAGCATCTGGTACCTCCCTGCTACAGTTCTGGAGCAAAATGCACAATTGGTCTTGTTCTTTGCACGCAAGGCTTTGTGATTTTTAAAACTTCTTTTCAGCACAGCAGCAGCTGAACCCCTCAGTTCTGGCATAGAGAAAGAGCAAGAAGACGTGTGAGTTCTTTCTAGTGTACCATTTTCATTAGGTAAATGCAAATAGGTCAGAGCACCGTAGGTCCAAGCTGCCTTTATAGTTAATGGCTGACTCTGCAAGGCACTTTGCCATCGACGCTCAAGCACCAGACTGCCAACCTTCTGGGCACTTGGTTTCACAAGTGCAACCCACAGACTTAAATCAGACAGCGTGCTCATGTTCGTTTAGGAAACAGAAATACATCTGGTTTAAAAAATCTTGTGGGACAGAAAATAGTATTTCTTATACCATCAGCGAGAGTATTTGTGAAAAAGCAAGCACAACTTGTATACCCTAGAGGAGCACAAATCACTTTAGCAGTAAAATAATGGTAAAAACCAGTAGCAGTAATTTAGTTCAGCTTTCAAGAGCTTTAACCATGGTATCATGGATGGAAATAAGAAATAACAAGTGATCACACATTAAAATAATTGATTGCTCATTAAACACTTTGTGCAAGGTACAGCCATACCTGTGTTCTTCTGGTATGATTTAATTGGCCTCTGGTTTTGCTCACATTTCCCTGGAATTTGTTGTCATTGATTTGGTAGCCTATAGTAAATTTATCGTATTTGGTTAATTGCAGGAAGGTTTTAAAATAATACCAAGCATTAGCTTTACCTTTTGAGCTTAGCCGCTTAAATGAGAGCAGGTACACTAACAGCTATGGAGGTCAGGACAAGAGGAAATGGCCTCAAGTTGCGCCAGGGGAGGTTTAGACTCGAAATTAGGAAAAATTTCTTTCCTGAGGGAGTGGTGAGACACTGGAATAAGATGCCCAGGGAAGTGGTGGAGTCACCATCACTGGGGGTGTTCAAGGAATGTGTGGACGTGGCACTGTGGGACATGGTTTAATGGGCATGGTGGGGTTAGCTGATGGTTGGACTTGGTGATCTTACAGGTCTTTTCCAACCTTAGTGATTCTGTGATTCTGTCCTGCAGGAAAAATTGGTGAAAAGACATTTTCCTGAAATGACACTTTCCAGCTACAGCTCCTTTGAGGTCTGGTTGTCCACAACCTGCCTCCCAGCCTGGAGGAAGCCAGCTCAGAGACTGGCTTGTGCTCATGAGTGTAAGTAGCCTGGCTTTATCTGTTCTTTCTTCGCCTGTCCACGTCTGCACGCTCACGTTTGTGTCTTGCGGGGTAAAGGAGGGATCTGAGCTGCAGCAGGCATCAACCTGCAGTGATGGTGCATCAGCTCCTCCACCCACATCAGCTGCAGTAATTTCTTCGCACATGCAATTCCCCCGAGGGAGGACACGTCTGATGTAGCCACGGTCACCTGGGTTGTTCCAGGGTTTCTGTAACAGGTGGAGTTTCCTCAGGACATGGGGCTTTATGTCCCTTTGGATGTGCATGGCATTGCTGTGCTCCCTCTAAGAGCTCACCAAAGCCTGCACGAGGCTCCCATCCCACCCCACCTCATCCTGTCCCACAGGTGAGAAGGTTACAGCCCACATTCACTTGAGACAGATACAGAGACGGCTAAGCTGTCTGTGAAACTGCTTGGGGAACGCTGCACTTACTGTTCATTTTAAAGTAGGCAAGAACCTTTTTTTTTTTACTTAAAATACAGGTCTGAAAATGGCAGCAGGTCAGGGAGTGCTGCTGGATATCAGCCACCACTGCAGGGACAGCAAGCCATCCCCACTCAATGCTCTGTCTTCTGAATTGCTCTTTAAACGTTCTTGAAAAAAGACTTTAAGATGGTTTTAGCCGTCTTTTTCCATAGTTTGTGAAAGTTTCCACTCTGTAACACAATAAAGACTTTGTTGAAAAAATGGCGATACAAAGGGCAGCTGAAAAATGACTAATTATCATTACATCAGTCTCCTTGACTTCTCCGCATTACATGACACTTACTTTTCCTGCATATGAAGATTTTCTCTACTTTACATACTCTTGTATCAAATTCTGCCTTCAAGCAAAAGTTTGAGCAACAGCCCAGGAAATAAATGAAACTATGGTCAGGTGTACCTTGCTAGAGAAACCATATATTTCTATTTTCGGATGGGCTGCTTTTTGACTTGCAACACTACCCTGGAAGTTATGGCTGTTGGGTGACAGTTATTGTTATGAATTGCTTTTGCAGGTCTTTCAAGCCTGCAGCATGCTATCAATCCTCAGGGAAAGCACTGAAGGGTAAATTAAAAATCAGTTCCCATTTTAATTTTAAATTAGAGGTATCTTCATTGTGCAGAACTGCACACCAAATGAACCTCCACAATTTCATGTAAAATACCCTGTTGTTTCCATTTCTTGTTGGTCTTACCATCATTTGTCCTGCACCTGCTCCAAGAGCCGGCCACGGTCAGTGCAGAAGAGTTGACCCATCTCCTGGGGCTTCTGCTGCATGCCGCTCGGCGCGATGCGCATGTTGAACACGGGGATGCTCCTGGCTTTAGGAGGACGGAGAAGGTGTCTACTCTCCCAAGCGAAGGCTCTCCCTGCCCGCTGGTGTCCAGCAGCAGGCTGCTCTGGCACGGCTCCGCTGCCGGGCCCCTTGTTGCCGCTGATGAAGTCAGCCGAGCAACAGGCACAGCCCATGCCTGTCCCAAGGGAGCGCAGGGTGCACCGGGGAGCGTGCCGCAGGTCGCCGGAGGCACCCCGTCAGCCCTGAGAGCCTCGCTGGGCACTTCTGGTAGTGCTGCGGCTGGGCACTTCCACGGCACCCACCACCTGCAAATCCTCCAGGACTTCAGGGAGGAAGCCTCTTATTTTTGGTGTACAGTGTTCCCGTTGAGGTGGGCTCACTTGTACACCGTCTTGGGTTTTTTTATAGCCCCACTGGGTCACTGAGGTATCAGTCAACCAGAAAAAATGGGAGTACCTTCAGAAATGGAGTCTTCCACATCCTCTCCAAAACATATCAAAAAATGTGATGCTATGGTTTATGCATGTAACTAACATTTTATGACCCTGTCATTAACAGTTATGGCTAGTGTGTCTTCAAGCTACCATAACAACTCAGTGCATAAAGAGAAGTGCAAACCCTTCAATGTGGATTAATCCTTCACGTGCAAATTAATCCTTCATTTGTTTTATATCTGCTAAGATCCTTATTTAGTTTGATGCTGTAATTTCACCAAGACTTGTTATATACTGCTGTATAACCTTGCTATATACTGCTATGTAACCTTGATGAAATGGCCAAAAAAAATCAAAAGAGCGTTATTCATTTTGGATGCATTGAAAATACAAACATTTCCTTTTCTTGTAAAACTTCAAGAGGCCGAGGAGCCTGAGCAGCAAAAAAAGCACAGTTGCCTGGGCTGTTTTACCAGCCAAGAGGGTGGCGACTTTGGGGGCAGGTCAGCGTATAACCTTCTGAGAGGCTGTGCCACTGCAGGGGACGACTGCTGACACCAGGACCAGGCAGGCAGAAACTTTGCATCCGATTTGTAAAACTCCTGTCTGGCTCAGGAGAATGCAAACCCCGAGAAGGCGGCGGGTTTGGAGTGGTGACTTTGCTTCTGCGTGGCCTGAAGACTGCAAGGGGAAGCGTTCCAAGAGCCGCCCGGTGACACCTCCTTGCCCGCCCCGGTGCATGTGGCCTCGCTGCTGTCCAAGAGATGGAAATTGCTTTTGTTTTCCCTCGGTAAAGAGAGCTGTCTGTCTCTCTGTCTCAAGCACATTCAGGTTTCCAAAGCGCTGCGAGACCCAAAGCAAGAAAGGAAGATATAAAGTCAAGATACTGCTGTTGTATTCCCAGGGTCATGCCGACGGGGGGAAAAAAGGCGTTATAAATAGCTGCAGGCAGAGGAGAAGGCTGTTGTGCTCAACGCCAGTTTTATGATGCTGAGGTGAAGCTGGTATGAGTCACTCCTATAACTTACATGGGCATGACACAGACTTTTGACATTCAATATTTTCTTTTTCACTTACCAAAAGTTATAATTACCCCTTGAAAGCTTGGATCTGCTTTCTTTTCCTACCATTTAGTCTCTTTATGTTTGGCACTTGGCCATTTTTCCAATGCATGTAGTCCATCTGGGCACTTTTCTGGCCCTTATTGCTCTCGTAGCTGAGTGCTCGCAGGATTTATAGGTTTTGCTCAGTCTGTATCTCACGTTGTCCTTGGCAATTAGAGATACAGGGAGTCAATGCATCGGGTCACAGTCACATAGGCACTGTATGGCACAACCAGCAGCGGGATCAGAGTAGGTGTGTATTGTATTTTGTTGCAGGATTAAGTCCATGCTTAAGCTCAACTTGGAAACTGCTTGCAAAGAGCCATGATGCTTAAGACGTCTCAAAAACAGCGTGGAGGAAAAAGGCTGGGCTTATTTCACCCCTAAAGCAGTCCCCATCCTGTCCCTATGGCTTTCTAACATCTCTAAGCAGAGTGTTGTGTCTTAAAAATAGCACTGCCTAGTTTTATTATAATGGCCCGTTCAAACAAACCAGTGCGAGCAAGGAAAAACATTTTTTGTTCTTCCTTTTTTTTTTAACCTCATCCTTCTTTTTATACAAACCATTACTAAAAAGATACTGGCTAGGGTCTTTTTGCTTTCTTTCTATGGGTGTACATGTGTACCTGTGCATGCATGCGCATGTACACAAACTTATTAATATATATGTTTAATATCTATAAATACATATGCTTAATGTATTTGTCAATGATCTGGATGAGGGGATTGAGTGCTCCCTCAGCAAGTTTGCAGAGGACACCAAGTTGGGAGGGAGTGTTGATCTGCTGGAGGGTCGGAAGGCTCTGCAGAGGGATCTGGACAGGCTGGATCGATGGGACCAGGCCAATTGTATGAGGTTCAATAAGGCCAAGTGCCGGGTTCTACACTTCGGCCACAACAACCCCAGGCAACGCTACAGGCTTGGGGACGAGTGGCTGGAAAGCTCCCCTGTCGACAAGGACCTGGGGGTGTTGATTGACAGCCGGCTGAATATGAGCCAGCAGTGTGCCCAGGTGGCCAAGAAGGCCAACGCCATCCTGGCCTGTATCAGAAATGGTGTGCCCAGCAGGAGCAGGGAGGGGATCGTGCCCCTGTACTCGGCACTGGTGAGGCCGCACCTCGAATGCTGTGTTCAGTCTTGGGCCCCTCACTCCAAGAAGGATATTGAGGTGCTGGAGCGTGTCCAGAGAAGGGCGACGGAGCTGGTGAGGGGTCTGGAGCACAAGTCTGATGAGGAGCGGCTGAGGGAGCTGGGGGTGTTCAGTCTGGAGAAGAGGAGGCTGAGGGGAGACCTCATCGCTCTCTACAGTTACCTGAAAGGGGGTTGTGGTGAGGTGGGTGTTGGTCTCTTCTCCCAAGTGACGAGTGACAGGACAAGAGGAAATGGCCTCAAGTTGCACCAGGGGAGGTTCAGGCTGGATATTAGGAAAAATGTCTTCCGTGAGAGTGTTGAGACACTGGAAGAGGCTGCCCAGGGAGGTGGTGGAGTCACCCTCACTGGAGGTGTTTAAGGAACGTGTGGACGAGGCACTGTGGGCCATGGTTTAATGGGCATGGTGGGGTTAGCTGATGGTTGGACTTGATGATCTTAAGGGTCTTTTCCAACCTTAGTGATTCTGTGATTCTGTGATATATTTTTACAGTGGTACATAGCATCATCCCTTGCAGATGTAGTGTGGACAACATTTGGCAGACAAGTCTTGGCAGTACACAAAGACTGGTAGGACGTGTATGGAGCCAAAACTTAGGCTCCTCTTCCAGCAAAGCTGCTGTACTGCACAGAGGCAGAGGTGTCCTGGGGAGGAGGGCAGGAGCAGGTGGGATGCAGAACTGCCAATGGGCCTTGTCCTCTCCCAGCCCATGCAGGCAGAGCCAGGGTCTTCCAACCTGCTGCTGGCAGTTGCACCAACGCACTCCTGGTGCTGAGAAGAGACATCCTCCCCATGGGAAGCCCACAGCACCGTCTGAGCCCAGCTCTGTTGTTGTGCCTGTACAGCCCCGAGCATCCTTGGGCTGCCACCACCAGCTGCACGGAAACAAGAGAAGTAAAATCGGGGTGACAAGAAACATGAGGGCACTGGGGACACAGACCTCTGGACATGTAACCCCCTGGTTTCAGCGGAGCACTGTGCCACTGTGTGAACTGGCCTGGGGACAGGCTTGGGACTACGAGCTGAGTTCTCATGTCCTTTGAGAACCCTTACATCCCTATAAAAAATTCATTTCCCCCATTTGTGAGTGTGTTTACTTTACCAGAGAGGTGTTTACTTAGTGTGAAAGAGATGAAGATTTGAGCTTTCTGAGCTCACAATTACCTTCCTTCTGCCTGCTTTGGGGGCAGAAGTGGGTCCTGGCCCAGCCAGAGCCCCCAGCTCCTGCTTTCTTTCGCAAGGAAATGGTAGAAAGAGGCAGCTGAAGAGGATAGCAGGTTTTTACTGCATGTAGTAATACAGAATATTTCACTTACCTTGTCAGCCTTGAAGACTAAGCTTTCTGACAAGAATCACTGGTCATGAGGCAGCACTTGATTGCCAACAAATCACATGTAGGTAGCCCATGGCTGGGCTGAATATTGCTTTAAAACAATTGCTCTCCTCTCATTTTTAAAATGATTTTAGGAAGGGGCGTTCTCCCTGGGAGAATCACATCCCGTCCACTGACCGACAAAACTTCGTTTCCTTCTGCTTGTGAGCCCGACTTCTCCCGGTGCTCAGGTGTGGGCTGGGAGGGCAGACACAGATGGGCGAGCCGTGCCTTTCCGGCTGCTGGGGTGGGTCATCTTTGTCCCACACCATCACTCAGCAGCAGCAGGGGGTCTCCGAAGACCCCCCGGGTTTTATCTTTCTGTGGGAGTGGGTGAGCAGGAAGAATGGGGAGCGCTGTCAGGTTTGGCAAGAAGCTGGCGAGTGCTGCGCTGTGTGTTGTAGCAGCTCTGCAAAGAGACCGAGAACGCTGTACAGCATCGGCTGATGCTTTTGCAGTCCAGGCAAAGATGACATTAATAAATGATGAAGAAGCAGATTTCAGGTGTGTCCTGGTGGGCAGAATCTGCAGGATGGACAGCTTGGGGGATGGGCTTTGGCAAATCAGTTCAATTTTCTCTGCTTCTTTATCCATGAATGATGGATAAAAAATATATATTTCTTTTGTAAAGTGCCTTGTAATATCCATTACTAGTAATACCTATTACTATAAAATGCTCTGTGAGAAGCATGGTGTGTTGTTATCTATGGCCCTTTTTTGATCCAGGACATTTGCAATAATTTTGCATTCTAAATAACGCTGCCTATTTTAAAGGACGTTTAGAAGCTTCTTTTTCTCATTCTCTATGAAATTGTCCTTTTAAAATGCTACTTTCCTTACAGCAGGGTATTAGAGTGCTGTGTGCATCAAGGATACTATTGACACATTCAGCGGGATATTTTTAGCATAGTGGAAAAAATAAAATCTTGAGAAAGGTCAGTTCTTTCACTGTGCTAATTAAATTGCTGTGGAAGGAGATTATATCACGATGGTGACCAGCAAGCTCGCCAGAACATCACACGGCAGCCTGCAGCAGGTAGCTTTGTGAGAGGGCTGGTGTGAGTGTGGCTGGCAGAGATGGACAAACACGCTGACAGATCAGCCGTCAGTCATTCAGCAGAAGATTTCTGCCTTTGATGTTTTCATCTCACAAAGCAGGGCAAGCAGACGGAACTCTTAAAAAGAGATCGTTTTCGTCCTCTTTTTATTACATTTCCTATTAAATAAGCGCGGCTTTGTATACCTGTTCTATAGTAGCAGAAGGTGTCGATAAACCGACGTGTGCAGGGTGATGCCTGTTCATCACAGCCATCAGCAAGCCTGCGCTTATGGACAGTGTGCTGCTAACATCACTTTTGAAAAAAACTGAGGATGCTCTGAATAAATGATGAGACGGTAATTTGCCCCTCCTGTGTAGCGGTGTCACAGAGCCTGCGTGCAGTTCACAAGAGCTGGCTGAATCCACGCGTGTTTTCATACCACAGCTCTCTCAGGTTCACTCGGTGGTAGCACACCCAGCTTTCACGTTGCTCATGGCTTGTAATCTTCCCTTTGCCGCCCGTGTCGCTGCCTACAGCACCTCATGTTGCCAGAACGGTTGGGAACAGGCTCTGGTTTGAGGTTTTCATCTTCCCTTATGTGGGGGCCTTGGCCGATGGCCGGCTGCTCCTCGGGAAGCTCCTGCAGCTGAAGACCAAAGCAAGCGGCTCCGCAGCCACCGCCGGAGGGGTCCGGTCACCCCTGGGCTGACTGGCCCGAACTGATGGTCATACCAGGCTTTGCGTTCATCTCTGCGATCCTCTGCGCTCCCGCCACATGCACTATCATCTCTTCCCAAAACTGTCTGCAACTCTGTCCAGCCACCTTCCCACCCCTGCGCCCACCAGTGACTACTCCAGCATTCGACCCATAGCCCTGCTGTGGCCGCCTGCGCCAGCATGGCTCTCCTCGTGGTTTCTGGCCAGGGATTGAGCAGAGACTCATTTTTACGAACATGTTCACTGACCTCCTGCAGAGCCCTGTGGCAGCTTAGCAAAGACCTTTGTGGCTAAAGACAACTTTGATTGGTGACTAGTTAATGGCCCAAGTGCTGTTCACCCACCTAGCCAGGTGACGGTCACTTTCCAATGGGTGTGAAGGCATCTTCATGCTTCCATAAGTAGATGGCACAAGTTGCCTGGGATGTGTCTGTTCACTGGGGGATCCATCCTCCAGGGTGGAACTGTCACCGTCTTTCAAGATACAGATTTTAAAAAATATCTGAACAAAGCATTTTAACTCTAAACTGAACTACTGCTTTAAATACAGCAATTAAGAAGACGAAGGCAGGGAGGGTAGCCCGCATACCATGTTAAGTGTCAGATGCTTCAGCAGAGTTCCTGGGGTGGGTGTGATGAACCCACTAGCAGGTGGGTCTGCAGAAAAAGATCAACAGAGTCAAACCCAGGTGCTACAGTCATGGACACAGCAAAGGGAGGTTATGGCTGGGGATCCCAAAGAGATTGGGACTTCACTTGCGAAGATCAAATTTAGGATCGTAAATTACTTGTGAAATCCTTGAACACATTATATTGAAATTCAAATTAATTGCCCCAATCTGCTGTTGCTTTTCAGAGCTGCTGACAGTGTGTCTTCACCCTCCTGGACACAGACATGAAGGAGGCTTCTGAAGCAAACATCTATGGGTGAGCTTTTGCCCCGGAAAGCGGGGAACATCACTCCCAGCGTCATGCCGGTGGCCTCTGTCCCCTCTAGACATCCTCTTGCAGATTTTCTGGGTTGGATGTGCAGAAGAATCGCAGCCCAGCATTTCTGAGAACGTTTCACAGCGGCGATAATTACATGGTGAAATGCAAACTAACAAGCTGCATCTACTCAGTATTAAGGATTAATGATCTGCACTTTAGTCTGTGCTTCCCTGCAGGGCATCAAATTTCACCGAAATCATGTTTCAATAAATGCAAAAAAGTGTGATACACAGCCTATGCAGAATGTATGTATAGAAATAAGGTTCTTATTCTTCTTCCCCCTTATTTGAGACCGGACTGAATGCTCTGCAGCTTCACTCGCCTAAGGCAAAACGAAGATGCAGACTTGCCATCACCTGTGATACAAACCCCACTGTGCTCTGCCCAGGGGTGTTTATCCCCATTTCTGTGCCGCCTTCACCAGCTCTTTCCCAACATCCTTCCTATGTTTTTCATATGGGTGAGATGATGCTTCCTGGATGCTGTGAGCCACACCACACAACAGACTTGCAACCCAACTCTACTTTTGAATCCCCTCCCTTGTGCCACTTCTTACAACAGAGACGTCGTGCTTCACGCACCCTTGGTCCTGACCAGCTGTCTCAGCCTGGACCTTCCCTCTGAACCATAACACATCGGGATACCCTGTCTACTTGCTCTTTTGATCTTGTTGGCACCCATCTCCCATCAGCCTGCTGACGGCGGGCTCCTCTTGAGCTCCCTGGTGCCAGTCAGACGGGTGGCAGAAGGCAAGAAACTCAAACCTGAAAGGGGGTTGTGGTGAGGTGGGTGTTGGTCTCTTCTCCCAAGTGACAAGTGATAGGACAAGAGGAAATGGCCTCAAGTTGTGCCAGGGGAGATTCAGACTGGATATTAGGAAAAAATTCTTCACTGCAAGGGTTGTCAGACCCTGGAAGAGGCTGCCCAGGGAGGGGGTTGAGTCACTGTCCCTGGAGGTATTTAAAAGACGTGCAGATGAGGCGCTTGGGGACATGGTTTAGTGGTGGACTTGGCAGGGTTAGGTTTGTGGTTGAACTTGATGATCTTAAAGGTCTTTTCCAACCTAAATGATTCTGTGACTCTATGATTCTATGAAATGGCAGACGCAGGCAGGGACTTGGCTGGCCAGTCTGTTTCAACCCAGCTCAGTTTATCTTCACATCTAGGTTTTGAGCCTTCTCCAAAGCTACATGCAGGTGCAATGGTACAGAAGGGAAAATGTGGTTTATCAGAGTATAAGGAACATGGGTTAGTAAGAAAACAGCTGTCATCCCTGTGGAGTTTCTGATAAACCCACCCCTCCCATGTCGCACCTCTGGTAGGCAATGTGCATGTAGAAGCTGGTTCAGATCATCATCACCATGAACCAGAGGGGAAAGAGATTCAGGTCCTCATTCATTTTGACATCAGTTTAAAAAGACCACCCACTTCAAAGCAAACATCAATCTGTGTTTGGGGTAATTTCTGTTGGACACTTACCAGAGACAGCAAATCTGCAGGCATCCTGCAAACCCGCGAGCTCGTAAAAACACCTCAAAGCAGAGCACGAGCTCTGACCATAAATGCAACTGAACCTTCCAGGTAGGGTTATCCTGGCTATTTTTACTGAAAGCTACTTGAAAACGTTGCTCTTTCTTACCTTCCTTTCCTAGCCACTGCATGGAGTTTTTTGTTTGCCTGACCGTGGACATGCAGTGCAACAACGGGGTGTTTGTACAGGCATCTAACCAACCCAGCTTACCTGTACCAGCTCTGTGGGAAATGGTACACACACTCAGACCGCCCTGACAGATCCGAGTTAATCATCTGGAGCCTGTTAGAGCAGAAAAAAAGGGTGGGAGAAAAGGAAAAGTGGTATTTCTGAATGCAGATAGACCTGGGTTGCCTGGGTCGTGCTGGCAGGACGCTCCAGAGCTGCCTTGGACTCCAGATTTCGGAGTCCCATCGAGCACCTAAATGAGAAGTGATGCCTCCTCTCCTGGAGCGCAAACCCTCTTGTCAGGCTCGCTCCCCAGCTAGGATATCTGTATTCTGGAGATACGCTGAAGGTTTCTTATTATGTCGTTTCTGTGGCTGTTTGTGTGAGTAAATCTTGTAGTCAGGCGATGCGTGAATAGTTTGGCACATATAATTTACTCAATGTATTCAGATGCGATGTCCTGAATACTAAGCACCGTGCTCTCATCAAATAAAAGGGCTGATTTTAAATGTTGGGTTTTTTCTTTTTCTCGGCAGTTGGGGTTATATGTAAATCTTGCACTTGCGTGTATGTTTCAAATAGATTGCTCTGTTTTTTTTTTAAAAAAAAGAGATAATCTAGCCACGCTTGCAATGAGACAACTGGCCTGGCAAGTCAGACTCCAAGGGGAAATATGGGAGGAAGAGAAAAGGCAGCTCTGGACTGAAACGGATCTGTAAACTCTTGCCTGAAGGCTCAAAGAAGTGTGCTCTGTCCCACCAGTCCTTGGAGCCAGAACATTCAAGCTTCTTTCAGCTCCTGGAGGGCAGTGCTGAATCTTTATCGCTCACATCCAATTCTGTTAACCATTATCAGTGGCATTGCCATTAACATAAGAGTACCCAGGTCTCCTTTCATTGGCACCACTGTAAATCAGAAGCAAATCCACAGAATGAACAGAGAGTTAGAAAAGAGTGCAAGAACAAAGCCAACACACTTTTTATGACAGCCTTGATCTTTATGTTAGCTTGCTCTCTCTCCAGTTTCGTTCTGGGATCGCTCCCCTTGGATTTATACGGTGGCACCATGTGCCCTTGGCTCAGCCCCCTCTGAGGATGCAGCCTGATGCCCCTGCTCAGGGAAGATTCTCGCTGTGGGTACCAGCAGCTCTGCTGGGTGAAGCCCATGGGCAAACCCTTCACCCCGCAGATGTCCGAGGCGCGATCTCCCAGCGACTTTGGAAAGGGTCTGCTCCCATGGCCACGTCTGGCGACACTTCTGCTCCCCATCCCTGGGGAACAGCTAGAAACGTGTTTCCATCCATGCTCAGAAATGGAGGGTGTTTAGTATGCAGAAAGCTTCACTTCTGTTACTTTTTTTCTCTCTCTTTTTTTTTTTTTTTTTTTAATTAGAGAGCTGGAGAGCACTGTAACACTGAGCAGCTATTATGCCACAGCCTGTCAGCTGTAGTGCTGGCAGGCGAGTGTCTGCGGGTTGCGTCTTGGGTTTGCTGATAGGAACCTTGCACAAAGACTATCTGCCGCCTTCATCAGACCCTCTGAACCAGCCTGCTGGCTCCGGAGACAGGGAACAAGGCTCAAGCCATGATTGCAAGCCTCCAGCTCCCGCCGAGGAGCAAGGAGGATGGGAATCAAACCCGGGGGCTGATTTCTAATTGGGAAGACAATGAGACATTGAAACAAGATAGCTGCAATTAGGATGAGAGGCACTACAGAGATCAAGAGAAATATTTCTTCATAGGAGCAAGCTGGTGCTTCTCTCAAGGGGAGTGTGTGGGGGGGGAGAAGGCAGCCTGCTTGAAACGGACTAGCTGTATCAGCTAGACAGGAAACTCAATATACAGACAGAAATCCTCTTCTCCTTTGACGTCCCAACTGATTTCAACGGAATCAGGGCTCACTGAAAAGATAAA
This sequence comes from Gavia stellata, assembly GCF_030936135.1. Classification (NCBI taxonomy): domain Eukaryota; kingdom Metazoa; phylum Chordata; class Aves; order Gaviiformes; family Gaviidae; genus Gavia; species Gavia stellata. The sequence continues at coordinate 88,584,414 of NC_082637.1, read as the reverse complement.
TTAATATTATTAATCTGACACCTTGCTTAGCAATAAACAACTGTTATTTTTCTCTTACCCTCATGTTGGGAACATAATTTTCAAATAGTTTTGTAATTTTCAAAGATTCATGGAGGAGCGTGGGAGCACTGCAACATTTGAGAAGGACGAGACGATATTTATGAATCCAGCAGTGGAAGTTACTGGTTTGTCAGGCAGCTGCTCTCCCAGGCCAGCGGTCCCAACGGGGCTGCTCACGGCGCGGTGGAGATGCTGGCGGTGACCCCACGTCATGCGGGTGGTTGCTGTCCCTGGCTTGCTTCCTTCACCCGTGCCTTTCCTCCAGAGTGGTCGACCAGCTTGGAAACGAAAAGGGCTCAGAGGAGCTGCTCACCCAGTGCTCACACCTAGGAACGGGGAGGAGGACACGTGTTAACTACTTAGTCA